>NW_008239324.1:1775093-1844502 GCF_000691975.1 Corvus brachyrhynchos | reverse complement strand
TCTCCGAATGTTCTGTAAGATTTGGTGTTTCTTCTGAGAAATCAGTCAGATCTCATGCAGGTGGGCAGAAGGTTTTTGGCATAATAGAATAGCAGCTCCTCTCAATTGTAAATCAAAATAAGAAACTTTATTTAAAATGATATTATTACTTCTGGAACTTTTATTCTTTGAGGCACTGCCTTTAATAGCTTCTCCAATAAAGTTCAAAGAAGCTGAAATATAGAAGCTTTAACACTTCCATAATAAATTTATTAATTGTAATGCTTCTGAAAACATTAGGCATTGACTACTTACTGCTGTTTTTATAAGTCAGCATCACTTCCCAGAACTGTCTGATACTAACTACAGTTAGCACTGGTAATTAATTGAAATGAAATTACTCGAATGATGAATGAGGGCTGGACATGTTTGACTTAACTCTTTCTGGCACTGTAGCTGTGCTTTAGATCCTGATTGAGAAGGTATTTAAGTAGCACCTTAATTTCAGTTCCTTCCCCACTCTACAGAACTTTATGTCCGTGTACCTGTGGCCCAAATTCTCTCAGCTTCAGCACCAGTTTTTGCTTACACAGAATGTCCTTTGGGAAGGCCTCTGGCTTCGCTGTGAGGTGGCTGTTCCTGATGCAGCCATGCAAAAGGAAAGGTATGAGAGCTTCCCAGCATATGAATTTTCTGTGCTGAAACAGATGATTTGAGCTGATTATGCTCAGAACCATAAATACAACAAGGAGTTCAATTTCCACGGGTGTCTGCACCAAAACTCTCATCCTTCCTGTCTGCAAGTGCTACTGGATTTTAGGTAACTGAGCAAACAAGTCCAGACTGGTCTTTTTAATGTTCTCTTAATGACCTCTTAAATATAACAAATCTCTGGGTAGGGCCGAGCTCTGGAAATAGGTGCAAGGGCTGGTGCTGCACCTGCTGCCGGCGGTGCGTGGGTGAGAGCCTCAGGAAGCTGGGCTGCTGGCAGGGCTCCTGCTCAGCGTGGCTGGGGGGAACAGCTGGCACTGCCCTCAGCAGAAATGACAGATTTAATGGTTTAACAAAGATAAAAATATTTGTTAAGTGAGATTAGATTAAAGACTGGATTGAATGCAGCCAGATTGGAAATGATAGGTTATAGGTAAAGGTGATAGAATTACTGTCTGTTAAGCTTTGCTGTTCATACAGGTCTCTAAAGCCAGGTCTATAACAAGTCTTCCCGCTAAAGCTGGGGGTTTAGAGAACCCAGCGACAGTCTCAGCTTTCAGTTTGTCCTCTGGGAAAGCAGCTGATGAGTTTAACAGGGCTTTGCCAGTTTAGTAATGGTGGGAGAACACCAGTTTCACTCAAGATAAAGTGTTCCAGAATTCATCCTGAGTGCTTAAAGTGGTTTTTTCAATCCCTCCCCACCTGTTTATATTTTTAATGCTTTAAATCAATCAATCAATAGATAAAACCATGAGAAGCATCAGTGATGTCAAAATAAGTTTTTTATAGGTATTTCAGTAACTATTCAGTGAGCTGGAACTGGAACTTTCTTGTGATGTGTGCACAAGAATATTTGGATGTAATATTTTCAAAGTATGTAGGAACATTTAAACTTTGCTTTCAGCAGAAAGCAGAGGAAAAAGTGACTTGTTTTCTGGATTTTTCAAGTCATGTGCTAGGGTATCATTCTTAGGGTTTGTTTTTTTCCCTTTTTTCTTACAATAATTAATTGGAGACAGCTGAAATGGTTCCAATAAAATGGGGCTGGCACAGCTTGCTGGTGTAGGAGGGTTTCCTGTAGAGGGGACAGTGCATGCTCCAGCAGCTTCGAGCAAGCAGTGCAGGTGAACTGGAGCCTTCCAGATCCTGGTGGGATTCTGGAGCTCCTGGTTATGTGAAGAACATGAGGTCTTCCCCCTCCAACATATGGCTTTGTTATGCTGAAACCTTATTTATTTTTCCTCCATTTGCTAAAAATTCAATGTTTGTTTGTCAAGAGGAATGCTTTCTCTTGCATTGAATGGCTTTTTACTTTGTTTCTATTTTGGTGAGAAAAATTATTTTTTCCTTCTGAATTTGATTCTGGTGGAACTCCTCAACACCTTCTGCTTGGCAGCTGAACCAAAAATAAATTATTTGCACAGCTCTAGTGGTGTCAGTAAATTGATTTCCGTAGAACACAAGACAGTGTTTCCTCTCTGGAATGCCCTAAAGTGATCGTTATTAATGATAAACGACAATGGAATTTTTGCAGAGGAATTAATAACTGGAAGGTTGCTCTGAAATGAGAACAGCAACACGGATGCCCTTGAAGGATACTGAACACATCTTCCTTCCTTTGTGCATCAGCTGCTCCTCGCTCGTGAATAGATTACGGAAGGGCCACGCTGTGATTTATTAACCAGCTGGTTTGCTCTGGAAGATCAGTGGTGTCAAAAGCAAAGGTGATATTACCTGGGCCTGCCCTCCTGTGGGGGAGACAGGAATGGTTGGAATGTCACTCTTTTTTTCAGAGCAAAGCTCGAGATGGTAACTCCCTGCTGCTGGTTGTTTTCCAGGAGGTCTGTGGATTTAGTGAGCTTCCTCAGGTGTATTTGTTTTGGGGAATTTAGATGGGAAAAAGTAGGGAAACCTTCCCTTGAAAGAAGGGAAGGAAACAAGAATGAATAAATTATCTTTAAAGAGGAATTTTTGACTATCAGTGTCTCCTTCTAATAAATTGTCCTGGTCTCAAAGCTCCTTTCCTGCCATGCTGAAACCAGTGATGGTTTTTTGCCAGTTCTACTGGCAAACCTGAACGCTGCAAAGTCTGATGTACAGTAATGAGTGCAAATAATGTTCTGTGTGCCCCTTTCAATTCTGTGCTAAAAAATTACTTAATTAGGAGGTTTACAGGAACTGAAAAAAAATGGGGGAAAATATACATTAATTTTTCTCCAAAGAAAGATAGAAATATAATTGACTATTTTGGTCTGAAGGTTCCAAGGGTTTGTTGGACACTGTTGAGGTGTAGTAGTCATGAAATCTTACAGGAATTGTAAAAAGTGTTGAACACTGATCTGCAAATGCCATTTGTAGCTGACTTAATGCAGTTTTGTTTTACCTCTGGAAAGTAAAATCAATTTCGGATTAACTTTGACAGGGAGATGTTGAGGTGTGTGAGTCAGCACTTACTCGGATATTTCTGTCAGCCTGTTGGGAAGACAAAGAATTTTGATGGATATTAACAATAACAGTGCTAGCCTGAAAGGAAAATTGGCAAACTAAGTTAAGAAACACTCTCCTGCCTTGTCCTGGCACACTTCACAAAAAGCTAAATTATAAGTTGTCATCAGTGTACAAAACTAAAATTTATCTTGAGATTTAGGAACTTTTTCCCCCTTTCTCTCTACCTCCTTTTTTTAAAAAACCCTGCTGTTATTGCTTTTACTGTTTTTTCCACTTTGAAATCTGGAACAGCTTCTTTTTTTGTCTGAAACAGTGTGTTTGGTAGAAGTCAGTACAGCACAATTGAAGCAATGAGGGATTTCATTCTTTTTATCCACAATTGTGGAGCTATATTTAATAACCCTTTATAATAATCTTTCCACTATACTGAATTATGTATTGATTCGACTTTTACAGTAGCTTCATTACAAAATTCCAGAAGGAAAATGGGCTTTTAGATGTCAACCTGAATCTCTTCACAATTTTGAATATGGTATTACACATAATTCTGTGAGGACCTAATCACACATTGTTTGATTTCAATGAAACAACTCTCATTGACTTCACTGAGACTTGGCTTGAACTATTGCCGTGTTATTGAAAGTATAATAAGCATTTGGATTCAATTTTCAATCTCTTCCAAGTCTTACATTCTAGCTCTGCTGTGCATGTGGTCCTGCTACACAGAGTCATGGATTGTTAGGTTGGAAAAGCCCTCTAAGAGCATTGAGTGTGACCATCATCTCATCACTAAATCCAGCTGCCACCTCCAGGGATGGGGACTCAATCACTGCCCGAGAAATCCTGTTTCAATGCTTAATAACATGTTCAGTGAAGAAATTTTTCCTAATAGCCAATCTAAACCTCTGCTGGTGCAATTTGAGGCCAGATGCTCTTTTCCTATCACTTTTTAACTTTGAAATCGACCCCACCTGGCTACAACCTCCTTTCAGGGAGTTGTAGGGAGCAATAAGGTCTCCCCTGAGCCTTCTTTTCTCCAGGCAAAACATCCTCAGCTGCTCCTCCTCAGATTTGGGCTCCAAGCCCTTCCCAGCTCTGCTGTCCTCTGGCCACACTCCAGCACCTCAATGTCTGTCTTGTTCTCACAATATGCAGGACACTGTGAACCCTGACTGGACCTTTTGGGAAGACACTTGTAGAAGAGACTTTGAAAGTAAAAAATATTTAGGCTTTTCTTTAATTACAAATTTTGTTGCTGGGGCTCCTGCAGACACTGTGTGTGACAGAGGAGTGTGGAAGCTGGGTCTGTGGCTCTGGGTGCATGGGCTCCTTTGGCTGAAATTCCAGGGGTTAACAGCTCTGGAGCATGCAGGGGTCTCTGGTCATTGATTTTTAGTGGTTGCTGTTTCAGAAAGTATGAGTGGTATTTAAGAGAGACAAAGCACGGTATTAAAGTTAATGCCTTTGATTTGCTTCAAATCATCTGTAATCCATGTGGACCTGTCATAATTTATACCTGGCTCGGCCACAGCAATGAGTCTAAAACTGTCACATAATCTGCACCAACACTTGAGCACAAGAGAAATGGCACGTGCTGCTCACTGCAGTGGGTGCCGAGGTATTTATCTCTCCTGGCCCAGAAGGCTGCCCTGAGCTTAATTGGTGTTTCTCATTATTTATACTGCTAGGAAAAAAATAGGATTAAATACCAGGAGAGGAAGATAACAGAGGTTTTGCTGCATAAGATGAATAAAAATCAATTCCTGTTTGTTTCTAAACATGATAAATGTGGTTAGGTTTTTTTTTTGGGCTTCCCCACTGCCCCCAAAGCCTTGGGGGGTCTCCTGAGGATAATCTTAATAGGATAAAGTGGTCTCTGAAAGGCAATTAGCAAGATTCTTATGAAGGGGGCCATGCATGGGCCATGCTCAACCCTCTCCTGGTTAATGCTCATCTTAATTCCATTTCTTGTGAGTTATTTACTCATTTCATGTATAATGTATTTAGTTCCCTTGGCTCTGCGCTCTGGTTTGAAAGCATCCTGGTGCCTTTCAAGTCTTTGTCCAGCTGTACCTGCAAGCAGCCAGCAGCCCCAGAAGGGCTGGATAACAATGGAAAGTGAGCTTAGATCACAATCTGTACAAAGTCTGGTCAGTACCAAGAATTAAAATAATTAGTACTGTCATGATGCTTATGAAAAGGGGATCAGTGAGGAAGACACTGGGCTTTTTAGGATGAAATTCAGCTCTACTGATTTTATTTAGAGGAATCATATTTCTTCGGAGGCGTGCAATTCACAGTGTAATAAAGCTCTGGGGAAAGTTCTTCTCTCTTACCAGATGCCTTATGTGCTATACCACTAAAATGATTTTTATTTCTTTATTTTTTAAATTCTTTCCTAAGATAGAAATTCAAAAGTTTCTCACTTCTTACCCAGTCTTCATCCATGGCTGCATTTGGAGAGTTCCAGGACAAGCCAGGATCTGTTTAAGTGTTTTCCAGCAGATACTATTACATATGCTTAATTAATATTGCACCTTTAGTACCGTAACTTCTCTATTCAGGAAGACTCTAACTCCAGGAGGCTTTTGAACTCATTTGATGCGCTTCAACACCTTTTGTGAGCTGCACTTATTTCTTTTATGGTTATTTCTGTCTTTGCAAATTGGTGCAGTGGGAAAGCAAGGTCCCTGCCACCCACCTGCTTCCTTGTGCTCAAACACTCCAGCACCAGCCCACCTACAGAGCAGAAATAAGCAAACAAACAGCTCTGACCAGAAGGTTTCAGCATTCAGCGTGTCCCTCTTGTTCTAAAATTAAATGAGATGCAGAACTTGTCTCAAAACCGCCTGTTTGAGGTGTAATAGAGAGGGGAGGTCCATTATTGAAATTGCATCCTATTTACACCACATACAGCAGCATCCTGTAGCTGGTAAATAGTTCTAACTGCCAGAAGTAATATGACCTCTGTGGCAGGGAATATCTTCCTACATCTATTTTTAGTTAGCGAGAATCTTAGTAGGCCACTGCTGGAAATAAATGGAGATTAGTGAATTTTCCTGGCTTTACAGTACTTCATAAAATGTTGAAAATATTAAAATAATTCAATATGTTCTTGGAAGATAAACATGAATAGGGCACTGGAGAGTTTGGAGTTTTGGGTAATGACAATTCTCACGGTTGTTTGGGGGCACTTTGTCCTGTACACAGGCTGTTGCTGCCAAGCTGGGAACCTCATGCTGAAGGGACCTTTATACTCAGATGGTCATTTTGAGCCCCTCATGCCAAAATAGTTCTGGGTCAGATCTGAGCTGGATGGAGTCACTGTCAGCACCTGCTGGCTTATTCCTTTATGGGCTCCCTCAGGATCTTTGCAGTGTTTTCTACCTGGAATTGCTTTTATTTAGCTGGTTGAACTGTATATTGATCTTCAGCTGTCAGCTAATTTACAGGAAGCATTCACCCAGCACAGTGTGTACACTGTGAGGAGAGGAAACAGGAATTCATGAAGTCCTGTCCGTGGTGCTCATTAATGCTCTGCAGCCACATTTACTGTGGTGGCAAACGAGGCGTGCCTGGCACTGCTCGATGGCACCTGAGCCAGTGGCTCTGAACTGCCCGTACCCAAACCTTTAAACTCTCTCGCTCTCAAAACCAGGACAGCTGCATGCAAACTCTTCCCTTTGCGTGATCCTTGACTCCTCGAGGCACGGCTGGAACTGCAACCAGGCTGCCACAAGGAAGCACAAATGGGAAACAGAGGGAGCTGCACTAAATGGCATTGAGAGTTCGGGTGCAGCTCTTGACAGCAGTTACCAGATGGAGCAATTTTTCCTTGAGCATTCAACGTGGAGGGAACATTTAAGAGCAGTAAGAGCTGGAAAAAGGTGCTTAGGACTGTTGGAAATGCATATGCTTATGGAGTTAAGATCCTAAAAAAATCACTGCTTTTCCTTGGCCCTGCTTATTGCACATGTATATAAGTACTTCTAGTTAAGTCACCGAGGCTGCTGGCAAACTTGTGCAAGTACTTATGAGGAAAACATATGCTTGTGTGGAATGCTGACTGGAAGTTTAGCTAATGATCTATTCAGCTCTGGGTGCCATACACAGATCATGAAACATTTACTTCCAATAATTAGCTGTTTTGTAGTTTGGGGGGTTTTTATTTTTTATTTCTTTTTGTTCTTTTTTAATCCTACTCAGGCATATTGACAAACATGGCTTTTTGCTCTGCTCTTGGAGAAAGTTGCAGCTGCAAAGGTCCCTTGAGTTATGCCAATCACTTGCAGATGTTCTTCTGAAAGCAGAAATTAAATAGATTTTCTTGATGCCAATAAATTAAAGAAAAATATTATATAGGCTCTTATCTCTGAAAGTGTGTGCTCTGGTCACAATGCATCAAATGCTGCTAACATAGTGATGACCTTTTAAAGGAAAACACATTATGCTGTAGCTGTCTTTGTATTATACCTGTGGAATGCTGGTATGCAAAAGTCAAGCTCTTAAGCAGTGGGAGAAATGGAGTGAAAATAATCTATTTTGCTTTTGTCTGCTGTTGCTGCTCTGATAGGCACATTCTTCTCTTTTTTCCCCTGTATTCAGTCATGCTCTTCTTGAAAACGTAAAACACAGAGCTAGATCAAATACACGATAACATTTTGGAATGTTGTAGCCTACTGAGTTTTGATGAGCTGGATCAAAATCCCAATGACCAAAAGCTGTTGTTCAATAGAAAAATGAGCAGAACTGCAGAGGAAGATAAGCAGGGTCCTTGCCTACCCTCATCATGGTGAGAGCATTAAAAATTGAGCAACAAATATCAGCCTAGAGACCAGGCATTTGCTCAGAACTAAGAAGATTTCCACTTACTCCCCAGAAGTTCAGATTTCATGTGAGTAGTTATTTTACCACAGATCCCTGAAAGGTGTTAAAGTACTTTCGGTGATCTGTGCCCAGGTATTCACCTCTGTCCATCGAAGAGATGTGGAATCAGAACTTCTTTCTTTACAAGTGTGTCCTGGGATTGATTAAACTCACACTTGCAAGTTATTAAATACCTGCAGGTGCTGCGTCAATTCCAGTCATGTTCCAGATATTTGCTGGAGAAATAGGACTTAATTCCAAGGGCTGTTTTCCTAAAGCCTTTTCTACCAGTTTATCCACTTGGAAAATATGGTTGAGTATTTTTCATTTTTCTTACGTATGCAGAAAAAAGTTTCTACCAGTTTATCCACTTGGAAAATATGGTTTTTTTCATTTTTCTTACGTATGCAGAAGAAAAGAGGAAACTTCCTTCTATTTGGCTGTTTCCTAAATGGGTGGGCACAGGCAAACAGAACTAAAACATTTTTGAGCTTTAAGAAGCTCTGTTTAAGAGAAGAAGACTTTGCTTCTTGGCCTGGAGATGACATAACTGTGAGCTGCTTTAGTGTGCTGTGAGGGGAGGGATATAAGATTTTACAAGTTTGATACGGCTGCTTCTCCAGACACCAGTTTTGAGGTTTGATCCCAATGCCAGGTTGGACTCTGTGGTGGTCATAATAAAGAACAGCTGCCTAGGCCTTGGTCCCTGTGGAGGCTGGCAAGAATTCCACACCCATTCCTTGGTGTGAGTCTGCTGGAATGCCCTGTGCACAGCCAGCATGGAGGGGCTTTGCTCCTTGAGGGCACCATGTCCTTTACTGGCACACCGTTAGCAAGGGGCTCTGAGGCAGCACAGGGAGTGTGAGATGCATTGTGTTTGAACAGGGAGTTAAGTAAACATCTCACACTGTTATAATTTTCTGGTTTTCCCACTGTATAAACAGCTGCTGGTAGCGTGTCAATCAGCTTCTACTTTGGTGCTACTAATTGCACAGGGAAACATTAAAAACTGACTAAAAAAAGTTTCAAGGCTGATAGCAGAGAAGTCAAAAGGTTCTCAAACATTGTGTTTATCTCCTCTCAAGATAAAGGTTTTTCAGAAGGCCTTTCAACCTGAAGGATCAAAGGGAGCATTTTGTTTGTAATGAGTACCCATCAGTGCATCCTTTAATTACTATTCTTGTTGGTGTCTATTAACAAAAACCCACCAGGCTCTGCAGCAGAAAACATTAATTTATCAGTAATGGACAACACTGTGTGAACTATATTGCTGCATATAAATCATTCAGTGTTTGAAGACTTAGACCAAAGTCATGTTTAGAATATTCTGTGTTCCTCCCTCCATCTGATGCTAATTAGCAGCAGTGCTTTGCCACTGTAGTCAGCAGGAGATGTTGAATCCCTTCCTTTGAAAATGGGCCCCTGTCTTGGGCTGCTGCCTTACAAAGGCTCCCAGCCTCTCTTCCAGCTTGGCGTGTCTGGAGAAGAACTCATTCGAAATTTGTTCTCCAGAGCCCTTTTCATATTTACAGCCCTCAAACTGCCCAAGACTCCTGAGCAAACTCTTACTTTGAACACCCAAATGAAGCATCTCAGCATTGTTTAATCACCTTGGGGTCGTAGTTCTGTGGATTCCGTGGTAGCTGCCAGTGAGACCAAACTGACTTTGATCAGCAACATTTCAGGTCAAAGCTATTTGTGTGCCTGGCAGCTGATTTGAGCACATATGGCAATGCCAGCACATGCCAGGCGTGTTTCTGGCAGGTTTCTCGTGTGAGGATCAGCAATATTGATGCTCTGAGCAATCAGAGCTTCAGAAGATGAGCAAGGCCATTGTCCCTGCCTGGCAAGGATATTTAGCATGTGAGTAGCCTTGGCCAACTGAACTTGCTTGGGCTGCAGTGTGTGCACAGCAGGCCCTGACCCATGTAATGAATAAGTTCGAAAGCTTGTAGCAATTTTTAAAAGCTGATCTGTGTTTGTAAGGTTAAGGCTCCTCAGTCTGAATTAGCTGCAGTGCAGAACCAGTGCAATGAACTCAGTCAAACACTGTGTAGTTCTTGCTCTGTCAATAGCTGAATATGCTGAGCAAACCTGCTTGATCTGTCATTGCAAGTGGACAAAGTTTAAGGGCCCTTTGCCCGTTCATGAGTCTGTTCTGCAGTTCCCAAAAGTCAATCTTTTTCCTGGAGGACTCTCTATCATTATACTCTAGAAATTCAGCAGTATCTAAGCCAGTGTTTAATTTGGGAATGAAAGTACTTTTCTGTGTCTGCCTGCGTTGTTTGTATCTGAAGGCTCTTTTTAAATTTGGGGTATACAACTCTCTTCTGATAACGTGCTCTTAGAAATCTTATGCAAGATAAACTGCTCTTGCTACTCTCATTTTTTTTTTATCAAAACCCCCATTTGGTGCATGTTTGCAAACTGTTCATGAGCAAAATGTTCAGTATTTCTTTTTTCATTTCCTTTCAGAGCTTAGGAAAACTAAATCGAGTTTCAAAATGTCCACTTGTTTTATGACTTCTGTGAGGTGTTTGCCATCTGTGGTAACTCTGGGCATCTCTGAGCAGGGAGATACAGACTCGAGGTCAGCAGAACTGAAGGCAAGGATTTTGTAAGGTTTTTCTGTCTAAATTGGCACTTTATTTCAAAGCACACAGGGAAGAACTGCTGACATGGAACATGTAACAAAATTTCAAAGCCACCAAGAATGTTTTTATCCATTTTTCTTTTATTTTGAAGAAATGGTGGTAGTTATCTGTCAGGCTACAACTGAGTTCTGTTCTAAAGGATGATGTTAAGAGTGCTGGACATTTGGAGGGAGAAAAATTAGGCTTAGTAGAAGCTCAAAGATGTGTTTTTAATCCAGAGGGTTTTTTCCTATTAATACAATCTCTTATACACCAACTTAATTATTTAATCATTTATCCTCATTAAAAGTTAGTGAGTTACAGAAATTATTACTGTATATTAAGAAATTTTATTTTATGGATACTGCAAAACTTTCAAGAATTACTTTCCTCTCTAGAAGAGTAAATTAATTTCCTCTGTCTTCCTCATGTATTGAGATGTTTATTACACTTATGAGAATCCTAAATTGCGCATTTCTAAATTTCAGATCATGGTAAATGTCCCTGCCCCTCTGGAGTTTTTGAATTGTATTCAGCTTAAAAAAAACCCCAAACCAAACATCAACATTTAAAGTTTTGCTGGAAAAACAATTCTGTAAGGTATTCCTGAATGATTTATGATTAGAGTCTGCAATTATTGAAGTTAGTGTACCTTAATGGACTTAATATAAGTGGAAAAATAAGGGTATGTACAGTGGAGGTTGCCCAGGAATTTGCATTCAACTTATGAGTTTTCTTAACCTCTCATATCTGAGACATTTTTGGAAATTGTTGGAAACAGCAACAACCAGTTGTTGTTTGTATTTTTATTGAGTTTGAATTTTATTTTATCTTGGAAAACAAACCTGAACCAAAAAGAGCAAACCGTTTTTCAACTCAAAAAGGAAAACAGGTATTTCTATATGCAGCAGAAAGAAGAATGCCCATTTTCTTTCTGTAAAAACAAATCTTGTGCAGCTCACAGTTCAAGGCACGTAGGAGGACAGCTGAAATTCAGAAACGCAGAATTACTCATTGTTAGAAAATGTTTTTATTTGGGTGAAAACTGGTTTTGATTTGGAAGCAGTAGAGGGCTTTGTTTAAGTAAATAAAACAGTATATTCTCTGTGTTTGCTTTATTGGGCAGTGTGAGCAATTTCTTGAAGCTTCAGTATGTTTATAAAATGCAGGCTCAGGCAAAACCACTTTATTTTCTTTGTACGTGACATGGTATCTGTCCCAGGAGTGTGTGTTGAGTTCTTCTCTTTCAGTAATATATGATTCCAAAATGGTAGAAAATTTTGTATTAAGTGAAGAGTAAATTCTTCCAATGAAAAGTGCCAAATGCCAAAGTTAAGTTTACATGAAAACTCAGCTTCTTTTCCCCTGTAAGAATGTTCTGTAATTGCACAGTTCCATCCTATTTGTCGGTGGAACATTGTTATGTTTTCTTTTGAGAGCTCAGCAGAATTAATGTCCATGAAATTAATTTATATCTCAGAAGCCTTTTAGAAGGTTGCAGGAAAAAATGGTTGTTGCATTCTGTGTTGCTGTGAAATCATTCTAAATAATTGTGCTAAATTGTATGAAAAAGCTCCAGGACAGAACACTGAGCAGAAGGATAAAGGTCATGTATAATTTCTCCTCTGCAATTCAAGTGAGGCAATCTGACATTGTACAGTCAACTGAAAGGCATCTTTTGCAACCAAATAGTCGGCTGTTTATTCCAAGCCATACTTCGAGGGGTAGTTTGTCCAGGGAGACTGTTCCTCCTCCTCCTCACCCTGCTGGGGAGAGGCCTGGAAGGAAACAAAAGTTAACACTGCAACATGTGCTAATCCAGAGGCTTTGTATATCATGAAATTGCTTTTGGAAAAGATGCTTCTGACTGGACCAGCAAGACATTCACTGTTGGTTTTCTTGGCACATCATTTGTTTATGGTTTCTCCAGCCCATGTTGAATTTGGTGGTGATGAGTGCTTTTGACTTTCACCTGGATTGCTGAGGAGGAAGGTGGATACCAGCCAGAGGGGCCACCTGCCTGGAGCTCAGGAGGAGAACAGAGAGTGTGAGACCATGGAAGCACTTAGAAACAAGGCTGGAATGTGGTGCCTCCTTGCGTACTTTGTTGATAAAGAATTCTGTGTTAAAAACACTGAGCCTTCTGCCTGTGGATCACAGGGGCAGGAATCAGCCCAGCACAACCCACTGAAGAGCAGGGGTGGGTTGAAAATACAGATAAAACAATGTGTGCTGGTTTATGGACCTTTGAGGGTTTTGGATTACAAGACAACTGATAAATTCCAAAAGCAGTGGAACTACTGCTAGATCAGGCTCTCCTCTAGATCTGGAAAGGAAGGGGATGCTGATAGCATGATCTTTCCTTTGTTTTCTGACGGGAAAAGAGGAGTTAAAGGAACAGTGTTGCCTGGAATACCTCACACATTAGAACAGCTAACAGGTTCTGGGGCACTCTCAGCAATTTGAGAAAAGATAAAAACGGTGATGGTTAAGCATTACAGAGTGAGTACAAGCTAAAGAGAGACAACTATGGCAGAGACATGGGAATCTGGCCTTCATGGTACAGAGAAATGGGAATGGCAATCTCTGGGTGAACTTGTTAGGGGTCAGAATCCTATTTTGCCATAGAAGGAAGAAAAGCAGCTGCAACGTGCAGTAATGGAACAAGGATTCTGGAGGAGGAGGAGGATGATGATAAATGTTCTGTCATACCCCAAGCATTCAAATGGCCGTGTATCACAAACAGATGCCAAACTTCAACCAGGCCACAGGATCAAATCCTGATCTGCTGCTGGCTCCCCTCTGGGCTGGGACGGCAGGGACAGCCCAGCAGCTCTGGAGTGCAGAATTTCTTAGGCTTGGGAAATGATCTCTTGAGAATGCATGGCAAAATCTTTCCAAGGCCAGTGCGTGGATAAAGTGCAGTTATTAAAAGGCTCGAGTGATTCTCAAGGGTAAGCAAAGTTGGGAAACTTGTGAGACAGAGATGGGAGGTGTCCCATATTTCAGAGTAACACAGGGCAGTAGTCAGCTCTCTGGAAGAAGGAGATCAGCCTGCCATGAGACATAAAGAATATGAGGATTCATTGAGCAGTGTGTGATGCATGCAGCCCTCTGCAGATGGGTCTCTATAAAATATTTATGGGGGGGGGGGCAGCAGAACTAATCTGGAGAAATTGTAAAACTGGGAACCAAGCTCATCAGTTTCAGATTGTTTTATTTTTCTTTTAACACCCATTCCTACCTTGTTTTTTCTCCTTAATTGCTGTTTCCAGTGTATACTTCTGGCAATTATATTCACAGATTTACTTTTTTATTTGCAAAAAGAGTTTGAATAAACACCGTGCATATTAAACAGTCACCACAGCAAGTTTTTGTCAAAACAGATGATTATGAACATAGTACAACATGTTTTTCAGCTCACTTGTATTGGATTAGAGCTTAATATCTTTTCTCTTTATGTTTATTTTAAGAGTCATTCTTTAATCCCATTTTCATGGAGTTGAAGATTTTCTTTCTTGCAGCTTTTTCTGTTTTCTCTGCCTGTCACCTTTGCTGCAGACTTGAACCACACTTTTAATATTTCTGCTTAGACTGACTCTGATTAGTTCAAAGCAGAGCTACATATTTTAAATTGATCAAGGTTTCTGAAGCAATTATAACAACTGCTTTTGGAGGACACAGTTGCAGTTTTCATTTTGATATTATATGAAAGTGTGTTTCTTCAAAGCTCCAAATGTAAGCGAGTAAGAGGCAGCTGGTAATTATTCTCTAATAAACAGAGTAGGAAGTACATGAAAAACCTTTGGGGACACACACATTGCTTGCAGAGCAATTAATAAAAATCTCAGGACACTTAAAAGAAAATTCAGACTGAGAATATGTGTGCATTTAGCTGTGTATTTGAGTCCATTCCAAATTAACAGGTCTGTTGTGATCAAATTTGCTATTTGTTTACTAACACCCTTTTGCTTGTTATGGTTCAACAGATTTTAGGAGATAATTTTTATTCTTAATCAACTCTTCATTTTATTTATAAAATACTTTCAGCTTCTAATAGCTGCTTTCTCTAAAACCCAAATAATCAAAGTTTTGATATATTAATTCCCTCTCTATTTTAACTTGTTTTGCTTGTAAATATTTGAGCACAGGTAAAACTTAATTAATCTCCGTTAAACAACCAAACCATTCCAAACAACTGGCAAAATTCCTGTCCTTATGAAGGATTTGTTTATGCATTATGCCTCTTGGTTTTTCTGGTATATTATTACCTTTTCTGACTGCATTTTGCTAAATCAAAGGTATTTATTGAAAGCTGAAAAGACAAAATGTGACCACTGGAGACCTTGGGGAAAGAGCAGAGAAGGTATTTATTGTAAAAGAGCCGTGTTTGTGGTTGCACTCAGGCTGTGAGTGCTTTGTGCTTGCAAGGCGAAGGCCAGGTTCAAAACAAAACCTGAAACCAAAACTGGACCTGAGCAGGAGAGAGGCTCAGGGAGTTTATCTGAGCTAAGTAGCTCCCTTCAGGGAGGGTAAAACCCTGAGAAGCTGCAAGGTTACTCTCTCAAAGCAGCACGTTTGGAGTTTTGTAAGGCAGAGATGGAGTAATTGGATTGGGTGAAATGCGTTCCAAGAGCAGGAAAAGACAAAGTGAGAGGAGGAAAAACATAACTCAAATTTCTGTAACATTTAGCTTCTTGTTTGGGTGGATGAATAACAAGTTTGCTTTGAAGGGTTTATCTCTGTGACATCAACAAACATAGGCAGTCATCACTTCCTGAGTGGAGAATTGTTATGAACCTCAAATCGTTGGGCTTGTTACTGCCCAAGGACCAAACTCTGAAGTACTTGCTTAAAAGGGTGAAAGATGTTACAAATGCAGAGTATGTTCAGCCCCTGATGAAACTGAAAGTTGTGGGTTTGCCATTAAAAATGTGTCATTGTGGTTTTCTCATTTAAATCCAACTCATCCTCATAAAAGGGCTTTGTATTGATGCCCTTTTAGGATCAGCACTGTTTGGGGTAGGCTGCCTTGCCAGAGTTTATATTTGTAAGACATTACATCACAGGCGCTAAAATTGTGATAAATCAGGCGTGTTTATATTTTTTGGAAAGGTGTTGAATGCCTTCTGGTTGAGACACAAGCTTCCCATGTGCTCCTAATTCTCTCTCTGCTTAATTTCTGCACCTGACAGCATGAGACTTTAGCCATTGGTACTGGGGAATTAAGAATGAATAAAAGAAGTGTACAGATGCATACATTCATCCCAGCTTCCTCTAGAATTTATTTGGGATACCAAAGTGTGATGCACCAGGGCACTGTGATTGTGATATCAATGGAGAAAAGATGAGCACCATCAGAGAATGATTTTAGCCTTCCCAAGATCCACACCCATCATCTCCAGAGGTGACCCATCTATCTGTGGAGGGATTTGAGCTGACTGAGCCTCTGTTGAAGTGCTTTATAAGCCAGAATTAAGTGGAAAAACCTGCATTTCTGTCTATTTTGGTTGGGGTTTTGAGTCTCCCTAGGAGAGTGGGTTCTCCCAGTGTTTTAAGCTGGTTTGCAGAAATTTCTTATAGGTATGAGCACAGCAGGCCCGTGGTGGCTGCACCACTGGCTGGTGGGTGCTTTCGTGTTGGCAAAAGAGACATTAAGGTTATTAGACACAGCTGCTAGAGCAGATATAAACTGGTGTGTGCTGGAGCACCATAAATCATGCTGCCCCAAGACAGTAAAAACTGCCTGCTGTGGCCTACACCCAGCAAGCCTCCGTGGTTTTCCCTTTTAATGCAAACCATCCCATTACAAAACACTTTGTAGTTTATCATGTCCTGATGTTCCTGCACCATGCCAAGTGTGCTGGCATGAAAATCATTGCAACAGGAACACCTTTACTGCTCTGGGTTCTGTTGCTGCTCTGGGAGCTAGATAACCACTTGAGGGTTGCCGCACACTCTGTTTGGTTTTTGTGATTTTATTTTATTTTTACAAATAACTAGCATTTTAAAATAAACTGATAAAAAGCCTGCTCTTTGCTGATATGGCAGTGGCATTTGTTGTTGCACTGGGTGTTAGGTAGGGGAAAGCATTCTGTTACTAATGGTTTAAGTCATGACTAATGCTATGTGCCAACAACAGAGATACAGATTCAAATTTAAATGAACTACCCAGGCAGTGTTTTACAGGATGTGTTTCTTGTTGGCAATTTGTTGTTCCTGACAACCTCGGATCCTCAGGCCGTTGTTACGCCAGCCGCTGGGATTAGAACACACACAGGCTGAGCTTATAAATGTTTCAAAACTGCTATGATGGAGCAGCAGAATTTTAAAATGTAATCAGATACTCTTTTGAAAGTGGCTAATGTGAAAGAAGCCAGATTTGGTGGGGTGTGATTTTAGTTTTGAAGCAGCATCTGTTTTAATACTTCAGTATGTTTTTCTGATGCTGCTTCTACAGTCTACTGACTTCTCTAGTCCACGAGAAATGAAAAAGCCAAGGCAAAGCTGGAAAGCTACAGGAAGCAAAGTTTTTGGTGCTAGAAGACTTTTCTGCTTCAGGTTCATAAAGGAGTAGATTTTTGTGGCGTTGATCACTTTGAGACAGACATGCTTACAACACTTCTTCACATCATCATTTCATTATTGAAGGCTTTCTTCTTGATTATGTTACAGACGGATTCAGTATTTCTCATTGGACTTTAGTGACAAAGAAGCCTGTTTTGAACTTTAGAAAGCTGGGTTTTGTCAGGCTGGCTTTTTATTTAGTCTTTTTTTATTAGAGCAATCCTTTATAACAAGATTAGCACATGGAAGGTAGCTGAGATGTACTCCACAGGGGCCTTCACCTTTATCACACCAGTGCTTCAAAAGTTCCCCGACAGCATCTCACAAACCCCTTTGTGAAGTGCAGCCTATTTCCTTATCTTCCTGTGGAAACGCTTCCCAAGTGTCTGTCCACAGGCATTCAATTCCAGATCTCCAAATTAAAAACTGCTCGAAAGGAATACATGATAGACCGGTGCTCTTTTGTCTCCTGTATCGGTTCCTGAAGTGAGATTAAGGTAAAAGGTACTTTTATACAAAATGAGGTCTCTGTTTCTTATCTCTGTGTTTATCTAAAATGTCAGAGTTAAATGTATCAGACATGAATGCTTTGTGGTAGCAGAACAAACAGTTTATCAATCTGGTTATGATTTCAATAAATCCTTTGATCCTTCTGATGCTGCTGCTTCCTTTAATACCCAATCTGATTGATACAAAGTTTTTTCATTTAGGAGTTAAATGTTTGACTTGCTGTTTTGCAATATAACATGGCATAGAGTTGTGTCATGATTACAGTTTTTGTTTATCCATGCAGTTTAAACCATATAATTATAGAATTAACAGTCCAATGTATCATGGAACTAACACAGTATTAGTGTGATTGTTGCAAAACCCCACAAATTTGTGATATTTAACACCTTATTCAGTTCTTGTTTTCATCGAGAAGCTGTACATTTTTTTGGTAGAAAAAAAAAAGTCCAAACCCCTGATATTGTTAAGATGGTAGAAGGGAAACTTATGACCCTGAAGTACAAACTGTTTATATCTACTCCAACCAGAAATTATAAAGTTACACTTTATGGTAATTTGCTCTAATGCATTATTCAGAATCCTGTTTCTTTTTTGTAATTATTAAGAATATTTTCTTTTGTGATTGAAATACTGGTTTGAGGCTTGCTCTCTCAAAAGAATCAGGATCAGAAAGTTTTCTTAAAATATTTTATGCTTTTTATTCAGTATTTTTATTTCTGCCCATACAAAGGCTCAGGACAGAATTAGTCATTCTTGAATGATTTTTTCCCTTCTATCATGATGAACTCATTTCACACACATCCTCCCCCACAAAGCCCAACCAAGGCATGTTCTTTGTAAGGCATGTCCCTAACCGTCATAAAGTGGTGGTATTGAACTGAGTGAAGCTCTTGCTCTCTCATTTTAGAGATCTTGGATAATTCTTACCCAGGCTTTCATCTGCAGTTGTGTTTCTAGGACTCTAATCCTGTTGCCTTGGAAAATATGGCAAAAGTCCAGTTAAATTCTTTGAAGCCAAGAAAAAGGTGACTCCTCAGGACTGGGTAATAGGAATCTGCTGGTGGTGTCATGATCCTCTTAACGTGATGTCTTGCACAGAGTCACCTCTGACAAAATGCACTCCAAAAATGGAAGTTATCGTTTTCACAGCTATTACTTCAAATTTGATCTGTCCTATGTCTTGTTTGGAAGGTCACGAGACAAAACAAGATCCTCTGAGTCTGTCAGTGTCAGACTGGCAAAAGCTCTGCACCGTAACTCGGCAGCAGGTCCAGCCTTGCTGCCCATGCGCCACGTCCCACGTGGCTTGGAATTGGAGCAGCGCCGTGAAAAAAGCAAATTGCACAGCATAGAACAAGTACCTCAGTTATGTTTAGTCCTGCACCTTCAGGCTGCTGAGCCCTGCAAGCCTGGATGTGAATGTCTGTGGCACTGGCATGAAGTATGAAGTATGATTTATCCCTTAGACCTAGAAGGGAGCAATTCATTACCGAACCGTGATTTAATTCATTACTGTCATTAGAGCAGAGGATAATTTGCCCATTAGAGCTCAGAGAAGCACTGACAGTGCTCACCTTTTTCCCCAGTACAGGACGAGTGGTGAGCCTGCCCAATCCTCTTTATCTCCGTGTACAGTATCTGACTCCCACTGTGGCATGAGATATCTGCTGTGTAGCTTTTAGTGGTGAATGGAGGATTTCTATACAACACGTTTGGAAAGCCTCATGCTCTCATGAATTCTGTTTTATCTGGAAGCAGCACTGGTTGTGCAATTCTATGGCCTGACAACAGTAGCATAAGGTACAACAAAGTCAGCTTAACCTCCATGTGGAGCTACCTGAAACAGTAATTTTCTCTGTGCCTCAGTGCAGGGGGATGTTTTCGTGTGTGCTGAGCCCTAGCTGGAGTAGTCACATCAATTAATTGCTCATAACAGGGAACTACATTAATCAATAAACACTTTTTGTATGTAATTAAATGGTAAACTGAAGGTGAGGGATTTAGTAATCCCTAGGAATATTTGTGAACATACTGCAAATTGTTGTGTTTTTCTCCTCCTGGATGGTGAGAAATGGGACATTCTGTGTTCCACAAGGAAAAATAATGGGGAAAGAGCTAATTTTCTGTTGCCTTGGAGCACTTGCTTCTTGCTCAGTTGTTCCACTACTAAGAATTGGATCCAAATTGGTTCCACTACTAAGAATTGGTGTCCAAAGGCCTTTATACTTAAAAAAAGGAAACAAGGGGTTTCTTCTCCCCAAAGAAACCAAAACACACTCTCACATCTAGAAAGGGAAATAGGAAATTTTCTCTGAATTTCTTGAACTTGATCTCTTAATGCACTGGGCTTATTCCTGGCAGATATAGCTTAACCTTCAGAATTGTACAACAAAGTATCATTATGTACTTGTAGACTTCGGAGTTAACCAGATACGAATTTATTTGAGGCATTTAAACAAATCCAACGGGCAGGAGTCTGAGAGGAATCTTTCACCAAAGCTATTTTCCACATGTTTCAAAGTGCTCGTGTTAAAAGCTCTGCCCTAATACCTACATTTAATGCAGTATTCAGGAAAGAAGAATAATCTGTAACAGGTTACAAAAAAAAGCCCCACCCAAACCCAACATAACAGCTTTATGGTAATTAATTTTCCTGCAGGTTGTACCTTACTGTTTAGATGTGATTCTGAGAAAATTTATGATCTTATGTAAGGAAAAAAAGTGTATTTTTTCCCTGTCATTAGACTTTCCTCTAAGAATGCCTTATTATAAGTTTGGCAGCACAGCAGGATTTATAATACTGAATACATTGTGTCAGCTCTCTTGTTTGCAGGAGGATAAAGTTCCATTATTCAGGGCTTTGCTTCAAATCCTTCCATTGTAGTGCAATTAAACACAGTCCTTTTTTTAGGACTAAACCTCATGCTTCAAGAAAATGAGCTTTCAAGATGAAGTATGTAGGGTTTATGTATCACAGGTAAAACGCCGTGCTCGTTCTATGGAACACACCAGGTCTGAGCACAGCACATGGCTGAGCACCTGAGGTTGGACACAATCTCTGTTCATTTGGGCTCTTTATTTTGTGCCCTGGCCAAAGACCATGTTCAGGATGCAGAAAACACTTGACTGCTTGGACTAGTAGGGTTATTTTTTTTTCCTCTTTCCGTATTTAATTATCCCACTAAAAACATGAGCTGGGATTTGTGATGTAAATAAGTGTTAGTGAGGTGAATTATGCCAAAGAACTCAAGCTATTTACTTGGGCCTTGTGGAAATATAAGGGATAATGGTGAAGGGGATAAAGAGGACTTGTAGGTCTTTGTGTTTTCTATTTTTCTGTACTTTATTGAGGACACAAGTAAACATGATATGTGCCTGTAGGACTCCTGAGTACAGCCATGTGCCTCAGGAGGCCTGCAAGGATTTGGGCTATGTGTGAAGGGAGATATGGGATTGTTATTTGTATTCTTTTAAATTGGGATTAGTCACCTCAAAGGAAAAATCTGTATATTCACTGAAGTTTCTGTTTTGGTCTGAGGTTTTGGGTTTTTTTGCATCGTCATATTAAACAAGAAAATGAACCTCAAACAGGAATGGTTCATGTGTCGCCCAGAGCTGGAAAGTTTGATTTCACTTGTTCTCACTCAATTCCAATTGAAAACTCACAGTTCCATTTTTGATTATATGAATATTACCATCCTTAGACAGTGGGTGCTTGACATGGATGCTGTTCTCTTTCTGATGTGGAATTTGCAATCTTAATAGTTCTGTGGTTTCTTTAAGTGGACTTATGACTAGGTCCTATGACATCCAGAGCACTGAATTTCAAATTCAAGGAATCTGAATTTTTGTAAATATGTCTTTAAAATACTTCCCTCACATCCCCAAGCTATGAGTTTACACTTTATTCCTTCTTGTTTGAAAACAAACAAGTTCTGAAATATTTCAGGAACTAGAAAAAGTATAAATATTCCATCTGACAAGTCCTTTGCCTAATGTAAGTTCCAGAACTCAGGTCTAAAGCCCATCTGTCACCGTAGAGAGCTAAAAACAAGGCAGAAATGAGAATATTCACATCAGCATAATGGAGTTTTGGAGTGCAATGGGAAAAGAGCCATTTCCTGCATTGTGATTCTGGTGTTATTTACTGTACTAATATTGTTTATATTCAGTTCATATGATCTTTCTCTTTTGCAGTATTTTAAAATAGATACCTTAGTTATTGTATCAGCTGCTATGAATGAGTGCTGGAAGATTTAGTTCCTACTGTATTATATTGCCTTGATTTCATAACCTAAATTCTACTCATAGCTCAAAATTACGAAGAAAGATGTTGTTTTTCTTGAAGAAGGCAATTTGGGGAATTTTTTTTGTTGATTTTCTTCCGCTAATGTTCTTGCTGCAAGGGAATTTTCTGAACTGGAGGGTTTACAGGTTGCCAGGACAGTAATAAAACAGATGTTCATATAGATTTCAAAACCTCCCCAAATTAGACTTTCTCCTTACAACATCCCTAATGTTTCAGCTCTGCTGTGTTGGAGTTTGCAGTTATTTACAGCCCAAACTCCACTGCACTTACAGGCTGCCAGCCTAAAGCTTTCTAACTAGTTAAGTCTGTTGTTAACCAGCTTAGTGTATTATTTATAACCAGAACATCAGTTAAGATAAAGACTCCACTGCTCTGTGCCTTGCCTGGAAGGATTCTCAGCCTAATTAGGAGGTCAAGTGGATTTTGCAAACACGGAATAAGCCACAGGACAGCTCTGTGTGTGCCCAATTGGTTCTGGGTCACTTATTTGTGAGTTACTACCAAGTTTCCCCCTGAATTCTCAGTGCACAAACTTCTGTTGTTCAAAGAGAGTAGATTTGTTTTTGCAAGGAAGGAGATGAGGGTCCCACCTCCCCCTTTCTCCCATTACTGCTGCTGATTCTTCTGTGAAAGTGCCTAAATAATTCCTTTCTCCTCCTGAAAGCTGCCCTTTTCCTGTGTTTGCACAGCGCTCTCAGGTCCCACCTTTTGTTTTCCCTTAGCCCAGTTGGATAGGTCTGGCTCTCGCCGTCATTACCTCAGATCAATATTTCTCGCCCTTTGATTATTTGTACTTCACTCCAGTGACTTGTCAATGCTTTTCTGCAGGGCAGTGCAATATTTCAGATGCCATCAGGGCTATAAAAAACATCACTGCTGCTCCCTGTGCCAAAGAGTGATGCCACTGTAGCCGTGTCCAGAACACCTCTCCCCTCTCCCTGTGGCAGGTTGTGCACCCCGGGGCTGTTTGGAGTCAGGCCCCTCTTTCCTGTAACCACTGAGCAGCTTATTATGAGAGCATTTTATTTGCGTTTATTCATCACTACATGTGATGAATAAACATTCTTCAGAAAACAAAGACCTTGCTTAAATTCTGCTTGGAATAGTGGAAGGAATTCCCTTTGACTTCAGAGGCTTTTCAGTCAGGCCTTTACTGAAATATTTGTTGTCAAGCAATTGTTCTGTAAATTGTTGTCTTTCTCTTGGTAGCAATTGCTCTTTCATCTTGGATTAAGATGCATATTTTGGGTCTTACATGTTCGAATTTCAAAAACAACATATACAGATATTACATCTATTCTTGACTTCTGTTTGTCTTATTGAATATAACGCAGTCAGAAAAATAAATTTACGCTTTATCCTTGGGGAAGAAGTATTTCCAGACAAATTATTATTTCAGGGCTCTTCAAAGATCAAAGACAAGGAAAGCATTGAGGAAGAGTGAAGGTGATATTTTTTTATCAAAATGTAGGTTTTGTTTTAAATGATAGGAGAGAGAAAAAGAATTTCACAACAGTGATTTTAGAATATAGGATTAAGAGAAAGTTTATTAGTGACCTTCAGACACACGGCTGGTAATATTTTGATTTCTGTTCATCTGATACAGGATGAAAAAAAGCTTTTTTGCCAAAGCTTTTCTTGAAATAATTTGGTAGCCAACCTGATGTTAAAGAAGGCAGGATCTTAAATAAAGCAGTATGTAAAGATGACCTAGTTAATGTTGTTTATTTTCATGAATATCCAGTGAAATCCAACAGAAAATTGCAAAGTGTGTAGGGTTTAAAATAGAATAAATAAAATGGAAAAATATCTTCATTGTGGAACCATCCCATGGCAGAAAATACATTTTAAATACGGGAAACCATGCTATGGTTTGGAAAGCCAAGTAATGATGGCAGGATGCACAGCAAACCAAACCGAACAGAGACTCACCTCTGTTTTCATAAACGTCTGTGAAAGAATGAGACAATAAAATTGGAAGGCTGGATACTTGGCTTGGGATGAGTGCTTAATCCATCATTTAATTTACCAGAACACCCAGGCTAATGAGCAGGCCTTTATAGATTGTATTTAATGTTAAATATGTGCCTGAGCGCCTCACTCGCTGTTAAATATTCACTGCATGGGCAGATCCTCCGACTTCAGAAGGATTATTAGTGAGCTTGTAAAATACAAGGGTTTGAGTGTTCTATTAAATTGGGCAAATTATGCTTGGTTGCCTTGTAGAGGATCAGGTCCAAATCTGGCACTTCACTTGCTAAAGCAGCACATGATACTGCAGTGAGTGTAAGGCACCTCCCTCGTTGCTTTTGTAACAACTTTATATTCTGCCAAATTTTCAATTTCACCAGTGGAGCTATTTTACTTTGTGCTGGAGGATTATTTGGTTGAAACGATTTATCATTTTTTTCCTGGCTCCATTTATGAGGAATTTTCTAGTGAAAAGGAAGGGCTTTTTCATTTTATAATTTATTTAAATGAATATTTTACAATTACATTTGTTGCAAGTGCAGACAGAAATAAGGTGAAATAGTTTAACTTACACTTGCAGGAATCTCAGACGGTAAGAAAGCTCTGAATAATTTGCCTATTCTCTCCTCACTAACACCACCTCCAAACCAGGTGGTTTTTGGTCCTTTTGCTTGACTCTGAAAATTTTGTTAAGCATAGCACAGAATAAATAAGAGGGCCCTTCTGGCTCCCAGCATCATTTTTCCCTCACCCTGGTGGAAAGAACGTTTCTCGGCTATAATTTGTTTTGGTGCTATAATTGTTGTTCTCAATAAATAAAGTAATTTCAGAGTGACTAAAGAGGCATGTCGTGCATCAAATACACCATGAATACACAGGGGATAATTATCTTAATTGCGTTATCCTTTATTTAGCTGGGTGAATGACAAGGGATCGTGGGTTTAATGGATGGGTTCAATGAGAACAGGATCATTTTCACTCCACTGTGTGAACATTTGTGTTTCTGGGGCCTCTGCTCAGAGGATCAATACCTGTTATGTCCATGACAATAACAGAGAGATACCAGAGCACAAACCACTCTTCCTTCATGTTCCATGTGAGAGTAGAAGCAGCTTTGATCCCTTCCCAGATTAATTCAAAGTCCAAGTCCCCACTCATCAATTGCTGAGACTTTTTTGTGGTTCTGTCTTAAAGATGCATGTGGGTAAATACCCCTTAAAGCAGTGAAGGTGCTGGATTCAGCAAAGTCATGGTAATAGACTGACAAAGTCAAATGAAACAGCCAAACCATGAATCTCGTTAATTGTGCTTTTCCTTTTCATTTTTATCTCTCTCACAAAGTCAAATGAAACAGCCAAACCATGAATCTTGTTAATTGTGTTTTTCCTTTTCATTTTTATCTCTCTTGGATTCAGAAGCTCAGAAAATGTGTTATCTCAATAGAGATCTGCATCATCTCTTTGAATCAGAATATAAAAGAAGCAGGGCTGTGCTGCTGTTGAATAATTCTAATACTACATTATATTGACTAGTTGTGTTTAATTAAAATAGAGTTTTGTCTGAGATATGTCATGCAGATAACCTTGTTCAAGGGTGAAATTTAACATTAAAATAAGAACCAGTGATGTGAAACCTCCCAATAGTGAATCAATAATCAATCAGTAACATTTCTTAATTAAGTGCCAATCAGTTCTAATCGTTGTATCATGTACTGTAAAACCATTTAGTCTAGAGAAGACTTTGCTATCTTTTTCAGTCTGTGACTTGTAATATCATAGAATGCATTTAAAAAGTGACTTAAAAAATGCTGGGACAGTTGTGAGATTTTACTGGAGAAGTAGAAAATTAATCCTAATATTTTCCAATATAATTAATTTTATATTTATATTTTCTATGTATCTTAGCTTCAATATAACAAATTTTCTGTTTTAAAGTGGATTATGACACAACCCTTGACTAAAACTGTTGGTATGACTTTGAAAATACCATTGTGGTTTTTTTTACCCTGATTAATATCTTCCATTACATTGTGATATCAACAAATATTCCTGGTTTCAGTAATTAACATACTCTGGAGAGAACTCAAAACTTACATTACCACAGAGGAACCCTACGACCACTTCATTCTACCCCCTGTATTCATGGGTCAGGTGGTTGCCCTGAACTGGTTCTTCTCAACCTTGGGCAGTTCTTTGGGGAGAAAACCAGGAAAAAAATAGAATAAAAAATGACCAGTACTGGAGAACTGAGAAGCAATTCAATTTCAATCTTTGCAAACAGTGCCTGACTTTGTCTCCTGAAGCAAAGGGGGGTGTCCCTCATGCTCCCTGTTTTCCTTGATTGCAGTGTGTGCTCGGATTAACCTGCAAACCTTCCTTTGGCAAAGTCCCTGAGCTAAAGCAGTTCCTGCTCTCCCATGTGCAGTGCCAGGAGAGTGCCCGTGGTGGGAGTCCAGGGAGTGTCCATTGTGTGGCACACACAGCATGCTCACAGCCTGACTTGTTTGGCAGCCCCTTTATTTTCCTCAGTGCACACATTCTTCTGCACTGAGACCAAACAAAGCACTCTAACATGCATATATTCTGATAATAAATGTTTTCTTACCCAAGGAGATATAAATCAAGCCTCCTGGTTTATTCTGCTTCAGCTAAGTTCTGTTAAAGGTACTAGAGTCACAGTTTTTTTTCATCATTCTATCAGCAGCAGGTAAAGTTGAAAGGGAGCAGAACACGTGTTCCTGTGCTCTTCTGATCACAGGCAGACTTGTAAACCCACATCAGATAAAATCAACACGTAAGCAAGCAGCCACAGCGACAGCTTTATGTGAAGCTTTTGGAAAAGGCACCTTTCACTCGCTGTTAATTTGGTTTAGAAGCAAATGTTCTTCTACAGAGATGTCTTACCTGCTGATATCCAAATAATACCATTGGTTCTGTTCTCTCAGCCTTCTGGGGAACACACAAATGCTTTCCATCAGCTTCTAAAAGCCAAATTTTCAGCTGAAATGAATCAGAGTATGTCTATAATAACCAGGGTTGTTCTGAGATACATCAGCTGGCCCTAAATACTGCAGGCATGCTGAAGCCTTTTGTTTCCAGCAGAACTTCCCTGTTGAATTAAACAGAGACTCCTGCTAAAAAAATCAATATCACACCATATCTCACTGACATTATTTTAAAATACAAATGATTTTTAGCTCTAGATCTATATAACAAAATAGATTTCCTTTGCATTTTTTCCCATTTACTCATAGCATTAGGGAGGTTGTATTTCCATAAATATGTTGGAGTCCATCTTCAGTTCCATTTGCAAGAGTTAAAGCAGAGAATTTGTAGCAGGTTTTTGTTGTTTCTTAATAGAAGGACACAGTAAAACCACAGTTTTGATAGAATCATTAAAGGTTTTTCAGGTGTGCTGTGTCATATTGCACATAGTCAGATACAAGTTTAGGCCAGGTTCTTCTCAGTTGTACTTAGCAATCTCTGGAATAATTATTTATCTACATGCACTGCATCCCTCTTCAGAAAAACACGTTAGATTTCCATTGACATGGTCAGGGACATTTCAGCGTCCATTTCAATTGATGACATTGGCAATATCCACACATTCTTTGCAGGTGGAACTATTTTAAGTCTCCTGGGTTTCCAGCTGGGAACCCATTCCAGGTGTTAAATTTATGACCAAGGTGAATTAAAGCAGCTAGTGATGGTTTTCTTTTCACCTGCATTGGTTTGATCGGGTTAATCTAAACAGGAATAACAAATACTATATTCTGATTTTTAGGGAAAAAAGAGATAGGATTTCTTCTGAAATCCTATGTAATCCTCCTCATATGCCAGTAAGGTGAATTGAGTTAAATTCACACTGATTTATTCCAGCTGGCTACATTCTAAAAGTTCTTCCAGGGTTCCCATTGGGAGTTTCTTGTACTTAATACCCTGTAGAAACACACAAATTTCAAGAATTAGATAAAAAGAAGACCTTGATGTGTTAGATGAGGCTGATGAGATCCAGTAAGACAGAGTTCCTTCCTGGTCAAACAGAGTTTCCACCTGAGTGTACTTTAGGCTTCCATCAAAATCCTGGGGACATCTGAGGAAATACTCAGGCATATGGGAGCAACAAAACATGAACAATTTAAATTTTCCTGAAAAGTCTGTTTCTCTAAAGAGACACATCATCTGTTTGCTCCATCTACTGCAACTCTTAGGTGCTTTTGCCTTTCTTTGTCCTTCTCCTGCTGGGCACATTTTGACATATAGGAACTTCCCTGCTGAAGGACTGCAGAGTAGAGTCACACCCAGAACCTGCCACCCTCATTTTAATTTTCAGTCAGGTTACACTTGCATGAAATATAATACGTGACATGTTAATGATATCGACTCCCTTGCATTCTGATAATTCATCTCTTTTGAATAGAGGAGAAATTAGATATAAGAGCAGAAAAAGAGCCAGAGCTTTTCAAAAATTGTAGGCCTTTTAGGAGTCTTTTAAACAGACAAATCTGTCTATGAACCTGTTTTTTCACCATTTCAAAATGAGCCTGAAAATAATTTAAAGCACAAAACTTGCATACAAAAAACCAAACCCAAAACCAAAAACACATTCATTTTTGCTGGGATTATATGATCAAAGCCAGTGAGGGAAAAATACTTTAAAAAAGCATAACTTGTACATGACTTCAAGGCTAATTTCCTCTCCCTGTCAAGTGGTGTACTTCCAATGCCATAACACAGTCAGGAAAATATGTCAAATTTGTCAAACTTCTTCCACTTTCTAAAATACTGAAAATGACTTTCTTATTGTGATAATATTTCACTGGTTTATATATGTTAAAAAATCTTGTTCATATACTTATTTTTTTGCTGGTATTGTATAAGCTGAAGAAGATAATATTGCAGTAGCCATAAACTGTGCCTCACATACACACATTTCAATGCAAACACAAAATTCCAGACTTTCTATTTGCCATTTGCTATTCCCACTTCCACTTACCTAATGCATTTTCTGTATGCCAGAACACATTCTGGAATTAAGTGGGACAAGGGAAACGCAGCACAATAGAAATTGCAGGTTATTGCAATTTAAAGATATTCGGTGGTGAATGAAATTTGAAAGTCTGTCATTTGGCCAGTAACAGCAGGAGAGAAAAATTTAAAAGGAATTGAGAGAAAGAAATTTTTAGCAGAGGTTTGGAGCACGGAAAAGAGAACGTAATGCAGGAGAGAGGAAAAGTGGTACAGGATGTGAGTATCTCCAACTGTGGGGAAATGGGGCTTTGGAACAAACATTTTTGGAAGATGTCAGAGAGATGTACCAGGAGAGCATCAGGAGAAAGCTAGAAAAGAACAAAAGCTGTGTCCATGGGGTAAGACTCACATCCATGATGGTGTGGAGAGACACGAGGAAAATCTGCATGAATCGTGAATTTGACGACATTTAAAAAACATCACCACATTATGTCTGAAGGCACTTGTGGAGCTTAAAGACCACTGAGTTTTTCACCTCCCTCTGGCTGCTCTGTCATCTGGACAGGCTTTGCCAGAGCACAAGAACCAATTAGGAAAATGGGATCAACCACGACAAAAGATGGAACAGATTTTTTTTTTTTTTTCTTTTCTCCCCACTGCAAAGTAAACTAGAACAATACATTGTGCTAAATAATGCCAAGTCCCCCTCTGTACAAAATGTTCTACTATTATTCTTCTGTTAATAGTTATGGGAAACATAGCAAAAAAATGTAGTAACACAATTGGAGAGAAACAAGTCAACACTTTTGTGAAGTTTTCAGTAATTGAGGTGCATTTTAACAACTACCAAACAGGAGATGGTGACTGAAAGCACCTTGCTTTGCTATTTAACTCTCAAAACCAAAAACCAAGAGTTCCTAGATGAAGGAGCTCTTTTGGGAAATTCAGCTGGGTGAAAAAGGAACAAATGCTGCTTGGAGCTCCATTTACTAGGGGTGAGGCCCAGCAAAGGTCACTATACTTGCAGAAAGTAGTGTTTGCTACAGTGTGAAGGCAAGGCTGGGTTTGGGTGCAATGGCAGGAAATTGGTTTGAATATGGCCTCGCTGATAACACATGTAAGGTTTGCAGAGTTTCCTTTAAACCTCATATGAACGACTTTGGGGGCTTCCAAGCCTTATATTTGTATTCAGACAACTGCCCAGAGTTACAAAGTGGCTCAATAGCTGCTGTTATGGCTGCTACAAAATATAGCCTTAGCAGTGCTGACACCTACATTGTATTCAGTATTCTCTGGTGTGTCTTTGGCTGTATATTATTTTCATTCTGCTTTAATCATGGAGCCTCAGAGAGGAATTGTTAGTCTAATGAGCTCTCTATCCTTGTATAGCCTGATTAATGCTGCCAGGGCAGCTTGTTTGTGTTATAGTAAAGATCTCCATGCTCTGATCTCGGTTGTGGTGCTTTTAGTGTTCCCAGGCTGGTGATAAAAAGGCCAACTGCTGAACAGCTGCATTAACCGCTGTTCCTCACTGCTGCTGCAGCAGGCTGATCTTCCTCCAGGGATGCAGCAAGGGCTGGAAGTCCTGGTGGGTTCTCAGCCATGGAGAGGCCGTGGTGGACACAAGCTGTGGATGGTGGTGGTTCAGCCTTACCACAGGCAACACTTTTCCTCATTTGTTCTTGATTTGCTTGCAGTGGCGGGTTCCTCTTATGTATCTTCTGGTGTTGTAACCACCTCCAAGAGTAGAAAAAACAGATGTTGGGGTTTTTTTTTTCTGCATTTATCCAGACTGGGGGATGTCCTGTCTAGTTGCATGAAGTATTAAGGGAATTGAAGCTCTTCATGAAATCTGTAACTCAGGCAACAGGGCAGTGTGGAGAAGCGAGGCACTGCTCCCTGCAGGCAGTCAGAAAGGGTTTGTCTGGTGGAAGCAGTGGTCATTCCACCGATCCCTGCAGCAGCTGTTCTCTTGTCCAGCTCCCATTATCCCATGCAGCTCCAGAGAGCAGCCCTACAGGACTCTGCTCCCAGACTGTGGGTTTCCTGCACCCTCCGACCATTACCAAGGAACTTTCTGTCTCTGGATAACACAAGTCCCCAAGGAATGTTAGTGAGAGTAAAGTCAGCACTGTTCCCTGGTGAAAGCTTAGCAAGGATATTCCATGGCTGCCTTGGAAGCTCTGGGGTACAGCTCATTTTGCTGTACAAGGTACAAGTAAAGGCCGTGGTAACAGCAAAAGGGTTTGAGCAAATGACCAGAAAACAGGGAAAGACTTTAATGCTTTTGTGTTTCTTTTGCTGTCTCAAATCCGTGTGCTTAAATGGTACAGCTGCTATGTAAAATTTGTGGTAGAAGGATCACGTCAGGCATCATTGAATCCATCCTTTTAGCTGCCTTTTTAGGGAATGCTCTGTCAACTGCCACACTCGCATCTCTGTGTACATCAGGTGTTAGGCCTGACAGCAAAGGGTAAGAATGTTTCCTGACGTATAATATAGCTTTTGCCATTTGATTCCTGTGGATATAAAATAATTTCTTCATTGGAAAAGCTTTCAATCCAGGTTTATACTATGTCCATGATCTAGGACCTTGTAGGATAAGCAGGGCAGAAAACGTGCTCGGTGGACCTTTGTGAATCTCTTTGTCATTGTCTTGGAGGGTGGGATTGTACAAAATTATACCTATTGTACCTAAATTATACTTAAATTGTACCTACCTATATTTTGCCTTTAAAACATTTACATGTTTTAAAAAGCCCTCCAGAATCTGGCAAATGTGTAAGCAATTCCCAGCATTTCCAAGATTAAGTGCCCCGATACACTGCCTTTCAGAAGAAATACTTCGCCTCAGCAAGTGTTGCCATTCAGGCGTATCTTGGTTTAAATTTAAATAGCTCTAAAACACTGAGCTCTACCTCTATTTTGTCTAATACAAATGTAGGAGGCTTTAAAGACTGGCCACTGGAGCAGTCTCATTTTAATAAAATACCTTCAATTCTCTTTCTGCTGAGCACTGTCTGTTTTAGGATTGCAGCCCTGGGAATCTACTTAGCAAATACTGAATGGGATAATGGCTGCATTCAAGCACCACCACAGCAGTGCCAGCTCCTTTTCAGTTTGTTTGTTTGTTTGGGCTTTTTTGAGCTACAGGATGGGATTCATTAGTGGTTCTCAAACATTTCAAGTCATTCCTGTGCAGATTTTCTCCCGATTTGCAGACTAGGCTGCAGAACTGGTACAGTACCTCAATGTGCTACATTTCTAACTATTGTTATGGAATCTGTACTTCTAAATCCTGACTATTGGAGATCTTTCTTCAGAAGCCCACAGATACCGCAGTTGTGCCTAACTTCAGTTGAGGGTGGTGGAATTCTTTAAAAGATGGAGAGTTCAATCCGTCTTTTCCCTTTAAATTACTTGGCTCATTTTCTTTTAATTTGGTTCTACTCTGGAGATTTTATAGACCTGAGTGTTGTGTGCTTCTGCTTTCTGTGCCAGAATCTAAGGGGGTTTAATGAGTTTGTTTGGAATAGTTGTTTTGGAATCCATAATGGAAGTTTAAGTCTCAGAAGTACCTCAAAACTTTGTCCTTGGCACTATTTAGTAGCCAAGAGTAGGAGACCACCACAATACTACATTCAGCTCCTTAAAACACCAATTGTTTTGCTCCTTAACACCAAGAGATACTGTAAATGGTGATTTTTCTTCCCCTTCTGGATGCTCTTGTATTTATAAATCTGCTTTCTAAGTTATTTATATTTCAAGTTTTTCTGGAAATGGGAAAAAAACCAGGGAAAAAACCCCCAAAGTATCTTGAAAGGAAATTTACAGTGGAATGAGGTTGAATTGGTTGTAGTAACTTACAGGTTTCTTTAAGGTGTAAAAGTGGAGAAGGTATCCCTTCACAAACAGATCTGTATCTGTTTTTTAGACTAAGCCAGGGAATAGCATTGTATGTTACTGTTATTCTTGGGGTTGATCACACAAACAGACCAGCCTTTTAATCATTGCAAATTTCTTGCACTGAAAAAATGACCTTTTTAAAATATATTTACTGGGTTGTAATATAATTTCAAGGCTTAATGGGAAAGGAATGTCTGGCTGGATAGAGACAATTTTTCTTGATAAAATGAAGCGTTCATGGGGAGAAACATTGATGGAAAACATGGGGGATTTTGGTTGGGTTTTCTCTTTGTGTTTTTTTTCCTCTTTAACCTCTTGTAAGTACAAAGATCTTACATCAGTGGAAAATGGTGGGTAGGGAAGTGGGGATAGTGCAGCTCCTCCAGGTGTTCTCTTCCCATTGCACCTCTGTGTCCGAGCAGCATCAACACCACCCTCTCTAAAGGCTTTCAGTACTTTTGTTATAAAGGGTGTTTTCCCACAGACTTAAACCAACCCCACTCTCTTCTATTTCAAGCCACTTTTTATATTTGCTGTGACTGAGGAGGGCTTTGGCAGAAGGCAGAAGAATTACAAGCTAATATACGTGATGGGGCTTGGGGGGAGGTTTTTAAATTTGTGTGGTTTGCAAGTTTCACAGAAGAGTGTCTTAAATTGTGGGTGTCCTGATTAACTTGGCCAAAGCTGAGAGCTAAATCTTCAGAGAGAAAACCATGACTTTTGCTTTTAACCTCATGTTACACTACCTTCAAGATGCACCTTTTCTAGTTCAGGCTGAGGGAAATACTGACTCTTTTCAAAGTTTTAGGGACTTGCTTAAGGAGAAGGTACCTGTTGATAGATTAGTGTAAGGCCAGTTAAAAAGCTACTGAGCAAAAATTGCTTTGGGCAGGTGCAGTTAACAAGTGAAAGCACTGGAGAGTGAAAAGTCTGCGATCTGCAGGTGCAGGTACAGCCTGGTATTTGTGTGCAGCAGTGAGTGCACAAGGAACTGGCAAATGCCATCGGTTCAGTTGTACAGTTGGTTTAAATTTTCATCTCTTCCTGCACACCTATGCTGATTGCTGCCCCAAAGGGATGTGCTTTTGTTCATGGATCCAGTGTGGAGCCCAATAACAAAGGCAATAGGAAGAGGCCAGTTAATGCCATGGCAGGGAACAGGTCATTATATGTTTATAGTTCTCTTTCAAAGATGAGTTGGCCACTGAGGCAACTCTTTTCTAAAACTGATAAGCAGCTTTTCTCTACTACAAAATGCAAAACCCAGTACATTTACATCTACATTTTCCTCACTACCTCATCCCTTCATTTGGCAGCATCTCCTTTTCAGTACATTTTCAACTTAAATATATATAGCAAGAACAATAATGTTAATAAAGGGATCTGTTAATAGCTATTTATAGATATTTGTGCTACTTTTTGCAGAAGAATGTTGACTTTTATGTTGTTCTGTACCAATATATTTTATGGGATTGGTGCTTGGGACAGAACAAAATAAGCTGTTCAAATATTTGATTTTGTTTTCTTGCTCTACTTTATAGCTCACAGCCTTGCATTCTTTCCAAGTTCCTAAAAGACAGAATTGTTCTTCTTCCAAGATTAAAAAAATCAGATGGAAGGATTTATTTTTCCTAGTTGTAACTTTTTTTTAAGCAATAGGAAGAGAGGAGCTAGGAATCCCAACCTTCATGTTCTTGACGTTAAGAGAATGATTTTCCTTGCAAAGAGCAGGAGGATCTGACCCCAAGGTTATTTCCTTGCTTTAGGGAATCAAAATTTGACAGACCATGACAAAAACTGCTTAAGGCCCAAAACTGGCTCTTGGTGCTGAGGGGGTTTCTCGGTGCTCCAGCCTGATGATATGATTTCATGTTAGCTTCTGGTCTATCCTTTTGATTAATTTCTGTTTTCATAATCCTGAAGTTTCTTTTTCTTTGCCTAAATTGACTCACAAATGGTTTGGGATTCATGTCTCTTTAAACCATTATTCAGTGTAAGGAACACAAGGAAAGTTACAGTGTCTTTTAAGACATTTTTGAAAACTTCATTATATAATAACATTAAATAATTTAATGTTCAGTTGTGATAATACTTCAAAGGAAAAGTGGCCTTGGTGTTTCTCAATAATTTCACATATGTGTGACCTTGATTGCAGCAGAATGAGTGAAATGGTGCTATAACATACAAAATGTGTTATTAACACATAAAATATCTTGTTTCTGAACTTGTATTTTCCACAGTTTGTGATGAACTCAGGATATATTATGCAGTGCTGATAAAGCTGTGTGTTCCCTGTATCTCACTGGAAAATGATGATACCTCAAAGGTCTCCTTTGTTTTCTATTCCTTGGTATTTGCCAAGTCACCCCTCCCCTCCCTTCACACAAAATTTTGCCTCACAATAAACCCAAGCATGGCAGGTAGCAGTTCCCACAGCAGTGACCCTCCGTTCATGTCTTAGAGGGCTGGAGGGGGGGAAGAGCCCTTTCCATCATTCCTTGAACTTGGCCAGTGGAAAAGCCCACAGAGCAGGGGGATCTATTTCTGAATGTGTTGAAGTGCTGCTGTCTCAGTCCCACTGGAGATACTTGATGAGAACTTTCCTCTCCTCTCCTTCTCTGCAAGGATTACCCATTCCTGGGAGAGGGAAGCTGTGGATGCTGACTGATGACAGCATGGAGCAGTAGGAGTGTTGTGCGGAATGCTCCATGACAAATAAGTCTTTCACACTTTCCAGCGCAGTTATGATATTTATTTCTATCCCATGTCTGATGGGCTGGCTTGGAATTCTGCTGGAATTATCCCCACTGCTGCTGCTGAGACCAAAATCGTGTTGCTTTGGGGGAGGATCTCCTATAGCCAGCACGATTCTTTGGTCAGCCTACAGGTATCAGGAACACCTGACAAAGCAAGCACTACTGATAAAGTCTGAACTATCAGTGAAGAGCAGCAAGCAAGGAAAGAAAGGTGGTGCCTAAAAGGGGACGACAATATTCTGCTCACAATAGTACAGAAAGAGCCTTTATTGAATGCAAGTTTGAGTTAACAACTCTGTGTTGAAAGCAGCTGTCAGGTGTATAGAAAATACAGTCAGGCAGACATCATTTACATTTCCTTAATGCATAAGCTACGGAAAACTCACAGTGGAAGAGCATAATAAGCAATTGACAGCTCAGAGGTTGGGGTTTTTTGTATTGCTGCAGTTTCACAGAATCTGTGATAGAATTTCTCTTAGAAATTAACACAAGGTATTTTGTTCTTTGGGTATTATTAATCAGGCAGATTTGTATGAATCTTTAACATCTGAATTGGGTTTGTGTCTTAGGTTGTAATGACACTTGATCACCTGCTGAAAGAGTTACATAAATGTATCGAGCTTGTGTGTTTTTAACTCCCCAGATTAACACCCACAGCAGCATTGTTGGGAGATAACCATCTTCCAGCCTTATCTGAAGTCCCGGTTCCTTGCATGCAACATTACCACTCAACTAGGACAGAGAAAAGCTCTCTCTGTAAAAAACAGACAGACACATGTTTTCAGAACTTCAGGTGCTCTGAAGCGTGTGCAGTTCTCAAAGGTACACAAGTAATTAGGGTGAGTAAATAGATGGATGATCCTTTAGGTGTGCAAATATACACCTGTCCCTGCTCCTGAGGGGAGCACCTGCACAACTGCTCCGGTGTTGCTTACAGATATTAGGACTTTACACAGATCTTATCAGGTGGCTCAAGCGTCTCCAGAGAGTGCCAGAGGAGCTGTGAGGGGCTGTGTGTTTTGTGAAAGTGCTCAGGCTGGGGAATGAGGGCTGTCACATTTTGCAGCTGGTAATCAGGGCATGGAACGTGACTCGTATTTATGCTCTCAGTGGTGGCTGGGTTACAGTCATGGAGAAGGCAGGCAGGCAAGGTGTGACTGCCAGTCTTTCTGACCACAAATTTGTGGGAACATCACAAACTCCTCACTCAAAATTCATTAAATATTTGCTAAGCAGTGGGGAAAAGTTTCAGATGGATCCTACGTTGTTAATATTTATCATAAAGGAGATAGTTGCAGACACACTCCACATTTGTCAGCATCTCTACTGAATAATTTTTTTCTGCAAATTTATATGAGATCACATCACTAAATGGCAGAACATAGAATAACCAGTGTAAACTTTAAAAATTGTCCTACTGAATGTTTTGGCAGAAGAGGTTTCAAACTGATCCAAGCACAGAAAGAGATAAAATAATTTCAGAAAGTTATTGTAATGATTGATATTCAGAATTAAGTGGTTTATGTATTTTTTTTAGAAGTGTGCTCCACTAGTGGGAGTTCCACCTACAATTTCCAACAAAGTTTTAGACAGCGTAGTTTAAAATCATACTCTTTTAATATTGAGAATGTGTTTCCAAAAAAATAAAATATAAATAAAAATTGATATTTTATTTTTTTATTTCCCTTCCAAATAAAGGGAGCAGAATCTGCCCTGACCAGCCCATATGAATGACATATTAATGACACATATTCCTTTAGTGTTCTCTGTCTCCAGAAGCTGATGTTGTTCAATGCTTTGCTGCAATCCAATGCCCAGTGTAGGTGGGATGTATGGCCAAGCTGGGATGGCTGCTGACAACCCTGTGTTTATACCAATTTCTCATCTTTAAATTGCAAACTATTTTTAAGCAAACATCAAATGAAGTTCCTTCATGTGAAGGTGGTACCTTTGTAGAATTGTAAGCACCTGGTAATGGAAAAATATGTGTATAGAGGTAGGACTGCAAGTGCTCCGGCTGCAGCCACTTGTTTTGAGTGAACAAACCATGATAATGAGGGAGAAATCCCAGTTTCATGAATTCCCTGAGTTCATCTGAGAGAAATCCACCTCTGATGCTGCAATCTGCAAAGCTAGTGAGTGACACAAATCTGATTGAGGCTGTTCACTGTGGGCTCTGCATAAAAGGCTAGGCACTAAACCTGGATCTAACATCTGTGCAGATGTTCCTGTGGACCTGGGTACAATTCCTGGGATGTTCCCCTGACCAGTTCCAATAACTCTCCCTGTGACACTGCAGAAAGGGGCACATCTTAGGAACATCCCATCAGGCCCCATTGAGCCGAACACGAAACTGCAAAGCCAAATATGATAAATTCTGATTTTGAGTTCCCCCAGTTTTATTGCTAAAGATTTCGGTATCACATCAAGCACTGAAATGAACACAGCTGCAGTGCCCCTCATTATTTAGGAGTCCAACAGTTGTACTATTTAATGACTAAATTTGTTAACAACCAGAAGAATGTACCTATACATCAGCATTAGCAAAATAACCATTTGTTTTCTTTACTTAAGATGCCAACCTAAGTTGTATTACAGAGTTGGCTTTTACAATGCTGTCGTTTTCTATTATTGATGTCAGATTTAAAGGCTAAGAAGCTGCTTTGTCTTGTAGCATTCAATTTTGTTGCTTTTTCTGCACACATCAATATTTACTCTTCATATTTTACACTGTTGTAGCCTGGCAGTGCTCTAAGGGGCCGTAACGCAAACTGAACCTGGTCTTGAAAAATAAAATATTTGTCCAACAGAAGTTTTCAAATTTTTTAAAAAAACCAACCAACCAACCAAAACCAAAAGTCCCAAAAAAGCAAATTACTTTCTTTTAGATCTGGACAAGAATTCAAAGCTGTGAAACAAGAAGGGAAAAATGTTGAAGTAGAAATATTACTGTAAAGACAGCTAAGCATTCTAATAGTTCTAATGACAAAACATTTGGTTTACAAATTTACTCTGAATAGCAACAGTAAGTCTATGACACAAGTTTATGAAATAATAAGTTTATGAAAGCTATATTTAGGACTCCTAAGAGCTTTTTGACATGAATTGGAGGGAAGAGGAGAGTGAAATGAATCTGTGCAATCAAAAAAGAGGAAAACAAAGCATACTGTTATTCCAAATTTTTAAAAGTAAACGTAATATGCTTCTGCGAAAGGTTTGTATTCTGAAAAGAAAAGAAAACAAGATTCTTGAGTTTGGGTTTTTTTCCCCGCTGGTATTACAGGGCTTTAGATAAATCAGGTAAGGAAGTGTTGCTTAAACGATGTTATAGAAACATGAAGATTTCCTTTACCCTGTTAAACCCAAGATCTAAACGTATTGATGCAGAAAAATCAATTCATTTAGTGAAAAAAAGTATTATTTACTACTAGCTAGATTCTTTATTTGTGATGGAAACAATTTGTTTTCCCCAATAAGTGTCAGGAGCCGTCAGTGTGTTTGGAATGGAGTTTATTCAAGGACTGAAATGAACAGAGCTCTCAAATGAGAGAGTTGAGAGGTGGGAGAAAAACAAATCATTTTAATGCCATTCAGAAGGGGCCCTGACTAATCAGATTGTTGTTCATGGCTTCTTGCTGTTTGGAGGACAGAATAGCATAATTTAGTGAAATATTTGCACTACAATGCTTGTAAATTTGGGGAAATGGAATTTGGATTAAGCCAGGATTATTTTTGATCTTATCCTTCTCTGCTTCTTATTTATTTATTTATTTATTTGGTGAATGTGAGCAGTGCTGATGTACGTGCATAAAGAAAATGGCTTATTTTCCTTGAAGTGTCAGTAACATTGTCAGGCATTTATCTAAGTAAACACACGGCAGAATGATTAAGTCAGAGTGCAGCTGAATGCATGAGATACAAATTAATTTTAACATTGTTTATAATCTGTACACTACACAAAATCTGGAATGCTTAGCATGGGGGAAAAGTACTAAGCTATGTAAGAAATGTCAAAATGAGAGATGGGAAAAGAGTTGTTACCTAGCAAGTTTTGGAAAAAAAAACTGGTTTGGATTGGTAAAATCATTGCCAAAGACATTTCCTAACATCAGGATAATGGAGGCAATTAGAGGAACTAATTCACAAGGTGCTGGAGAATCCATATCCCAGTGTAGTGGAGGAAAGTGTCATCTGTAGCTGTGTCATGCAGTGGCACTGAAATCTCTCCGTTTGCTCCCGCACCTCTGGGCACTGCCAATATATTATTGTGCAAATGAAGGAAGGTGAGAAGAAAAAATATTTTTGTGAAGATTGGTCTGTCATAGAATCACAGCTGGCTTGGGCTGGAAGGGACTTTAAAGCCCATCTTGTTCCCCCCCTGCCATGGGCAGAGACACCTTCCACTATCCCAGGATGCTCCAAGCCCCGTCCAGCCTGGCCTTGGACACTTGCAGGGATCCAGGGGCAGCCACAGCTTCTCCGGATAACCTGTGCCAGGGCATCCCCACCCTCTGAGTGAAGAATGTCTGTACAGTTGCATCTCAACAACAATATTTCCAATTACAGTTTAATCAGAACCTTCTGAGATCAGTGGAAAGAGCCTTTGTCATCAGAGTCTGAGCTTGAGCCAGCTCTGTCAGTGGGGACAAACTTACAGCAGGCAGGAATGAGTATCCTCTTCATGTGAGAAAGTAAATGCAGAAATATTCCAGTGAACAGATGAAGCCAGACAAAGAACTCTATGTTGTCCCAAATCCCTCTGAAGCAAAAAAAAGTAATCAAAAAAGCAAGGCTGTGTTTATGGCAGCAGAGAAGGTTCCTAGAAAGGACATGGAGAAGGCACTAAACATCAAAATCTACTTAACAGCCCTCTTATAATGTCAACTCATTAATAGCTAAATAATTTTCTGTTTTATTAAATAACTTATTGAGGTTATATTAATCTTCAGCACATGCTGTATGTTAAAGATCTGAGTTGTGTTTGTACTCAGGATGGGTACTGTTATTTTGATATTGCTCATTATTAAATAAAAAAATCTCTCTATAAAATGTAATGTAGGGAACCAGTTTTAGCGTTATGTTTACACCGTTTATTTAAAAACACGCAGCAAAAACAATTTACAAAAAAAAGAGGAGAAAAGTTAAATCACTTCTTCAAGGAGGCATCATCCTATATTTATAGTTTGGTAAACATAACATTAATCAGCTGGAAAATGTTCAGCAAAATATAAAACCATTCTGGGCTCTAGCTCAGAGAAATATATGTAGAAAAATATATCTAGCTTCTGTACTTCAAAAGGGAGTGCGAAGCTGCAGAACCTGCGGGAAAATCAATTTTCTGCAGCATAAGTGGCTTGCACAAAATTTTGCAGGGCACCATCTAGATTTTTTTTAATTTAACTGATTTATTTCTGTTCCTCTAACAAGTATCTGGGCTGCAAAAGCATTCAGGTTGCTCTTCCAAGTACTGTTGAAATGGTAATAAAACACTTGTTGGAAAATAAAGAATAAAAACTTGATGCCATTGAAAGAAATCACACAAGATGCTCATTTCTTCCTGTTTTGCCTTCAGAGGTCTTGGCTCAAGCCTGCTTTCCCCTAAAAATTGAGAGCAGGACTTGAGGTTCTCCACTTAGTCTGGTGGTGGCCCCAGTGAGGTGGCTCACTGGGTAATTCCTGGGTGGCACAAGCTATTCCTGGCTTTGTGCAGAGAGGAGACAAAACTCCCAGATTTGCTGCTCTTTGTACCAAAAAAGGGATTATCAGATCAAATCTCCATTGGAAGCAACACACAGAACCTTCCTCTCTGTGTTTGTTCTGCTGAGAGCAGTGACAAAATGTGTCCCCAATAGAGTTTTTGTGATTTTTTTAAGAATCATCCCTAGAGAATAAGCATGTTACTTTCCCTCTTTGATGTGCTGCCCAGGGACTTCAAAGAGAAACCTATACAAAGTACATCCTCTTAAAAATTGCTTTGTTTCCAAATACCAGCTACAATTATTAATGTAATGTAGGTTGACTTTTTAGATTACATTCGATTTAATTTTAGATTATGTTATTATTTCTTTGATTGCATTTTGTCTGTACCAATATAAAGATGCATTTCTTGGGTAAACTTCACTCCTGAAATGAGCAGGCTGAGTGTCCTACATAATCTATCCTTATTTCACATGATGAGACTTTCAAATTCGGATCTTTTCAACTGAGTGCCTTCTCCATCACTGCTGGAGCTTGCTGTTTTGAGAGAGGGATGTATTACAGTAAGTGATGTGGCTTTACTGGCTTGCAAACACTGTTCAACCCTGTGAAGCAAGATCAGGCTCTCTCATGTAAAATGCATTGCTGCTAACTCTGGGAGATTCAATTATAGTCATCCACTTCCAAGATTTATCTTCTGAAAAGTGATGGGAAAAAGTAAACTGTTGAAAGTTTGAGAGGATGGTGAATTACCATTCTGAAACTTGGAGTAATTTCTGCCGCTCTGCTTGTTCTGCCTGTCCCTCCTGATCCATGTGTAACCTCAGGCCATTTGTCTGTCGACAGGAGAGTCACTGGGTACAAAGCCAAGTTTTAGTAGTAAAGGTGCAAGTGTAGATCCCCAGCATAGGTAGCTTTAGAGATTTTGAGATGAAAATGAGGTGGTCTGCAGTAATGGTAACATCAAAGTGAATCACTTTTCACGTTGGCTTTGAAACTGAAGAATGAGAACCCCTTGGTCTCATCTGACATTAGGGGAACTCTGGTTTTGTTTTGGTACTGGACTTGTCTCAGTGTCCTCTCAGTGCCTTTTATTTTTTTGGCAGAGGTTTGTAAGGGCAGTGGTGAGGCCCTCCCTCTATGTACATCCATGAGCTCCAGGTGCTGGAGAAGGGTGGGGACTCCTGGCTGGGGCTGAGCTGATGGGATGCCAGGATGCTCTAGCTAAAGTGATTAACAGCTCCCTGGCAGAGCTGTCCCTCCTGGGTGGAGGGAATCCCAGGTCTGCACCTCCTGCTTGGAAGGACTGCTCCTTGCCAACCCCTTCCCTTTCTTTTGGGCTCTTCAGATGAGATTTGTTGTGCTCCTCCCTCAAGTGCTGGGTACACACTTTATGGATGGCTTGAGCAGCAACCAGCTGGGATTGTGAGCAAGAGCCCTACTGACTCAGGCACCTTTATAAATAGAAACCACAGAGGCAGTTAATGTCAAAAACCTCCTCTGTCAGTCTTATGCATTTTGGTAATGGCTTTGGCACCGAAAATGGCTGAGATAATGCCACTGAAATGTCCATTGAAGCAAGATATATCTGTGTCTACACTAGAGCTTTTGTCAGTATGGAAATGTCAGAAAACATTGTATTCAGAGCACAAATTGCAAGTCTAGAACTGACAAAGTAAATTTTGAACTGTGTACTCAAGTGTAATGCTTGAAACATATTCCAAATTGGCAAGCTGCAACCAATCATGGAACAGAACCAGTGCTCCAAAAACCTGACAGAGCCAATGTTGAAATCTGAATAATTGCAACTCCATTTTCATAGTAATTTAAATGGCAGAAGCATTGGCAGAAATTCATGAATAATTTACATATAAGAATTTAGCAATCTGTGGTGAATAGAAAAATAAATGGCAAATCCGATAAATAAATGATTGTTGTGAATTATTTGCTCTGCTCTGATGTTTGCTAAGAAGTGCCTTTTTTGGGGGCTTTCATAAAGTGCTGGATTTGAAATCCTGCTTCTCAGGCAAATGCAGTTTTAAAGCAATAGCAGAAATGTACATATCTGCCAGGAGGCAAAATAACAAACCACAAGCAAAACAATGTACAACAGAGGCGGTTTTATGAAGGATACATATAAAAAGAAATTTGCCATGCAGCAGCTGCAATTGCAAAATCTGTAGCTTTAATGAGAAATGTTAGCTGATACACGTAATGCTGAGTTATACACTGCAACAGCTTTTAATTAACTATGTATAAAGTTTTAAGGTTTATGGAGGAGGTAAAATCTGAAAAGAGAAATTCCTAATTCCCTTCTGTGCCTGTGGGAATGTGATATTATTTTAATAAACAAGAAATTAATTTACACAGCACCAGTATTTGTTTCCACATAGAATGGCTATTGGGTCTGTGTGAAAAAAGTTATAATAATAGATAGTTAAAATATAAAAATTGTTTATCTGGTTTGCCTGACTTTGCTTGAAACAAGATCAAGAACATTAAATACTTTTACTGCTTAGAAGGTGATGGTTTTTTAATGGGGCTCTGACAATTTTTTAGATCTATTAAATCTCCTTTTTTCTTTTTCATAATGAAATTCTGTTTCTGACATAACTCTTGAGCAGTGTTACACATCAGTTTATTGGGGTAATGCCTCATAATTCACCTTGTGCATGTGTGAGAACAACTGCTTTTTGGCCCAGATATTTGTTTAAATTTGAAAATCTGGGGGACTTTTTTTGGTGTTTTTTTCTCCTTACTAAAATTAAAAATTAAAAAAAAAAACCCTTAAAATTAAGATAATTTTTTTGTTTTACCTGGAATAAAAAGGTCATGTTTGGAATAATTGGTGAAGGCAGAATTAAATAAATCCCCCATGATCCTCTACCAAAGTCTAGTGCTGGTGTTCTCTTTCTCCACCTGCTCAGAAATAGGGACACTCATTTCGTATGCAGCTTTCTCTGTCACATAGAATCAAACACTCTCACCACCAATGAACTGTCCAGCTGTCCTGTGGCCTAAGAATTTCAGAACTTTCTCAAATGACCACTAACACTTTCCTTTGGAATATCTGTGTTTCCTTTCCATTTGTCTCTTATCCATAATCTTGTAACTTTTTGTGGAATCTAATTTTTGGTTCTTGATTTTTACTGCTGATGTTATTCCATGTTGTGTCGTTTCTGCTACCTGGAGAATAACTGGTGTCTGCCTGATAAGAGGCTGGTCCATGTTTATAAGCCCTGCCTAGTAGGGAATGGGAATAGAGGTGTGGTATTTGAATCTTCTTTGGCCCATTTTATTCCATTCCTAATAACAATTAAATGCAACTTGTTCAAGTTTTAAAATATTGTTTTCCACATTCAACAGTTGCATACTCATGTTGGTGCAACTGAATTTTAAGCATCCTTATTTAATCCTAAACATCAATTTGAACATCCCTGTCTAACATTTTCAACACTGTATATTTGTGCTTGCCCTTGAGATGAGCATTCTCAGGGAGCTTCCGTGGCTGTGCCTGGTTTCTGTAGGTTACAGGATGCATTTGGAACAAATGAATTTTCAATACTTATAGCCAAACCCCATTTCAGTGCAAATAAAAGCCTGATGGCTTCTGTAGAAGGAGACAATGAAATAAATTTAGCATGGTTGGCCTATGAAAAGCTTTGCTGTTTCTGAGAGTGACAGTGTTTGTGATACTGTCTGTTGTCAGTCGGTGCTTTCAGGTGGTAGTTAACTTTCTGAGACTATTTGTGAGTGCTGATTGACTGTTCTGGCACTTCCAGGTTTCTTCCTAGGCAAGTGTTGATGCTTGTGTCAAAATGCTGTTTTTCTGGGATAAGTGCATCTTCACCCCGTGTGGTGATTCTGACCTTTTTTATAGGAGAGTAGTGCCCTGCAGGGCTCCAGGCAGTGGAGGTGCCTGCACTGGAGAGAGCCATCCTGAGCTCTGGAACAGATCCTTCACTGAAGCGATTGTAAAGCATTGGAACAGACTGCTCAGGGAAGTGGTGGAGTCACCATCCCTGGAAAAAATATTTGGATATGTCACCTGAGGCCATGGTTTAATGATGAACATGGTGGGGCCGGGCTGGAAGTTGGACTTGATCCTAAAGGTCATTTCCAACCTTAACTGTTCTGTGGTTCTATGGAAGTGCCTGCTGTGTCACCTCAAATGAGCAATTTACCTGGAGCTCCCAACATGTAAACACAGATAAAAGTTGGTTTATTTCCATGGCGGAGGAGGTTCTAGACACTTCAAAAGGAAAAGGGAGAGAAATGCAGAATCTCCTCCTGGAACAGCAAGTGAATGCAGTAGTAAAATAATGTTTACTCCTTTGGTGGTTTGGAAAGCTGGGGGAGGAATGAATAATTGGGAAACAAGTCTGGAAGGGTAACTAAATTGAGCAGCACAATTCATTGCCAGTTACTGTATGGGAATGTTCTACAGAAAGGTTGTGTCAGCAGGAGAGGGGGTGGGAGGCAGGCATGGGAGCTGGGAATCACAGTAAGAGAAATGCTTCCCCCAAGAGCTGAGCACGTTCCTCCCTGGTGCTTGTTTGGGAACATGCTCCCAAGATGTGAGTCATGTGGAAGAGCCCAGAGACTGAGTGTACAGACAATAGAGAGGATTGGGCTGCAAAGGCAGGAGCAGAGGTGGGGGGATGTAAAGAGCCTATATTTTATTTCTTGATTCCTTGTCATGGTTGGCCAGGTAACCTGTTTGCACTAAACCAGGGCTGCTGGGCTCCAATTCCTTCTGTGAGGAAATATATTGGAATTGGGATTCATCTAAGAGAACTATTCTACATCTAAGAAATTGACAGAAGGACTGTGTTGTTTTTGCCAGTTCAGGATCCGTTTCTCTGTAATTTACTCTTCTGTGAAAGCTTCCCTGGTGAGGAATGTTCTCAATCCAGACTTGTCTCTGGCAGAACTTCAAAGCATTAATGGACATCTTTCAGGGCTGTAATGAAATCTGGTTTTGTTCAGCTTTGGAAGGAAATTTTAATGAAGAGTTTTGCAAAATAAAAGGGCTTGGAGGTGATGATCAGGAATTGCTTTCCAAAAATAATATGAGATGAACAAAGTAAAATGAAGCATGGTGGCAACACTGCACCCCTATCACTCGACATTGCAGTACAATAGCAGCCATTGCCTGTGCAGTAATGATTCTCATCAGTTTCCAGACAGCAGGATTTGTAATAACAGAGTATTTATGTAAAACAGTGAGGGGAAAGAGGAGGGAGGGAGGGAATGAAAGTTGTCTTTCAGGCTGAATACACAAAGCATTTGGTACTTCAAAACTAATTTTATTTTTAGTTAATATTCATTGATGCAAGTTCTAGTCTATTATTAAGTGAATCTAGTGAATAATTACATCCATCACTTTGAAATGTTTGAGACAAGTTTGGAGTTGTAAAACCAGTCTTTTGTACTGGAATCATCCCCAAAATTGCATTGTGGGAACCATGTTGACACTACAGTTTGGTCACGTTCTCAGTCTGAGGGATCTCAACACATTCCCAGAATTGCTCCTGTGCATTGTATTTGCAGGCATTATCCAACCAGTCTCGATTTCTTGGGAGCCATGAGAAAGTGTAGGCCGTCTCTGTATTCTCATTTTCTTGGCTTCTGTCAGCGTTTGAATGTGACCCATCTGTGGATGAGTGAATGGCAACTGTTTATTCCAGAATAAAGCATGTGCTGAAACGCAAACAAGCAGCCTACAGAAGCACTGAGCTAAGTTTAATTAGCTATAGAGTTCATATAAACTTCAAACTCCCAAGTTAACTTGCTAAGCAGCCGAGTTTATAATTCATTTCTTGCTAGATGCCTGCTAGACAGGAGAGCTGATGATATTATATTTGTTGCTAGGTGATGAATTCTGATAACCTTTCTGTTCCTATATTTATAAATGTCTCATGCACTCTCTGCTATAGCATAATTACTTATTTACGCCTCAGTTCCTGGATGGAACTACTACAAAGTTGCTAAGCAGCAGTGTATATAAATATATAACATCGTGTCACTTGAAAACTTTTGGCAACTGACATTTACCAGATAAATTCTCTGTTTGTCACGATTGTAGCCATTAGCAAAGTGGAACACAAATGAGGGATATCAGAGTACACAAGGACAGAGCTTTATTTGTCACAAGAGACTAATGCTCTGGGAGGGGACATGAGCTGGAAAAATGCACAGATTTAGTGGTTTAGGGGTTTTTGCATTTCTTTTTTTAATGGTTTTATAACCAGAAGCAAAGTAAAGATTGACTGATTATTACTTCACCTCTTTAAACTTCATAAGCATTATAATCATTATAGTTATTCTAATGTGAAGGAAAAGACACTTATTCAAACAGATGTGCTGAGGTTTCTGCATTCTAATGCTGCACAGTGAGGTGAGAGTGTAGAAAATCTGTATGAGTAATTCTCAGTGCAGCCATCAGAGCATTTGTCATTAGTGGGACCTATACCAAGCCCAAGGAGAAATGAGGGAAGATGAGAAATCAAGGATTTTTTCCCTTTATTTGACTTTGACACAAATTTTATTGAGTTGACAATTATGATGGTGGCTGGAACTCCTGTAGTTTTAGGCATAAGTGTAATTTATTAAACCTAAGAGACTATGTGGTAATAAAATTCTCAGGTGGCTTTTCACTGCACTCTTTTGTTGACTGTGGAGTTTAATATAAGACACGATTTTATCCACTGGTCACAGCTTTCTGTGGAAACTGTCAGCTATGGGCCTGATCCATGTTCCTGAATGTGACAAGAAGGCTTTGAATCATGCACTGCCTTGGTCCCAATTTTAGCTGGTCGTTCCACTGGTGCAAACTCAAGGTTGGCAGCATTACCTATACAGTGCCAAATGAAGGTGGGACATCCACCTAGAACAACCAGCCTGCAGCAAATGGCCCAAAGAGTTTATATCTGAAATGTAGATTGTGTGAATAATTGACACAACTTTTCATTGTCATTTGCTTCATGTGCTGTACTTGTTTAAGTGTGAGCATGTGGAGCAATTCCACCCATTTCAGTAGCGAATGGAAATAACAGCATCACCCAGATCATCGAATAGTCACTATTGAGCTGTTTGTGTTTTCTCTTGTTTTTGGGGTTTTTTTTCCATTGTTCCTTTCCATTGTTATTAAAAGAGACACAAACTTCAGTAGCCTGATGTTCTTTCCTTGGTTTATCTATGTAAACAAATTTCAGGCTGCTTATAAATGATCCTGACTGACAGAATATACTTTCCCTCAGGTCAGTTCTTTTGTGGAAGATCCCAAAGCCTGTCTTTCTTTAAAGTATAAAAGCCTGTGTTTGATGTGAATAGAAACTGTTCTGGGAATGACTGTGCAGAGCAAGATTACAAGGTGCAATTTTAATTACATTGTTCTCAGCAGTGAAACTTGTCTGATCTTAGTGTGAGAGTCAAAATTCAAACCAAGGTTATTTGCTTCTGCAACTGTTAATCAAGCACTGATATTGTCTGAAAGACATGACGATAAGTTTAGCAACTTTAAAATCCAGCAGAGGTTTGAGAGGCGGCTTTCCTCGTTATTCTCAGAAGTTTTGTATTTTACTGGTTGATTTTTGCATGGTTTATAGAATGATCTGTGTGTTGGAATTGGATGGTTACTTGAGTAAAACCGAAGCTTAGCTACCAACTCAGTTTTCAAAACTAAATGCAGTTTAGATTTTGAAAGCCTTCTGAAAAGTTATTAATAAACTGTGTCCAAGGGCTTTGTTTTATTACCCTGATTTTTAGACTAAGGGCTGAAAAGGAGTGTAGGTTTGTAATTTGCACATTTATCAGATCAGAGAAGATCAGATCAGATCAGATGGAGAAATCAACTTTTTACTGGTGACTCTTAAAACAAGTTTGAGGGGACTCATTCGAGAGAGCTTGGTAAAACCACTAAGAGGAATGGTTATTCCTCTGTCAGGTTCATTGATGGAGAAGACGAGAAACCAAAGATTTCCCTTGAAATTGGGAGGAACTTTGTTTCAGTTTTTCACTGAGGAAGCTGAACAATCTACAGAACAAATGGTTTGAGCAGATTTTCAGGCATGGCATTACTCATTCAGGAGCTGGGAAAATAGGCCAGCAACCTACAGTATCCATTTTGAAAGGAAAATATTGCACAGTGGATTTATTACTCACTCTCATTTCCTTTTATGTATTGTAAACAATGCGTCATTCTCTATTCCTGAAACAAACTCCTACCACTGAGTGCTGTTTGGAAATTATTTCACAGGGCACAAACTGAAAGCTTTTTTTCCTGGGGATGTCTTTTAAGGAAACTTTATTGTACTTTTATAATTATTATCATTCCAGAAGAAGGGCAGCTCTACGTAGGTGTCCATGTTGGGGTTTTTAACATTTCCTAGCATGTACTGACCAATAGTTTGGGATCTATTGTGATGAGGTGAGGAAGCACTGAGCTGAATTTCAGATTAGTTGTCATTCCACACAGAAGGTGAAACCAAGACCCAAGACTGAGGAGGTGGAGGCAATATTGCCTCGCACGGCGTCTGTGGAAAATGTGCAGAGAAGAACTTTGTAGTGATGCCTTATTTAATGAAAAGCTCCTGCCCTTTGACTTCTTGTCTCCAAGTACTGCCAGAGCAGGAGAGATATCTCAAACAATATTTTTTCTCCCATCTCTGATAAAAGCAAGTGTATCAGGCTGTGAGTAGCTGCCATGGGTTTGGTATAGAACAAAAGATATTTTTTACAACAGTAATTTCTTCTTCCAGCCTCAAATCATTGAATTATTTGAACTTGCCACTGGAGGAGCAGACAAAGCTCTCATTCCTCCAGTGAGGCCCCATATTTCACTTCTATCATTTATTCGCCTTTCTTACTGATGGCCCAACCTCAGGCAAATGGAAATGCATGTGTAACTCAGTGAACCTTCTGTTCATCTAATAGAATATCATAATTTCTCTTAGATTAATTTAACACTCATAGAAAATGGGGTTAGTTGAGTGCTGACAGAACCTCGTGCCTTTAAAAAAAAAAATTAAAAAAAAAAAAGTTTTGACAGATAACATTAAGAAATGACAGATCACTGTAATTATAACAAACTGACCTTGAAGATAAACAGTTTTAATTGTCAACTTGAGGGAGAATATCCCCATGACCTTTGACTAATTGTCTAGTTAATGGAAAACCTTTACTAAATAAATTTGTGGCTTTGGAGGCATTTGAAACACATACTGGTGTAAATAAGGTACCTTCTGGGCTGGTTTCACTATAGGTGTTTCCTGTGAGTGATTGCTTGTTGTTACTTTTTGACATCTGCTGGCAGCCTTTTATTTATACAGTTAAATCTCCTGGGACAGTTTCTTTTCCTGAATACAACCTCCACTGATTAGTTCTCAATAAATTACATATGTCAAGAAATTTGGGTTTGTTAGCACTTAGGGCGACTGCTCAAAGATCAGATGTGTACCTGTGCAGAAAACAAGAAAATTCATGGTCAGTAGTATACTGCCTCTCCAAGCTTTATTCAGGAGCATTCAAAGGCAACAATCCATTATATCCCAGTGGGAATTCTTGTACAAACTCAGATTTCTGTCCCATCTCCCTTCTCTATAGGACATGATTAATTTCATATCGACAAACTTCTCACCGCAATCTGCAGAGCCACAGACACATTGAATGCATCTGAATGTCTTTGATTCTGTCTGCTTGTGTCTCAGACCCAGCCAGTGAAGATATTGTAAGAATCTAAAGTTAATTCCATCTTACGTTCTCCTGGGGATCTTAGCAAAACGTTGTGTAAATCTGCTAAAATGGAAAACTATTGATCATTTGCATTGCAAGGGGAAACCCTTTCACAGAAACCAACTAAGTTAAAAAGTGTCTTTTCTACATATCACTGCTGGCTCTGGGGTTGTTTGGGCTGCTCAGAATTGATGCAGCATTAGCAGGTAAACGTCACATTCCTCCCCAGATGTGACAGCTCCTTCGAGACTGGAGCTCCACAAATGTGGTGTCAGTTTGTGTCCCCTGCATTTACAGAGACAACAGCTCTGGTTAAATGGAACTCTGCGTTGTGCTCAGAAGATCAATGACTGTGATATAACATCTAAAGGTTTTACTTTTATATTTTTTTCTTCAGGCACACTCCTTGACATAATATTTTTGTTGAAACAGTAATTTTTCTCTTGGATTTAGACCGGCAGGTACGGTATTTCCATGTCTTATAGTACAGCCACTGACCCAGGAGATCAGTCAATAACACCTCTGTGTTGTAATGAATAAGTCAAGATAACTTCCAACTGAGAACAACTCATTACAGCTCCTTCCACCTGATTAAATTTTTGCCCTAAATAAGACAATGTGCAGCAAAATGATGTGTGAAGGTATCATGTAATGTGAGCTGGTGAAGTCTGCTGGGGGAGGAGGGAATGTCTTCAGTTTTGATTGTAGTGTTTGTGTTTTCCTCTAATTTTAAGCAGCCACAGACAGTTGATGGAATCCTGTTGGCAGAATAAATGTGTTGAAGAGCAAGGGATCTTCCTTTCTAGGGGAAAGGAAAGAGGGAGCATGGTGGGAAAAGCAAGAAGAAGCAGTGCCATGAAAAAAGTCAGGAATCATTGAGTCTGGTGGTGCTGATGGAGATATCTTGCTCACTTGTGCTCTCTGCAAGCACTTGCTGGAATCCCAAACAGCAACCCCAGTGCTGCAGGGCCAGGACATTTTGCTCCAGATCTGGGCTGGTACAAGTTGTGATGCCTCTGTTTTTAGGGTAGGGTTGATCACCTCTAGTTCAGGGTACATGATGTGATACTCAGATCCAGCCAAGGGGTGGTGTGATGTGCCAGGAGAAGAGAGGCAGAGCTCAGTGAGATGTTGAAAGATGGCAGAGACTTAGTGTTGGGTGGAGCAGAAGGTGAGGAGAGGGGCAGAGCAGAGCTGATGTGGGTTTTGGTGTGGACGGAGTCACTTGTTCTGGAATCACACATCAGACCCATCACACAAAGGCAGGGGAGCCTTCAGTCAGGTATCATTGCTCAGGTGAGCTGTGCTGCAGAATTTCAGGTTATTAGCAATTTTCCAGCTCTGCTACGACTGTAGGTGGTAGGGGACATGCAGGAGAGAGACTAGTGTGATACCAGATTTTACTTCTGTAGAAACATCACTCTTCTCCTTGGCTGCAGCTGGTTTCTGGGTGAAATCCCTTGTCTTTCATCATCTAAGGGAGCTTATCTCCTATCTGTGATATGTGCTTGCAACGAGTTCTGACAGCACAGAGAAAGCTGTGGCTATTAATAGGTACCATTTCTCCAGTGGAAAGGGTGTTCTCCAAAGGGCAGGAATGAACACCCTGAGCCCGACAGATGAACTGCTGACCTAATTTTTGCATCATAACAGGGCTCTGCACAAATCTAATCACCATATATAAACCACATAGGGATGTCTGCCAGTTTAGGTAATCAGTTTATTTTTTCAGACTTGAAAAGTGTGTGCAGGGATGAAGTCTGTTGTTTACTACTTGTTTTTCCAAAGAAGTTGAATATAAATGTGTATTTGTCTTAAGCAATTCTTATGTTGTGATGAACATTGTGCTGTTCATATTCCCTCCGTTTTTGACTCTCTGGATGCTAAATAAGTCATCATTGTAATTACTTCAGGGGCACATAAAGAAATTATATAAATGCAAAAAAACCATAAACATGCAGTGCGAGACATTAACCCACTGTTGCTTGTTGGATTTGTTAAAAAAATCATTCTGTAGCAATTCTACTGCAGAGTTAGAATGTAGCATTAAGCTGTAAAAACACCTTCAAGAAGGGTTTTCATAAAATTAATTTTGTTCATTTTATTAAATGTTCAATTTTTTTTTTTTTTTGGTGTAAATACTTCAGTCATGCTTCTAAGCCATAAATCCATTATTTCTGCAGCACTTTTAGCTATGAAGTAATGATAACATCATATCTTTAGGATCAACCTGTCTGACTTAACTGTTGACAGTGTCTTGTCTGGACATTATTCTGCCCTCAAAAGTGTCATGGGGCAACACTTTTTCCTTCTGCTGCTCAGGTATTTTTGCAGGAAAACAGCAGAATCACACAGGCTGTGGGCTCACTGCCAGAACTTGTGTTCCAGAGGTGGTTTTGAAGGCACATCAAAGGTAGGCAAAGAAGCTGCTTCTCCTAGTGGACATTTTTGTTGGCTTGAAAGGCAGGATTTGTTGTGGTCAGAAGATCAATGACTGTGATATAACATCTAAAAGTTTTACTTTTATATTTTTTTCTTCAGGCACACTCCTTGACATAATATTTTTGTTGAAACAGTAATTTTTCTCTTGGATTTAGAACGGCAGCTACGGTATTGCCATGTCTTATAGTGCAGTCTGATCTGTCTGATCAGTCTGATCTGTCTTATAGTGCAGCCACTGACCCAGGAGATCCCAACTCCTGTTCTGGTGCTGTTGTGACAGCTTCCTCTTGCTCTCGGATGGACTCAGATAGTCCAGATGTGTTGGTTCCAGGGGGATTTTATCCTCCCCACAGTGACAGGATAACTCAGCTCTTGGAGGCTCGTAGCACTTTGTGTCTGTGCAGTTTGAGCTGCTGAGGGCCTGTCCCAGAGCCAGGCTCTGCAATGAGCCACGAGTGGGGTCTCTGGGGCCGTCCCCCTCCCCAGCAACTCTCCCGCTGTTCTCACTCACTGCTCATTGCTCACAAGAGCCTCGCTGGGTCGTGGTGCTTTATGAATTTTTATATACAACAACAGCACTCAGAAGCATTTCCATTTGCCTCAACCATCACTTTTGTCTCTTTGTAGTTAATGAAGCTCAGCTTCGCTAGTCTCTGTCTAACTTCCCTGTTTCGCTAATGTTGAGCAGGGAGGACTTGTGAGCAGAGCTGGGGGATCCCTGCTGGGCTGGGAAGTTAAGTTGCCTTTGTGCAGCTGTAATGTACTTTTCTTGCATCTCCAGACCTCTCATAAATACAGCTTCTGACTTGTGGCTTCAATATGATCTAAAGTTACTTGCCAGAAAGGAGAAGAAAAAAAATGCACAGAATAATATTGCTTTGATGCTGTAATTCCCACAGATTTGAGCAAGGCTAGGTAATATTTACAAAGAGCATCCTAATATTCATTGATACAGTAATTAAGTCTGTAGTTTCAATATGAAATTTCCTCATTGAGGAGCCACTCTGTTGCTTGTTATGATCAGCTAACAGAAAAATATGAATACCTGTACATAGAGACATACAGAGCTAGTTTTGGTGTGCTTATAGATAAATATGTGTATTTATTTATTCAGAATACCTCTGTGGAGATTTCACCAGAGAGAAAATTATGGATTCAGTATTTCTGTTCAAAACAAATTAAACTTCTGAGAATTAAACTCAGAAAAAATTACTTTGGAAGTGGAATATATCAGACCAACATATGCTTTTGAATACAAACCTATTTCAGCTTCTTTTCTTTTTCTGTTGTTTACAAGAAATGCAACTGCTAACCTTTCAATGTTATAAAATGGTATCCTCTAAAACATCTGTGGGTCATTATCACAAACATCACAGTGGTGTAGAAACGTCACATTTGTGATATATCATAACAGGGAAAATGGGATGCACTGAAAGGATGAGTCCCAGGACCCTGAGTTTTCATGCTGAGATCTATAAAGGTTAATATTTCCAGTTACAACTTTTCTCATCGTTGCACTAATGGACTTAGGATCCTTCACAAGTTCTTCCAACAGGTCTTTTGATTATGATAAGCTCAAAGTCAGTGATTAAAGCCTTGGGATGCATGCAGGTATTGCTATTAATGAATATTGCTTAGTGGAAAGCAACATTCTGTACAATTCACATGCGAATTTTAAAAAAAGGAGTAAAAGTCTAACACAGGAGGCTGAGAAATGAACAGAGGGTGATGAATGACACTCATGTTTTTCACTGGGAGCTGCTTGGCAGTATTTTCATTTTGCTTGCCTGGAGTTTTGGAGCACGTCTCATAGCATGTGGCATATTAGGCACAATAAAGATGTTCATTTGGCAGCTGGAGCATGACTGGGAACATCAAAAGAGTCATAGATGCGTCAATGAAGAACTCCACCTTCACATAAATATTAGATCATTGTTTTAATTGCTCATTGAATTCTTGTCAATGAGACATTCACTTGTCATGTCTGGTGCAGCATTACCAACGTTTTAGTTTGGGGCTAGAGCTGAACTGCTGCCATTATTCATTTTTTGCACTTTTGTGCACCAAACATGAATGTACAGAGTAAACAAGTGGCCTTTGCTCTGAGGGGTTTAAAATCCAGTTAAGCTCCTTAAGCTGTAACACAGAGCGAGTGTGCAGGAACACATGGGAGGTTTGGGGTGTGTGGCCCCTCTCATCAGGCTGCCACTCACCCAACCCGTTATAATGCACGTGGGCAGTGGGAATAATGACAATTATCCATCTCAGGGCTTTCCTTGCACCTCATCTCTGTAACAAATGCATGAAGATCACAAACATCACCACACAGACCATATGTTATCAGGGCTGCCAAGCAGCAAAGTGTTGAATATTGAGAGAGCACCTTTGCAGCTCAGGCTGACGCTTTCCACAGCTGATATCCACAACTTCTGTCTCATTTCTTGTTACACTGGGTGGTACCTGGGAGACATAAGGAGTAATTAATCAATCACACTTTATAGGTTTTACATAAAGATTTCTACACTGGCTTTATGTACAAAGCAAGAATTTTTTCACCAGAGAATAAGGACTAAAAATCCTATTTCTCTTGTATTTAATTAATTAACATTGTACAGGCTTTAACAATGTACAGGTTTGGTTAAGAGATAGATGTAGTTCCGTGGGTGGGAAATCTGAGTAATCTGATGAAGCTGAAATTCCTCAAAGCTCTGCTGAGTGCCTGGCATGGAAGGCCAGTGTGGTCAGTTCCAGGCCCAGCTCCTTAGATTGTGTAGCTGCTCCTGGAGCCTGCTGCAGGCAGTCCAAGTGCTGTAAGTTTTGGGTATTTGCACTGGCTCTTCCCCAGAAGTCACATGAGTTTAAGGAAGCAAATATTCCCAGTGAGGAGCACCACGAGGATGACTGGGAATGGAATTCAATCTTGTGGGATGTTCCCTGGTCAGCCCTGTCCAGGAGACATCATCCTGATAAGGTCCACATTTGATCCCAAGCTCAGACTAGGGATTTTATCTAAGGCTACAGTTCCCTTCAACCCTCTTAACAATTGGTTTTAGTTTCATCCCTGTTGGCCCTTGGGCCAAATAATCTTCAATGTTTTCTATCATCACGATCACTTCATCTCCTTCCACTTCTGAATTCTCCCCTACATATCAGTTCTTCTCAGAGCCTTTTCATTTTCTTTCCTTCTCCTTGCTATTAACCTCACCAAATACTCTCCAAATACGTTTCTGTGGTAGGACTGGGAATTGAAAGCATCAGTGCTTTTGGATGAGACATGGTAAAAAAACCCAGTTTCCTGCTTTCAAACAGCTCTGCCTTGGCCCTTGTTGGAAAAAGTTGCAGGGTTTCATAAAGCAAGATGAATAGACAGCAAGATATAAAAGGTTTTAAAGTCTCAAATTCATAGTTCCAAGGGAATATAGAATAGATTCAAGCACTTCTCCTGATTCCATGTGTCAAATCTGCATGTGGTCTTTGAATTTCTCCAGAGCAACACTGAGCTGTGAGGTGGGAGCAGTGCACTCCCTGCCAGGTCCTCCTTCTTTCAGAAGTACAACCCAGTTTGTCCTTTTCTTGAAAGGGACCTGTAGTGTTTGGCTGGGTGATGCTACAGCTCTGAATGACGACATTTGGTTTTAAGGGATTACTTTATCATAGTTTTCTTTGGCTTTTTTAAACTTTTTTTTAAACTTTTTTTTTAAACTTTTTATTCTTGACATAATTTCTCAGAGGCTGATGCTAAATTCTTCCATTTGTGAGCTATTAATAGTAAATCACCAGAAGTTTTTGATGATGAGAAGCACATATTTATTCAGAGAATCACAGACTGGCTCGGGCTGGAAGTGACCCTAAGGGTCATGCAGTTCCAAACCCTCTGCAGTGGGAAGGGATGCCACCAATACAACAAGTTCCTAAACCTCATTTCATTTTTTTTTTAAATTATTATTTAGTTACGTTTTGGGATTTTTAGGGGATTAAAAACAATAAGAGACTTGTAATTCACAAAGGCTGCAATCTAAGCAATATGTGTATCTATACAGTGGTTTGCATAGAGAATTTCATCTTCCCACATTTGTAGTGATGGGAAAATTTTGTGGTTTCTTTGGTTGGTAGCTTTGAAGTGAGTCTGTTAAAACACCTGTCATAAAAACAACATAAACTCCAATGGGTGTTTTTTCACCAGGGAGGCCTTGTTCAGGGAGCCTCCCATCAAAATCCTGCTGCAAGCACAAGACCCTTCCTGGAAGCCGTTCCCAGCCTCAGTGTGGGCACCAGCATGCTCTGAGCACTCTGAAATTGCTTTAAGCTGCTGCTGCTCCCACATTCAGTGGTTTTCCCGCCTGGTTCTACTTCAGTACAAGACTTTGCAGGCAGGATCTGCCACCTGACAGCCCGAGATAGGTTTGTCTGGAGAGACTGGAGTGTCTGAGGGAAAAGGGTTTTTGTTTCTTTTTTATTTATAATCCCTCTTGCTTTCAGCAAAATTCAATGAAACAGCAAATGAGCTGATGAAATTCTGGTTTTCTGTCCCGCTGTGAATCCAAGGCTAATTCTCTTGCCCTAAAGTAAAGTGGAGGAAATGGGAGCAGTTTTTAGTTAAAAACATGTAATTGAGCTTAAACCTTGTGCAGCAGCAGATCCTTCAGCTGTTGGGTGAGTTTTTCTGCCAGAGACTGTGGTGTCTGTCAGTGTTTGGACTCTCCTCAGGAGGAGGATTGTCTGGTGTGAATTCACAGGGTCACGGCTTCGTGGAGTGGTTTTAATTTTGTCTTGTTCTCAACATCCACATCTATTTTAATTGGCAATTAAATTAATTTTCCCCAAGTCACTTCCTTCTGGCCTGTGATGGCAATTAGTAAGTGACCTCCCTGTCTCTATCTTTTCCACCTTCCTCCCCAGTTCTGCTGAGGTGGGGGAGTGAGGGGGTGGCTGGGTGGGAGGCTGGGATCAGCCCAAGGCCAGCCCTCCACTCTTGCTTTGGTAAATAGTGCCTCACCTTTCTTTTTGTGCCTGATTCTGCTTGAATGCTTGAGATTTTGGCATTGTTCAATTTTTAATCTAACCCATCTCATCAATATTCATGATAAAATGAAGTTGTAAATTCTGGAACCAGTGATGGTTCTTTTTCCCTGCGGTGTTCTACTCTGGGATTCAATCCCAGTGAATACCCAGAAAGGAAGGATGTCCACAAGGTCCTCTGGCAGCCCTGTCTTCATGTTGGTCTGTCTGGAGAGAGATGAAAATGTTGATGAAGAGGATTTCTGTGTAACTTCCCAGGAGTGCTGAGTGGCCACCCACTCTGAGACTATTTCTGTGCTTTAGGACCAGTTGTAGAGATTACATCATCAGGAAGAGTTTAGGTATTGGCCATGATAGACTCTGGAATTATTTCTCTTTCTTTAAAAACAGTGACCCAATACAAGAAGTGTAGACTTTAAACAATTAAATTGAATTTAAACAATTATACAACGTGTTTTATTTTTTAGTAAAACTCCATTGTTGTTGATTTTATGCAGCTGGTATTCCTTTCTGTAGTTTTTCTGAAAGCATAATGCAGTTTTTAAAGATCCAGTGGAAGTGAAGTGTAAAATAATGAGAGCATACAGGTAAGTGAAAAGTTTGCAGCAGCAGTAACTTGAGGAGCAGGTAGGGAATACAAAACAGATTGTCTGCAGAAAAACCTTTCACATGAAAATATATTACTCAGAGACGTCAAAACCTAGAAAGTTCATTTAGCAATTGCAAGCTTGTGTGAAGATCTCTTACTTAAATAGCTGGTAGTTAAATCACTAACATTGTATCCAGTATTTTGTACAAAATGACTCCGAGAAGAAATTTGAGACAAAGTCTCAAACCTTTGTGCTTTAGGGACACTTTCCTCTTTTTACTGGCCTTCCTAAATATTTTAAACCTTCCATGTAAAGTGAAACAGGATTATTGACAGCTACTGTTCAATTAAAAGTTCTCACAATCCTTAGATACAGTGCAGCTCACGAACTGTGTGACAATCCCAGTAGCAGGAAATGTTACAGTTTGGTTTTTCTGTTCTATAAAACTTTTGCAGTAACCTGGGGCTGAATATTCTGTAAACAACCCGTGCTGAGCCTAAAGATGTATTGAATATCTGAAAGCACTTTGCCACAGAAGAGCCTTTAGAGATCCTGGGCTGTGATGAGGAGCACAACAAGGTCTCTATTGCCACTGCTCCATTTGTGGAACTGGGTGTGCATTTGACTGGGGTGATCCCAAAAGGCTCGCGTCCAAAGTGTTTTGTTTATCTCCTACCCAGTTAAAAGGGTCAAAGCCTTTGATGGTCAAAGCCTCTTCATCCTTCTGAAGGTACATATTCATAGATTTGTTTATGAAGTAGAGTCAGGAAAATATAAAATTTCTTGGAAAGTTTTTTTCCTTAGAGTGAGGGACATTTCTTCCCAGATCTGTAGACAAGCTAATAACATAAAGATATCCACTTGTTCCAAAGTGGATACTTATAATGTGTTTTTTCCTTTTTTTCCCCTTTTTTTCCTCCCCCCAGTGAAATTTGATGACTGCAAGGGAAACAACAAATTGAACTTTGAAGTTTCTAACCCAGACTTTACAGTGGAACTTGATGGGAATTTGGTTGCACTCAAGAATGTATCAGAAGTTGGCAGAGCCTTGTTCGTCCACGCGCGGTCGGAGCATGCCGAGGATATGGCAGAAATCTTTATTCTTGAAGCAAATGAAAAACGTGGTGCATTAAAGGTAAGATAAATACCAAAGATTAAAAAAAAAAGTGCCAAGGAGATGCTGCTGCTAAATATTTACATGTGTCACCTAGGATTGTGAGCAATTTTAATCTGTTAGCAGAGATCAAAATCAGTCTTCAGTGCAGATATTGCTGTAACATTTTAGCACTTGGTTTAATTTGTGATGCAGATTTCCCGGGTTTTGGAAGATGTGTTACATCTTCAGGTGTGGATGCTAAACATTCGTAAAGAGTTTGTTCAAATGAAAGAGGCCAAGTATTAAAACTGGCTGGTTCTTCCAGTGTATGTTATGCCAGGTAATCACAGCTTGGCCACAACTGAAAATGGAAAATCAGTTTAAATGTGTAACTTAGAATTTACAGAACCTTCATGTTTCACTCCAAGTCTAAGTACATGGGAATGAATTGTATGCTGTGAGACTTAAATTTTCATATTGGTCTGCTTATCTGACATTGTTATGTGGTAAACTGCTTAAACATCTGCACAGAAACAGCAGCACACACACTCTGTCTCTATGCCCTGATGATTTTTGTTCTGCTCTGTCCACTGAATGCTTTGTCCTTTCTTTTCCCCTCCTGAACTTCAGTGTGGAACAAACCTCATTCTCTGAGGGATAAAGCACTTCACAAATTGATTGAATTGTTTACTTCACAAACCTGCAAGTAACAAAAGGAAATGTGAGATAGCCTTCACTTCTGTGTCCTGGCATTTACGAGAGAGGCAGGCAAGACAGAGGCTCACTAGACAATTAAGCCTGGTACCTTTACAGACCTATAATTTCACAGAAATATAAAGAAACCTCGATAAAAATGACTGATCTCTTGTCTTGATTTGGTATTTAGACGTTCAATTGCCAACATTCTCATTATATTCCTAACAGTATATTAGTATAACTTAAGTCTTCCATTAAAAAAAAACAAATTATCTTGAGGAGAAAGGTTGAACAAACTTCTGAAACTCTGTGGCTGAGGAAAGGTTTTGCTCTGCACTTTAAGCAGCACACGATGAGAATACGGATTGCCAGCAGCAGAGAAAGAACCAGAATGTCTAACTGCAGAAAGCTGATCAGAACACTGAAATGGAATTTAATTTTATTAAAATATGCCGTTTCTTCACCAAATTAAATTTTAACACAGTCATACTTGAGGGAGTCTCTTACGTGGAGGAGCTGTGACTTTAGGACTAGAGATTGCCAAATTCAGAGTACGAAAGCTCCACTTGCAGGAGCAAGCTGGGCACTTGGCTCTCCTGTGCCTCAGACTAGCAAGTCTTGCTCCTTCTGGTGCGTTCACAAGAGTGTTCAAATGGTTTTATTTTGGAATCTTAGGAGCAGTTTCAAAATGGGGATCATCATCCTCTGGTTAAAAGTCACTAAAACCACAGAGGAGTTTGAGATGTCTCTGACAGGAGGTCTGGAGTCAAACTTCAAGGGACTGGTTTATGTGTAAAGATCTGCTTCTCTGATAATCATATTCTGAAGTTTTGCTCTGGTTTTCTTAGAGAAGCAGCCCTTCAATATCTGTGAGGGGAGATATTCCATGGAAGCTACAATCTAAGGGAAATCTTATCAGATATTCTATGGAAGTTGCAATCTGGAGGAAATCTTGTCTCATGAGTAGGGACTGCCAGATGTGTATTTGCCCAGACTATTATAAGCTCTGCCAGTGACCTTTTCTCCTTATGTACTGTTTGGGTTCTGGGGAGTCTCCCCTCAGAATGCTCCAGAAATATTAATTGATGCCTAGTGTTGAAATCTCTCTCCAGACTGCATTTGAAAGCCAGGGCTGATTTGGCCCCACTCCTGGATTCTGTTCCAACCACTTTGTGTTGCTTCACAGAGAGACAACCAGTCTAAATCAGGCATATTGTGGCACTTGCCAGCCTTTCCTTGCAGGTGACAATGTCACAACATCATCTCAACATTCATTCATCACCTTTTTCTGGATTTTGATATTCAGCCCATAACCAGATGATTACCCATTTAGTGTGGGGATCTGTGGTGTTTGCAATGCCCTGCTGAGTTACATGATGCCTTAATGTGCCCTGGGAAATCCATCCAGTGAGGATCATCCCCTTCTTCAAGGGAATATAAAGATCTTTGGGGCTGGCTGTCCTACTCTGTTCTCAGCAACCCCTCTGTAGCTGTTAAACCAAAATTTCTTCCCAACCTTTTCATCTATTTGCCTATTTTAAACACCAAACAGACAGTGTTGTCTTTCTGTTCGTCATACTTGAGAAGGATATAAAGACTACAGCGTCCTATCTAAAGAGATTTTATGATAAATTTGAACTTAATCTTGTACTTTTGTAGTCTAAATGTGTCAGCATGGAAACAGCAGAACTGCTCCATCTGTTTATGCAAGGAGCCTTGGCTAAGAAATGCTCAGATGGAACCTTAGTAATTCAGCATAATTCTGTGGGGTTAAAATGAGCACATGCTGGAGCAGTGCTTAGCATTTAGTACTTAGAGAACAGTACCTTGTCTAATTAGGGGATAAGTAGTTCTTAAGTATTTCCCCACTGCCAGCAACTGCCATTTCTCTTCTGAAAGCATGTAACCTACATCTGTGAAATCCCATTGTTAATGTTGCTAATTGCAGATTCCCAACATGTTTGGGAATGGCTCTCAACAATGATCTCTGATGTGCTGACTGGCAGTCTGAGCCTAGGAACAGAGTGTAGTTCCTAAAACTTTCTGATTGCTACCAACCGTACTTTGGATGAATATGGAAATTATTTAGAGGTGCAATCTGGACTGTGCAGAAAAGCTTTTGGTATTCTGCTGGTGAAGGGGTGCAGTTCTTTCCTGCTAAAGATGGGGGATGATTCAAGCTGGCTTCACTGATCTGTCCTATGTGATTAACTAAATTAACTTCATGGCCAGAGTGTAATCAGTGGCTGTTGGAATATCACTTACTATATAACTGTTATTTGCATCTGAGGGCCCTGTTTTCCTCCTCTTCAGCCAGAAGCACAACAGATCTGCAGAGCCTGCAGCTTTCCATCCAGGGGTGGCCTGAATGGCTACAGTGTGGGCAGAGAGGTGGTTCCTCAATCATCAGCGAGCTTGGCCATCGCTCTCTGATCACACAATCTGCTGCAGGAGCAGATACTGCACTCCTGCTTTTCCTGATGTCTGCATGTTTCACATGCCCTAAACCCCGTGAATCTCTCTACCTACAGATAGGCATACATGCAGAAATCTATCCATCAGATTCCACATCAGATTCCACATCGGATTCCAGCTGGAGTTGCTTTCTGCAGCCTGCTGGAGGTACCCCCTCCCTCCTATGATTTTGACACTGCTCTCTGTCTGTCTTGACAAAGGGGACTATTCCCAAAAATCTTCTGTCATTTCTGAGAGGCATTTGAACGTGAGTGCACAGAAGAGCCTATGGAAGGTGTAACATCACTCTTTAATAGATATGTGCCTGTACACCCTTGGAGTTTGGTGCAATCAGAGCTCAGTGAAAGAATGGGATTTCAGGAGTTTTCCCCATGGAGCGGTACTGGTGAGCAGTGGAACATTCCCATGGAGCAGTGTTGGGATGTGCACAGCTCTGCTCGTGCCCTGCTCTGCCCAGCATTTGCTTGATCCCCTCTCGCACAGTCAGGACCGGAGTGCTTGGGGATATGAAAAAAAAGAGACCTGGAAATGTTCTGATTCACCCAGGATTCCCCAAATGAACTTTGGATTCATTCTGAATAATTCAAAGTGTTGTTAAACCTCAAATCCCTAACGGAAAAATAAATCACTCACACAACCCTTGCTGGGGAGAAACTGGCCAAGCCAACGGCTGGCAGCATTCTCTTTATTTTTTGACTTGTGTCTTGTCCAGTGTTTGATCCCTGCTTTGTTCTATGGAGAAAGTGGGACAACTGAAAGTTGGAAATTTCATCTCATCTGAGCATTTGTCCAGACATTAGTGGACTTATGTATATATTGAAAGAGTCAGGTTTTGTGGAAGGCAGAAAGTGTAGCCAGGCCTTTGTAGAGCCTCATAATAAATGGTGAGTTGCAAAAGGTGACAAGCTGGGACTTGAACTGTGTCCTCTGAGGCTAAATAAGATGGTGTCTGCTGGTCCTGCTCCCCCTCTGGAATCTAATGCTGGTTTTAATGAACATACCCTCAGTATACTGGGAGCTAAAAGGAACCCTTGGGAAACAATCTGTCTCTGCCTCTTTCTGTGTGTTGGCAGCCTTTTTAATTTTTTTTTCCTTCCCCACAGCAAAGGAAGTTATTTAGGACTTTTATTTGTTACACCATTACAGACACAGGGTGAGGGGTGGAGGGGAGTGAGATATCAAGAGTCTGGCACCAAAGCAGATAACAGGGCAGGCAGATATTCGGGAATTCCAGGCTGGTAGTGACTTCACTGTATGGTGCCCAGCAGTCTTCCATGCAGAAGGATGAAATGATTAAATAGAAACTGTCAAACCCTCAGGACACATTTCAGGCACTAGATAGAAAAGGAACAGGAGAAAGAAAAGAAGAGATAAGAGTGAGGAGCACACCCTGAGACAGCACATTGTAGACAAACTTTAAAATCATCTCCAGCAGAAGGTCAGGCTGGAGGAAATGAAGTTGCCCCAGTCCTGCTACTTTGTCCAGTGCACTTTGTACCAGCCAGGGACTGGGCAGAAAGCTGCTGCTTTTTTTCCCTTTGTCACACCACTGCTTTTCCCAACACCAGCACTCGGCTGTGTTTGTTACAGCAGTGACAGCAGCCTCAGTATCCTGGCGAAAATTTCCTTGCAGACCCAAATTCTCGTTCCTACCAAGTCACAGCCTGCATGGATACCCTTTGTGCAAGTTGCTTTCTGGCTGTGCATGTTTCCTAAAGTACCAAACAGAAATAATGAAACTAAGCTCCTTGGATTGAAACCTTAGCATTTCTTGTTTGTGCCTTGCTCTCTGCTTATCCCCAAAGGATAGAGATTGCAAATATTATGGATATGAGATAAAAAGTGCCTAGAGCCTTAAATCCTACATGTATGGCTTTCTGCCTTAGAACAGATGATAATGGATCAATAATCTTATTATGAATCAGGATTCTCTCACAGCAGAAAATATTCGGGCAAGGAAGTGTGAATAGTTGAGTTTAGTCATCTGGCAATTCAATAAGTTATTTGGAAAATAAGATCAAGAATCAGCCTCTCTGATATAGTAGGCAATCGCTCCCATTAACGTGTATTAGCATTTTTCTGTTTAGAATAGAATTCCAAACAGGCTAAAAATGACTGTGCAGAGGTACGGAGACGGACTCTCATACGAGATATTGACAAACAGGCTCCAAGAGTTCCGTGTTATTAGATTTTGCATATAGCAGTTGCTGCAGAAAGGGATGCACTGCATAAGTAAAATACCATGTTTTGCATTTAATTTTAAGGCACAAAATAGAATAAGTCACAGGGGGTGCATCAATATCTATGATACGTTTGAGTTATTAAACTGATCAAAACTGCGTATAGAATACCATTTCCAGAAAAGCTGGGCAGATCTTTTGCCTTCAGATATGAAAGTGTCCTTCAGGCATATAAAGAAGGATTTTCTTGAAGATCAAACAACAACAACAAAAAAATAATTTTCTCACTTTTGTGTTCAGTTTGGCAGAAAGTTTAACATATTAACATTCTCCCAGCCATTAAGTTATTAAGTTGTTATCACTCCTGTTACTTTTGTTATCGCACTGCAAACACATATTGACCTGGAATTCATGCATAAAAAGCTGAGGTAACAGTGATTTTAGGATTTGATACCTGTGTATTGGTGGCATTTTCATAAATTACTTTTCCCTGCTATAATCACCATTGAATAGATGCTATTTTTTAAATTTTAAAGTCTACCTTGCTACATTTAGGATTTCACAGAATACATCTCGATTAATGTCAATGAAAGCAAGAGCTTGTTCTCATCAGTGGGTCGTTCTGCAGTGTCATTTAGCTGCCTTTAAAACTATATTTTTATAAAAATCCTCTGTGCAGACCACTTGCTGTTGTGGAAACAACAAAGAGCTCCTTTTATATCAGAAATCTCCTTAACCACTCTTTTCCATAGAAATTCCAGTCACCTATTTTCCCTTTTTACCCCTCAGCCTGATCCAGAACCTGCTGAAATAATCAGATTCCAGTGGCTTTAGCTCAAGCTCTGGGAGCAGGAGCTGTGCCTGACAGTGCTGTGTGGCTGTGGCTGCCGTGCCCCTTTGCTTGGCAGTTTTTGGGTGTCCCTGCAGTGCCACACAGAGAACTTCTGATTTGATGGACACCCACACTCCCCTTTAGCTCAGCTCTGCAGCCTCCCCTCACCTCCATTGCCAGCCTTGTGCTTCCTCAGGTCTGCACTGATTTTACCCTTCCCCAGCACCAAGGAAATGCAGGTTTCATGTACACTGGCTTTGGAGTGTGCTCTGACAAAGATCCATTTATCTGAGAATTATTATGGTGCCAAGAGATGTGGCAGTTGCCATAGCAACAATTACATATTGTGTTGAATACCAGAGTAAATGCTATAAAGAACAGGAGCCACTGGTGGTTTTCATTAATTTAATGTTCCTTTTCTGGACAAAGTGTGACTCTTAAGTTTATTCACTGTGTGTGTAAGTGCTTAGATCAAATGTGTGGGCTCGCTTCCCTCCTATTTCCCTCAGTGTGCAACTTCAGCATGTAAATGAGAAGTACTTGGTTATTTAAGGAGAGAAAAATGGTCTTATAGACTGGAAACATGAATAATTGACTGTGAAACAAGAAGGTGTTAACTTCCGTGAGTGTTCAGTGCCTTTCTCTATGAGTAATCTACATTCAGATTTTATGTGAGCTGGGGATGTATTTACCCAGGAAAAGGGACTTTGTGCTCTTCAGGAGCAAGCAGAGCTAAGACAAGTGTTGAATATATTTAGGAGTGATTCAAAGGTGAAATTAGATTATTTTTGAGACAAATGCAGACCTTGTTAGTGATTTCAAATTATTTACAGACTGATCTGAAACAACAGGCAAAATTCTTTGTAATGAATGCATTTTATTAAAACCGGCTAAAACCAGAATTCCTTTCAGCCCTGAGCTGCATTTGGGCTGCTCAGTTGGTTCTCCCTGCTTCTTCAACAGGTACCATTTCATCATGGTTTGATGTGGTGGAAACTTCAGTTTTTGTGGAAGCTCAGAACCAGATGTACTTCTGGAATGCACTAATTTTGTTCTATTTTCTTTCCAAACACACTGAGGTCTTATCTGCCATCCATATGACCTAATGGCAAAGCTTCCACAAATCTCAAAGAGAGAAATTACTCAAGGATTGCTAAAGTCTTGTATTTGAGCTAAAATTCATCCTGGCACATAGTGCCAAGAAAATACCTACTTATTTCTTGTGACTAAAACATTTTATGAGAGCTTGAATGATGGATAAGTTGTCAGAAGATATCTTGAATTTAATTAGCTTCTTTTTATGATCTATTACATTAACTGTCCTTTATGCATAAAAAGGAGAAATCCACTAAATGTTGTGGATGAGTGATAAACCATCATGCAGTGGCATATATTTTTTTTAAGTATTTATTGTTCTGAGTCCAGTTTGGAAGTATTCTGGAACAGACAAAACTGTGCCAATCCTATGCCTTAATCTTCAGAGGTTGATGGAGTTGTGTGGAAACTCGTGCCAGAGGTATGGAGAACATTTAAGGAAACCCTTTGTGAAAGGTTTGAATTTAAAATTCATGTAGTAAATGAGGATATAAGTAAGAAAGCAAGAGGCTAAGCATGATTTAGTAGAACATTAAGCACGATCATAAAGGATAAGTAGATGTCTCTTAGGATATGTAATATCTTTCATTTATAAAGTGGCTTTCATCCTGTAAGATCCTCAAAGTGCAACAATTAAGTACATGGGGACAGGATGTGTGTGTGCTTGTCTTAATACAAACATCTCTAAAACGAGGCATTTGCATAGATATCTTTATTTTTGACACTTATTTCATATTACTTTTTCACATCAGGATAGGAATAGAGTCTTCTTAAAAGAGGGATTAGGGAAAAGGACCTGGCGATTTTGAGACGATATCAGAATTACCATGGCAGCCTAAATGTCCTCAAATCCATCATGAAAAAAAGATGTTACTGAAACCAGAAGAACGTGTGAGATGTAGGGTGCAGAAGAAAAATTGTCCATTTATTCCATGGTTGTTCTCTCATCTGGCACCAGGAATGATGCAGTCAGTGCACGACAACTACCCCAGATCCACCTGAGAGCTCTCAGATTTATTAAGGAACAGAGACAATTCCAAGAGGAAATCAAACTTAGTTGTGCCCAAAACTAAACTCAAGGTTCTTTTTTTTGTGTCAGAGACACAAAATATTGCCGGTGTTTTCCCACTATCAGCTTCTCCCTCAGCTTCCAGAAGCAGCGTGGATTTGAGAGAGCCATGATAGGAGAAATTATTCACATGAAAAGATGATTCCCTGAGTAAGGGTTTAGTAATTTGTCTCCACTGGACACATCAATAATACTCTCTAATGATTGCCCCAGTGTTTCCATGCTGATTTTCACAATCCTGAAGGAACATTTATTATGGTTATTACAGTAACACCTATCTCAGCACACATCTTAAGCTTTTAATGCAGCATCACAGGATAAAAATCTACATTTGTCCTCCCCCAACAATTGATTCTGCCATTGCAAGGACAAATGACTCCTTTTGGACCTAAAATTCCTTATTTGTTGATCATTACAATTTTGATGCTTTTATGATTATTTCTTTGCATCTTATTTTGCAGCTAGGTTTTTTTTAAGTACCTAGAATAACTTGGCAACTTGAAGAATGACAGAGTTAAAGCTTAGAGTAATTTGGTGTCTTCATAATAAACAACTCTGATAATGCTTGCAGTCATCCTGGAGTTATTAATCATCCATCTCCTCGCTTATTTCACCACTAAATCAAACTGAATAGCCTTTGCATTAACCAGTTGATCCATCTGAGAAAAAATAGTTTTACTCTTGGTTTATGCAGTTTCTCACTGAGAGGGCACCCGGGGTTGTGAATGTACAGCTCTTCTGTGGATGGTTCACACTGTGTCCTTCTTCCTCACGTGGCTGTGCAGGGAAGCTTAAGCAACTTTCTGACTTTATTTAAACACAATTTCATCTTTTCTGTGCTGCTGTATTATGTTGTC
>NW_008239324.1:1769846-1774889 GCF_000691975.1 Corvus brachyrhynchos | reverse complement strand
TCTTTCCCTCCACTCTCTACAACCATCTCTTTGAAGCTGGTTTGGTCATTAAAGCCAGAATTGACCCTCAAATTGGGAATTCAGGCAGAGGTAAGGCGAGGGGATGTTAAAACTTCAGTTTAAAGTTTAAAAGTCAAAGCTGTGGAAGATCTAGCTCTGAGTTTGGCTCACATCTATAACACTCAAACTCATCACTGACAGAGCTACATGAGCGTGTGAGCGAGGCTTAGAGCTTTAAGTTACAGAGTTGATTTTAGGCCTGATTATTCACAAAAGCGTGTAATTAATCTGTCATAGGAAAACACAGCAAGCAGTGCACCAAATGCAATCCCCATTAAGTCAACAGGAGTCGTTCCACCGACTTTAATGAGCTTTGAATCCACTCATAAATCTGCTGTGAGGAGTGTCCAAATCAAAATTTATCTGAGGGTGACCTTGATGTTAATTGTTAGTGCTTCCATGTTGTTTAATTGCCAGGAAAGCTGAATACATTAGTGGGACTATCATATGGTATGGTCCTGTCTATTGGATACTATTAGCATCAAGTTGATATATGTAATATTAATTGTGCATAATGTTAGTGGGTAGTCACAGTCTGCCAGTTATATTTTGTGTCTGCGAAACAGGAAAAAAAAAATCTCTTCAGTTATTTTTAATGTTGCTTCTGCCTTCAGCTGAATTCCTGCAAAATTAATGGTTTTTTTGATCAAGAAGCTCTTCAGAGGATCTTAGAAGTTTCACATTTATTCAGTGGCTTTTAATCCCAGATTTTGTGTACTGACTGTAATTACTTTTAAATTATATCTCAAATTTGTAAATAACATAAAGAAGATTCTGTTCAGTCCTATGATATTTATTAAATTTAACATCTGCCAGAAAAGTTCAATCATCTGTATCCCAGATGGAAATCTCTCCTTCTTTAACTTGTCATATTTAATTCAATTAGGGGAAAAACATGGGGAATATGTTAAAAGTACAAGAAGGAAGGGGATCCTTTAATTTTTCTCTACTAAACAGAAAAGTACATGATTTACTTGAGGGACATAATTACTGTAGCTTCCAATGGTATAAAAATATGGGAGAGTTATAGTTAGAGGACCAGGGGGGAGAAATTATTGTTTTTGTTTAATGGCTTTCTGAATTCCTTGTCAGTGCTGGTAATTAGTGTGTCTTTTCTTTTTGTTGGCACTCAATGCATTAGGCTGCACTTAGGATCATTTTATTAATGGAAAATACGTTTCTGAACAATTGTGAATTAGATAAGTGGCTTGATTAAAACTCATTCTTTAAAACTATAAAATGAGAAAATAACTTGAATTAACATCGAGTTTAGACAGTGGGAAGATAAGACTTTGTTTTCCCGTCTGAGGGTGTGTGCTTAAGAGAATGAAGGGAGACCAAAAACCTCCTGCATTGGCATTTCTCCTTCAGTTTACTGAGCTTTGTAGAAGCACTGAGAAAGATTGTGGCTTTAGGAAATACATGCAGGAAATACAGCAAGGAGCTTCCAGAAAAAAACGAAGCTGGACAAGAGCAAAAAGTGTTACTGCTGAGGATCTTCACTTTGATACCTCTTTGCATCCAATCCCCCTTATGGAGTTACTCAATAAGCACATTGAAGGTGAGGAGTCAGGGTACAGGGTGACAAGGACCTTTTACCTTTGCTGCTGGAGTTTCAGCAGTTTAGAGGTTGAGGCTGTTCCACTGCATGGTTTAACTTTATTCCATCTGCTCGGTGGGGGCCATCTGAGCTCAGCTCCAGGGGCACCTGGAGGTCTGGACGTGCCCTGTGGTCCTCCAGGTGGAGCTGCCTGATTTGGTTTCTCCCTAGGAAGGTAATAAGAAATTCAACTCATACCAGGATGTCTTTGCCTTTACCTTGTGCTCATCTCCAACAAATATCCTCTGATCTTTGACACCCCATTAGCATCATTATTATCTAGTCCAAGGAGACTAATTTGTAATCTTCTGAAAACAGATTTACACGTGTGAAGTGCATTTCTCAAAAGTATCAGTGGACTTGTGATGGAATGCTGAGTTCTGTGGGAGTCATTTAAGCAGATGTCTATCTCTCTCTAGATACATGTGAATGTGCTACACGGATTTTGTCTCAACTAATAAGCATGAATTATACATTCTTAAATGCTTCTTCCATTTATCAAGCTTAATGTTGTTTAAAAAAATCTGAAAACAAACGGACAAAAAGTTTAGAAGATTTTCTTTTAACTTTCAACACGTTGTAACTTTTACCATAGGTGACAACTACCTTAATTCACTGTAATAATTGCCTTATAAAAATGGCATACTGAGCAAGTTTTTCCACCAGAAATTTTCATTTTGATTCTCAATATTTCATATCTGACACTGTGCTAAATGAGAACATGGCTTAACAGTTGATATTGATTTGCACATCATTTTTTCATTTCACTTTCCTATTCAAAAGGAATCAGTGCTGACAAGTTAATGAACTCCAGCTACAAATACAGAGATAAGCCATGGGATAGGTTTAGTACCTGCCTTGTTCTAATTACGAAAGGTTTTCTTTAGGTGACTGTTTCATGTTCACTACAGGGAAACTGGAATAAAGTGACTGTCAACAAAGCAGACAGCTGGAAAAGTGGCATAATAGAGGGCTATTTGTAGAACCTTTAAGCAAGTCTACCTCAATTTATCCCAGTATTTTTAAGTCTTTAATATTTACAGGTGGAATACAATTAAAATGAAGGTACACTGAGTCCTAGGGCTCTATGTTGAATAAAGATTCATAAAATTATGGTACTTTATATCTTTTATTTTTAAATTAACTTATTGTATAAATTAATAGCTTTGGACTGTGGCAGTAGAGATCAGGACTACAGAACCAGCTGTCAGAACTTGTTTGTACATCTTTTGCCCCGGTTTACTTGTAATAAACATATCTGGTATCTAAGAAGTTATTCCAAGTTTTGTTTTGGTGGTGTTTTACACGGCTGAATTAGTGACTCTGATTTAATGAATATTTTGGCTGGTATGTCCTGAAGCTGGGAGCTGGTCAAATCTTGTTCAGCATCAAAAGAAAAACTTCAAAACCTATTTTGTAGCCTTATGGGGAGATCTTTTTTCCATATAATTTGAAGCTGCATCCAGAAAGGAAGTACTGTAAAACTGGGTAAAATTTGAGTTTTATCTTAGCTGATACCAACTTGTGGTGTGAGCAACCGTGAAGTATTCCTGGTTCTTTGGAGGAGGAGCAGACTGTGGTACTCTGTGGTGTAAATTTACTAGAAGGTAATTCTCCACCATCTGGGAATTTTCTATTAGACACTTCCTGCACTGCCAGCAGTGACAGAGATAATTAATCTGACCGGGGAATTTGACCACTGAAGCCACTTGTGGACTTTTGGAATTAAAGCCTCTCTAAATGTTTGCGTGTCTAACAAGCCCATGCAGAAACGGAGTGATGGAAGAGAGAGAAGCTGTGGATATTCACTGGCTTGGGCAGCAAATGTCTGTGGTGACCGTAAAAGGCAGGGAACAGGACGTTTCATACTTTCCACCATGGGCTCTCTTTTCAGAAGAACAGGGTGGAGAAGGCCGTGGCGTTCTGCCCTGAATTCCAGCTGCGCGCCTTGCCCGGCGTTGCTCTGGCAATGGGAGTAAACTCTTGTCTCTGGGGAATCCACGGATGATGTTTGGCCAACCAGAGCAGTGGCATAAACACAGGTTTAAAGCTGTATTTACAGAGCTGTGCTGCACAGTTTGAGACACCAGTTCTGCCTCGCTGTTGTGCTGATGGTCACAGAATATCCTAAATTGGAAGGAATCCACTGGGATTGTCAAAGTCCAGCTCCTGTCCCTGCACAGGCCATGCCAACAATCCCATCCTGTGCCTGGGAGCATTGTCCCAACACTTCTCCAGCTCTGAACATGATGCTCATGGGCAAAGACAGGGAGCAGAGGTTTCTTGGCTTCAGAGGGATTTTTCAGGAGGAGGGAAATAAATGTGCAGGAGAAAAAGTATTTTTTCCTCCCTTTTACCCCAAACAGAACTCAAAACACAGCTAAGGAGAATCAGCAGCAATAATGCTGTTTATTAAAGATGCCAGGATGAGAGGTTGAAATGGGTATTTTTCAAATCTTTTCCCAAAATTATTATTTGGCTCTTGTAGCTGGATATACATAGGCATAAGTCTGATGAAGGGTTCAGTTCTTTGTCGTTTTAGTATCATTCATGTTTTCCTAACAGGAGAGAAATGCGAAATAACAAAAAGATTGTTCTTTATCTCAAGATTAAAGTTTCAAAAGCTTAAGATTTGAACTTTACCTAAATCTTTTGAAGAGGCTTGAAAAACTATTATGCAATCATATCTTTCATTTCAGCTATAGTTGGAAACAATACTATCAACATAGCATAAAAATATGGTTTTTTATCTTGTTTCTATTTGTATTGCAAGTGTAAATGTCTCACAGGACTTCTAACCTAAATTCGTAGGCTCAAGAAATTTGTGATTAGATGTTGGGGAAGATGAAACAGGAAAGCCTTATAAATATGATTGCCTGACAAAAGATTTTGGGAATATGAAAACTACAGGCAACATCGAAATGGAAGCCACTTTTGAAATACCAAGTCTTAGTTACTGAACAACTGGAAAACAATGGTATGGCCGACTGAATGTAAACCCCTCTTGATGGAACAATACCCTCTGCTTGCAGGCAGGTCCAAGGGTCAGAGCAGACCCTACTAGCTCAGCAGAAGGGGTCCAAAGAGTAGTTTTTAGAAGTTAAGATGTAACACTCTATGGTAATATAAGAACTCTTATAGGCTGTATGTAAATGCTATAGGATTTGTATCTTGTATTAGATTGGTTAGTGACAATTAGAATATTCAGTACAGAAGATGATTTATTGTATTGTAACCAGGACTTCAGACATTCTCATTCTCTCTTCACTTCTACTTCGATTCTCATACTTCTCTCTTCCACTTCTACTCTTGCTCTTACACCCTCTCTCTCTCTCTCACCCGTTCACTCTCTTGCTCTCTTGGGCCTGCTCAGAGCTGAGTCT
>NW_008239324.1:1758790-1769760 GCF_000691975.1 Corvus brachyrhynchos | reverse complement strand
TCCTGTCCCTCTCGCTCTTACACTCTCTCTCTCTCTCTCTCACCCACTTACTCTCTTGCTTTCTTGGGCCTGCTCAGAGCTGAGTCTGGCAGCTCTGAGCAGTGCCCCAATACCCACGTCCTTTGCAATAAACCGCCTGTGTCCCAAGACCTGCCTATAGAGATCTCTCATCACCGTCTACGTCCGGCCGTCCCGTAACCTACAATTATTCAGGATAATCTTCAGACAAGCCTATGAAATCCCAGCTGTTTGTTTGGTGCAAATGCAGATCTCCTCATTGAAGTGTAGCCATGCCTGATACCAGCAGAGAGTTCACTTAAAGTCACTGTTGTTTCTAAAGGTAATGAGAATTCCAGTGTATTTCCTTTATTTTTTTTGGAAAGTTTAAATATTACCTCAAGGAGGGGGAGATAGATGGACACAGTGCTGGCAGAATTAAAAATGAATGACAGGAAGAAATTTTGTTTGTACAAATTTTCTGGGAGAAAAATTGGGAAGAGAGGTAAGGGACACACAAGAAGAGAAGTGGAGGATCTTAATGAGAGAACAGTCGTGACTGACAGAAGGGGTCATGAAGAGCCCTAAAATTAAAAATAACAAAGGTGGGAGGAGAGGAGGGCAGAAGGACCTGGATGGAAAATCAGAGCTCAGGGGAAAAAAAAAAAGAAAATACTACATAAAAAAAAGACTCTATCTATTCTTACAGGTTTTCATCAAATTGTTCCTGCCCCCTCCCTCTGTTTTATTTTCCCTTTGCAGCCTGTAGCATGAGTCTCATAAAACTTCACTAAGATTATAATGCAATACCTTGGCACCAATCTCTCTTGTTTATGTGTCCATTAGTTCAAAGCCACAGACAGGCAATTTATTGGGTATGAAAAATGTCACCTATGGCACCCTCATTTGCATCTGAAAATTGATTTTTGTCACACTGGGATTTTAGGACAACCTTTTTTGGCAGCCAACATTGCCACAAAGCATAATAAAAATAATTATGTGACCACAAAAGCAGGTGAGGTTCACTGTAAGCTTTAAGTCTCTAGGGAATTGCAGTTGGCAAGGCATTATTGATGAGCTTGTGATCCTTCTTGGTGATTAAATATTTACACCTAAACTTAAAACATTACTTGTGATTGCCAGCAAAGTGTATGACAACGTAATGGGACTTGATAAGGTTTATTCAAATATTCCAGCATGATAGCAGAATATTAGTGATGCCACTTGAACAACTGAACTATTAATTAAGATTTTTAAAAATTGATAATTACTGAGCTGTGGAATGTTTTTTAAGAAAGTATTGTTAAACACCTTTTGAGGATCAGTTAAAACATGTCACCAGCTTAGCAATTTTGCATGTTCTAAGTCAATTTATTAATTCATTTTCCACTTTGTGATGTGTTTGGCTCTTGGAGTTTGCCAAGTTTTTGTCTCTCACTGATGTGATAGTTAACAAACATGGCAAGAAGTCCCTTTCCATTGTGATACTGAAAAATCCTATTAATTATCAGTGTTAAGTTGTTCAAACACTTTCATTAGTTATTTTGGCAAAACAATTCCCCAGGGTGAGATATATTTATATAACAAATTCCTCTAAAGCTGAATCAACCATAAATGGATTATGCAAACTTGTTTCCTTTCTTGTAGATAGATTGTTTTACAGCAGTGTTCATTATAAGAAAGTCCTTTGCCCACTGTAGTACTTTATCAGCACAGAATAATCTACAGCTTCAGTTTCAATGGTAAAAAGACACCATTCTTTAACATGAATCCAGCTTTTAATCTTAGCCCAGGATGTTGGTTCTTTTATTTTTATTTTTTTAATGCCTGATTTAAAGCACAGGCAAAGGGTGGTGATTTATAAGCTCATATTCCTTAAAGCAAGTTTCTGTATGCAGTTATGAAGGGAACAACATGCTATTGAAAATGGATGAGAATGATCTGACTGAGATGTGTGCTGGAGAAAGGAGGGAGACAAAAAAGTGATTCTCTGGCATTGAGGAAATGTGTGACTTTTTATAGAAACATAGAAAGCATGCAGTGGAGAAATGTGAGGTTATTGAAGCATTTGGTTTTGTTGAAATAAAAATTGATAGCTTTGTTTTCTAAACAAGTTTATATTTAGCGTTTGAACAGTTCATTAATAACCCCTTGGCATCTGACTGCACTCTCAGAGGTGCCCAGAGTGTGCCACTGCTGCTGGCTGGTTCCGTGCAGCGCCTTTGCTGGGATTGATGAGACAGAGCATTAAACAGCAACACCCATATCTCACACACACTCAGGGCTGTCTCTGCTAGCAGAAGGATGTGATCCTAATCATGGGTTACTCATGGTCCACTCAAAACTGAGCCTGTTTTAAATCAGGGTGGCACAAATATTTTGCTCTGATGTCAGGCTGCAGCTGCCAGGCACTGGCTGTCGTTTGGGACCCACTGGCATTTGTTCCTAGCAAAGATGCCAGCCTGAAAAGTACCAGGGAAAGCCTGGGAGTACCAGGAAAGTTAGTCAGAGACCTTACATAACTAGCAGTGGGATATGTTTCTGTCAGCTACCACAAGTGTCACTAAAAATCAGACCCAGCACTTTTATATTCGCTTGTGACATTAGAATTCAGAAAAAACTTCAGACATAATTTCTTCTTTGCAAATGATTTTTACTGCCCTTGCACTCTGGGTTTGAATTTTTATTGGGGAAAAAAACCCCAACCCTGTTGTTTTCTAACTTTTTCTTCCTTGTTTTATCACTATTTCCTCCTTCAGGGTTAGTTAGGTTCAGCCTTCTGGACTCTGGCTACGTTTTGAATGTGGGATTTATAGTTGGTACAAGTAGCCCGGATCACAGTCTGAGAGTGCTCGGTAACATTGTTTGACCATATTTGGTTCTCTTCAACTGAAAGGACCAGTCTCTGCTGGTAAAATTCTATATTTAGTTTCAAACCAATGATTTTGCTTTTATAAATTGTTGCATCCAATAGAGAGGAAAAATCATTACTATCAGTGCAGAAACACTTAGGCAAATACAAGTGGTTCTTTTACAAAGTTAAAAGCGAAAATGTGTGAGTTTCCAACTCCCTCATACTGATAGAATCAGCAGAAAAATGATTGTGTTGTATTTTATATAATGTGCAGTGAAATACCAATGAATACTTTTTTCTACCTTATCAAATGATACCAGGCTGTTACCATCAATATGAACAAAACTATTTGCTTCTATTTCTTTACTTGCTCAAAATTCTAAAAAAAGAAAAATAATAGTTTACTTGAGCCCCCATGGATTTTCTGACCTACCTACCTATGTTTTAATCTAGAAAAGTACTAATCCCTGGGAACTACTAATCAACAGAAATACTTCCATTGCATGAGTTCTTTTATCTATAGCATGACTATTTCAAACCTCATTCTATCTTTGAAAGTTTTTTTTTTGTTTTTTAATTTATGCCATTACTTCTCCAAGTGGTACAGGCATCACTTCCCATCAAGTCATTCAGATCACAGAGATAACCTTTTGTTTTCATCTTGTGCTCTAAATGTAATAAATCAAATCCTTGCCAAAAGCAAGTTCTGAATTTTATATCATGAAATTTGCATTTCATGCTCTGTTGCTTATTCACAGAAGCCATCCAATCTGAAAAGACAAATAATGCCACATGACTTGTGTAACTAATACAGACAAATGTTTCCAAGCAACTGCCTGAGCAATCTGAAGATCAAAAATTACTCATCTGAAAAACTTGCGTAAAATGGTAGATAATGTATTTGTTCACAGATTTCAGGGTCTGCTAATGGACAGTCTGTAAACTGAAACAGGACCAAAAATGTATCAAATTAGGAATGCTGCAATTTATTAACTTGTCTCTATTCGGTAGCTCCAGCAAAATGAAGCTATTTTAGGCTAAGAAAGTGATACTGCACTTCACTGCTCTGTTCAATGGTCAGGCAAGAGTAGCCAAGCCAGGCCCTTAAGCAAGGTTTGATTTTGGAGCAGGGATACCAAAGGGAATGGTGTGAAAGAAGTTGAATAATACAGAGTAGAATTAATTTTCTTACATTCCTTGGAAATTCTGCACTTTATAGGAGCAGCATGCTGTGTGCATGGTCTGACAGACATAATGGTCTTTGGTCACGTTTTGAGGCAGGACGTTTGTACTTGGCATGTGCAATGAGAACTGAAAAATCCATCTTACAAATTCATAAAGCCATTTAAATACAGTCCAGTTGAGATTCTTCTGGGGCTGGCTGCTTGATGGATAATTATGAGGGGTAGAGAAATATTGCTGATTTACCTCAAGCTGTGAGAACCCAGGTTTTCAATTCTAGAATTGTCCTGTTTAAATTCTAATATGTCAGTAAAAGCAGCAGACATCACAAGTCTGGTTTTAATGACTTCAGTTACTTTGGGAGCAAGAAAACGTATAAAAATAGAACTTATTGGACAGAACTGAACAGATATGAAATATGAACAAAAGGTAAAGTGGAAATAAAGGGGTAGATAATCTCTTTTGGTCAGAGCCCAGGTTTTAGAATACATTTGAATGCATCATTTCTTCCTCAGAAACACACTGGATTAGAAATCAGGACCTGAGTGGGGTTTTCAGATCTGTGGAGTGTGAGTGGTAAAATAACAGCATTCACTGGAAGGTCTGTGGGAGCAATTACTAGAACAATAGAGAACCTGTGTCTCCTCTGTCCCCTGTGAACGCTGTGGCTGCTGGGCTGTCTGTCCCTGCTCAGTCACTGCACTGGAGTTAACAAGGAGCACTGGAGTGCTCCAGCCCTGCTCTGAAAGCTTTGAGAGCATCACTTCCTTTAAATAACCTTGGATGCTGCTTCCCACTGCTCAGAAACACAGAGTGGGTAGCCTATGGCCAATGCTACACACACAAGTAGCGCTGGAGTTGCCAGGCAAATGACATGCAGCCAGGGAGTAAGTTTGGATCTGTCTTCTCTTGGCCAGGAAACTTTAATAAAATCTGTTTACTTGGTGTTTGTGTAGGTGGGGACTGTTCTCATACCATGGAGATGCTCAGTTAAAGGTCAGCAGGTGTGAAGTGAGGAATATAAATATTTCTGTGCTCCTCTGGCTGCAGGTTGTTGGGCAAGATGCTCAGATTCAAACATGTGAATTCGAATGATTTACAGTTGGGAGCCATCATGTCACATTTCATGTACTGTAAAGTGTACTTGGCTTTCTTGGCTTTAGTTTCAGCAGGTATAATCCAGAGAAAACAACACCCTCAAACCATTGTAAACTATTATCCTGCCATTTTAGGCTCTTCTCCCTGAAGTATGTGGCAATTAATATTGTTAGCAGCTTGATGTTACAGCTCATGAATCATTGATCTGCTCCAGTATAGCAATTAATTTGCCTCTGATTCCTGACAGGTACACTCTTTGAATTTCCTGAACTAGACTTAATTGCCAGCATGTGATTAAGGAGAAATGTGAGAATCCACCAAGATGTCCAAGCCTGTGTCTGGGTCTCCATCTTACATTTTCCACTTTTCTTCTGGGAATCTTCTGCAAAAAAAGCTGAGCTTTGATTTTCCACCCCAAAATGTATACAGAAAAACCAAAACACTGTTACTATTTCTAGCCAGCATATTTTATAATTTCTGCAGGAATTAAGTCGAGAAGTCAAATTTGAGTGAATGACTGGGGTTTTTTTATGGGTCTTGGAAGTAATAGTTTTTAAATATTGGTTTACTGCATGTGAATTTTTAGAGAGCTTTCACTGAAGTCAGCACTTCACCTGGGTACTCTGTTCTTTAGTAATACTATGTGGGTCTTTGAGACTGTCCAGACCAATGAAAGGTTTGGAACTAAGAGGCATTGTCCTGTGAATTTAATTGGGTCTCTGTGGTGGGAACAAATAACACAGGTCATGTTTAGGTCTTGTATTCTCATCTTTGAAAAATGCAGCCAAAGTGCAGCACGAAGCCCAGCAGCACTCAGGTGATAATGAAGAGCTGTCCACGAGGTGCTACAGCACTGTCTCTTTATTGTGCCACACAACAGAGCTAAGCTCCTGCTGTCAGGCAGTTACTGCCTGTTAATTTGTGTTGAAGAGTAAAACTATAGCCCAAATTGTGAAGTGGGTTAATACACTATGGTTTCAGCTTTTTGGACTCAGGTAATGCCCATTAATTAATTTGTTCCGAGTAGCTGCACCAAGCAGTGAAGTGGATTAATCCACTAACATTTCCTCTTTCGACCAAATTTGAAATCCAGCCTGGTGACTGAGGAGCTTTGCTGTAGCCTGGATCTAAGTGGGCATTTTGTCTTCATCACAGACCACAGCTTCATTTGTCAGCGTGGCAGCTCCTGTAAGGAAAGCTCAGGAAGGCAGCTCTGGAGAGCACCCTGCATGCATAGTCAGGCCTAATAGAATATACCCAGACTTTTTTATTGTGATCTAAACATAATGCAGCCCTGCTCTACAGTCTTAGGCAACATTACCTTTGTTAGGAGTCAGTAGAGGAGGAAAGGAGGAAGGAAGTTGTGCAGGGACATGACTGCAATATTATACATGCAAGAGAGTACCAGTTCTAATGCAAAGTATTGAAAGTTCCTCCCAGTTAAACTGTCCTTGATTGCTCCAACTAGAAACAGACTTATCACACTCTTAACAAAAGTGATCTAGTTTTGTTTTTCAGCATAAGGTAAATGGAAATGTATCCATAACTGGGTCTCCTCTATGTGATTGATGCTGTGCAAAGAGCAGGATTCATCTGGAGGTGCCCAACTGATGCACCTGCATGGGTCAGGTGGCCAAAATATACAGGGCAGGGTGTAGGACATACAGTCAGTGTCTGCACTGTGATTTCTTTGTGGTACTTTTTGTGAAATCTCAGGCCAAGGACTGAATTCCTCATTCCCTCCTGAGGATTTTATAGCATGGGAAAAGAAGGCATTTTTCTGGACAGACAGATTAGTGATAGATGGTGAGGGAAGCAAGAGATAATGTTTAATGTGTGTATCCGTCCAACGTGACATCAATTCTCATTCTAAATAAAGACCTGCTTTTATTTAAAGTGAGAAATAATGACACGGAAGGTCTGGAACCCATGGGTCTGCAGGGAGCTTAACTGGGCTTCTGTGTGCTGTTCCACTCCTGGAATTGCTGCTTCCAGCATGCATGCTGAATTGAAAAGGCCACTGTGGGGATTTGACAGCATTTATGGATTCCTTGAACTGGCTTGTGTGGATGTGCATAGGGAAAAGGGCAGGGGAGAGCCAGGTCCTGGAAGTGTTCTGGTGGGATTTCACCAGCTCCAGACTGTTCTATGAGAGATACAAATCCATTGGCTGCAGTACTGCTGGCATGCCTTGTCAGCTCCTGGGGGAAAGGCAGGGGTTAAAATACAACATTATGAGCAACTGCTGTTACCTTTCTTGTCTGTATCTGATTGTCAGATAAAGATCAGGTAAATAAAGCCCTATTTGCTTTGATAATCTCAAGTGGTAATGCCAAGGCAGAAGGTACTCATTAAATAAAAAAAAAAGTTTTAAAATATTTTTAAAAAGTAAAATTTGAGATTACTTCAGTTTGGGTAGAGTTTTATTATCAATGTTCACAAGAAACAAACTCCAAGCGAGTGTTAAGGAAGAAATATATGCAAAAGAAAAAGGAGACTTTCAGAATTACACTGAGACCTGAAGCATGAGAATGTGTGTTGCTATTTGGGAATTCAGGAGGTGACAGGAAGAACAAAGGGACTGTATAGAGTTCAGAAATGAATAGCAAGATAAATAATCACTGTTTGGAATTTGAATTTACAAGGGCACGTAGTGATAGGACAAGAGGTAATGGCTTTAAATTGAAAGGGAGTAGATTTAGATGAGATTTCAGGAAGAAATCCTTCCCTGGCACAGGCTGCCCCATCCCTGGAAGTGTCCAAGGCCAGGTTGGACAGGGCTTGGAGCAACCTGGGCTAGTGGAAGGTGTCCCTGCCCATGGCAGGGGGTGGAACAAGAGGATCTTTAATTTCCAACCCAAAGCATTCCATGATTCTATGGGATGACTGCGGGTTTTTGGTTAAGGGAATAATGATGATAAAGGAATTGAGGGATAATGAGGAATATGTGGCAATAAAACTTTGAAGAAATTGTTGGGGAGCAGGACTGAGAAGGTTTCAGTTGTAATCCCAGCTTGGAACCTTGTAGGAGGTAGGAAGAAATGTGGTTTATGTGTCCATTCAGACAGGGGCCTGGGACTGCAGCTGCTCCATCCATTAAGCAGCACACATGGCTCCAACATAGACTATTTTTGCTTTAGGGTATCATGGAATTGCTTTTGTGCAGCACTGTTATAATGCAGTGAATTCCACAGCACTTAAACCCAGAATATGGGTATAAAATGTGTTTGTTTTCTGCACACACTTACAGCTGCCCTGCAGCAAGACACAGAAAGCCGGTTTTCCAAGGTAAAACAACTTCTGCTATGAATAATATTTTACATAAGAAATAAATTTCTTTATTAGAAATTGTCCTTATATCCCAGGAGGGGAACATGGAACTGCTTGTTCATGGCTGCTTGTGCTATTCCACATTTGGAGTTGTCATTTGCGTGCTACTGATCTGCAGATTTTGTGGCTTCATGTAGGTTATTGCCCCACCAAAAAATTCTTCTTTGACTCATTTATCATGCCCTAGAACTGCGATATGTGTTCTATGTGTTCTTTCTCCTTCCTGGGCATTAAAGAGGCTCTCTTGAGTTTTGGGTTCCTCCAATATAAGCAGAGAAATTAGTCCACTCAGTGGAATATTGAGAGCAGGAATATTGAGAGCAAGAAGTAAAGGCCTTGTGTCCATGCTGTGCAATGTATTTTCCATGTGGCTTTGGTTAAGTCTCAAAAGATTCATATTTTTTAAAGGTTTTAATTACTTCAGATCTTCACTGTGTTTCTGGTACTATTTTCAGTAGCAATTTGGTAGCTAACCCAAAAGCAGATGATTTCATTAAATGAGAAAAGAAAAACCAAACCAAAACCTCCCATTTCTAATGTGAGGTTTTATTACAGGGCACTTTTCTTAAGAATTTTATACCTTGGCAATGGCATCAACAAATGCTTTCCTTATTTCAGTTACATTATTTAAGGTGCTGAGGGTTTTGAGACAGCTTAAGGACTTTTTCATTTCTCCTGGCAAGCTGTAAAAGCAGTCTGGTTTTGTTTGTTTTGTAACAAGTGTAAGCACGGCAGAGATGGAGAAAAGGGTATTTTTACCAGTGATAAGTGATGTGTTGCTAATGTATCCTGGTGAAGACAGAGGCAGAAGGTCAGCCCATTGTCTTCCTCCTCAAGCCTGTATTTCAGTGCTGTTTGACAGATGAGGCAGTCAGAGCATATTTGGTTGTTTGTGTATAAGGGACACCTCATTATATTTAATGAGCAGTGTTGAACCAATATGAGATTCCTGTAAGAGGGGGTGATTCACACATAGTTCAAAACGAGAATAACATTCTCTAAATGATGACAAAAAAGCATGAAATGTTAATTTAAAAAAATGTACTATTCTCAGTACAGGTAACTCCCATGGCTAAAGCAAAGTTAATGGTACTTTGTTTTCATCATAGAAAAACTTTTCCCTGCCACAGAATAAGGCATGTGTGTAGATAAATGAAATTTATATTTGGATAGAAACAGGATTTTTCCATCACAAAAGATACTGCAGAAATTCAGGGCAATAATTGAATGAATTATTTCACAAAGCAAAAATTCAGATGTATCTCCACCATAGTTTTTGTCACCTATGCATGAAAAATACTCTAGAATATATTAGCACTAAAATAGTTCTGACTAACACGTGACCAAATGGTTTGAACAAGAACAACTTTTTTCACCTATGCTCTTGACTCCTCCAAAGGTAACAGGAGCCTCCATCCTATAAAAATACCTCTGGCCCAGGCAGATGGATGGCCCAGGAGCAAAGCTGTGGGCTGAGATGACCAGGTGTCTCTGCTGTTAATGAATATATCAGATTGGACAGTGTGAGGCTCTGCCTCTCCCCTTACGGAACAATTATAGGAGTAGAAACACCCAGATTAATTAAATCAAGTTTCACCAGCAATTTCCATGACCCAGATGTTGTATCTGACCATACTTCACAAGCCTAGAAGATTTTGTTCTCTGAAATACCCAATTCCCCTTAGTCAGCTGTATTTTAGCTGGGTTTGCTCTTCACAAGCACACAAAGTGATTTTTAGGGTGAAGTTTATGGGCACTGAGGACAGACTACTTTTGAGCAGATGTTTGTGTGAATGCCGTTGACCTTTACATTTCTTGAATTTATTCATTGAGTTCATTATTTGTTTAAACAGTTGTTCATTAACTTACGAGTGAAGTTCCAGCACATTTCATAGATTTTTTAATATTACTACCAACATGAGAAAATATTTTTTCTGGTTTTGCACATACTTTAGAAATAATTATCTTCAATACTGCTGATAATAACAGTATTCAGGTGATAGAAATAACATACATAAAGGAATTAAGTACTACAGCGCGATTTAAAATTTCAGCTGAGAATTATATAAAAATTGTTTCTTTAAGTTCCCCTGTGTTGGAGGTTTTTCAGCATTTTGTGGAGGTGTTATTTTGTAGGAAAACCAAAATACCTCAGACTACCACATCCCATTCCCTATTTCAAATGAACTTTGCTTGCAACAAGCATCCAATTAATTTTATTTTTCCTATTTAGGACTGACCCCATTTTATACCATCAACCTTCATATATAAAACCAAATAAATGACAAGAAACTCAAGCACTTTTCTGGTCACCATAGTGGATTACAGATTGCCACTCCAGTAGTGTTTCCAACCCTTATTGTGACAAATCGATACCAGAATTCAGCCACCTTATTCCCATGACAAGTTCTAATGAAATTTTCTTTGCCAAGAGTAATGGTTTGTGCTGCTGGAGAGTGACTGGGCCATTCATTCAAATATTCAAGCTCTGCAAGAAGCCCTGGTGAAA
>NW_008239324.1:1664463-1758751 GCF_000691975.1 Corvus brachyrhynchos | reverse complement strand
GCTTTGTATTTTGGGAAGACTGGCATCTCTCACTTAAAGTTTAGCCAAAATACTGGAAAAATGAGGAGGCCACGTTTGGTGCTTGTTTATTTTGAACAGAGAATCAAACTTTATTGCCAGTGAATCAGCTAAACTATGGCTGAGCTGATTCCATGTCTAGAAGGGGAAATTAAGGAAGTCAAAAAGAGGGTGTAAAAGTTGGTTATGAAATCGCGGCAGTGAAATGATAGTTGGATTCTGTGAGAAATGAGACAACTCTTAGTTAAAAATTAAAATAATTTATTGAAAACAGAAAAATTGAAAAATTACAGAAATTGGAAAAATATAAAAATTTGGGATCCTATGGCTCGAGAGTCCTTAAAAGGAGTCAGGCTTTTAATGCCCAGCACCGACACACACCACAGCTAGCCTGCAGAGAGAGAGGGGGACCACCTCGCTGTCTCCTTGTTTTATAGTGCCTTTGCTCCACCCCCCAGTCCACCCACAGTCTGCCCACAGCCCGCCCCTTCAGTATAAAGTGATTGGTGCTTTCCCTTTGATGGATCATCTTCGTCCACCAATGGCTCATCATTGTCAGAGGGGTGGTATTAGTTGAGATAAGGGTGCTAAAATGCCCTCATTAAAATTCAGGTTGCCATGGAGCTTGCCTACAGGATAATGGCTATGGGGCTAAAAATAGCTGCTGGCTGTCAGAACTGGGGGTTTTGGCCTTGGAACCAAAGTGCAAGTAAAAACACCTAAAAAAGTATTAAAATACATCCAACACATCTTAAAACACTTGTAAAAGTATACAGTAAACACAGGAAAGATAACTCTTATGGCGTACAGGTGGTTTGAAGTTTGAAAGGGGAGCATAAGTTGGGATTTTTAACTGGGGAATTTTTAACTGGGAAGGGTACAACTCTCTTAATAAACTACTTTGAACAATTGAAAACACTGATAATGGAACTTGATTTTTGTACCTGGGCTGATGGGTTAATTTTAGCATCCAATTTAAATATATTTAACTCAAAATTAATTAATTAAAGCACTTAATATGCAAAGACCAAGCACAAATAGGGATTTCATGTATGACAGATTCTGATCATAATCTACTGACCATGAAAAAGTGTATTTCACTGACCATGTGAAATATAATGATCACAAATGTGGTATTGTAGTTAAGTAGTAAAAATAACCAACCTGATAGGATTCCTCGCCTACCATCTTTGTTTAAAAAAACGCACCAAAACAGTCAAAAAGATTAAACTTTTATTTTTGGTGCACTTTTTTTAGGTAGGCATGTATTCATGATATTATACATATTTTAAATTTTGCCTATGGATGGGTGTTTGTGGGCACACACCTTGATGTTTCTGTATTTCATATGAGGCAGCAGCTGTGGGAGAAGCAGATATGAGCACAGCCATCAGCTCTCTGGGTGCTGGTGGGACACATCCACCTGGGACAGGCCATTCCAACCTCTCCAGGTTCCTGGCATGGTTGGAGTTGTTGTAGCCGCTGCAGTCTTTGATCAGCTGATTCCAGGAAAGATGATAGAGAACTCCTTTGTGGGGTTCACTCATGGAGAGGTCCAAAAGACGGCTCCTGTGATAGTGCCAGCCTGATATTTTAAGGAAATTTGAAGCAAAATTACCAACTCTATCTGGAGTAATTTTATATGCCTTGTGAGTTGCTTCTCCAAGAAATTGCACAGGTGGATCCAGCAAAAGATATTATATATATAATATATCCATCCATGAATGAGAGTTCTTTAGTGCTTTAACTGTTGAGTCAGGTGTTCAGTGCGCATGTAATTTCAGATTCCTTGGCTTCTGCTTTTACACTGACTGAGGATCAAACCTGCAGTTGCAGCTGCTTGGCATTAAGCAAAATGTTTTTCCTTTTTCCCTGTTCTTTACAAATGGGGAAATCATTATGATAACCACAAAGAGCAGTGAATTATTCAACGTGTTGGTGAAGTACTCTTGACCTTTTCTTCTCCTCTGCTTACCTGCATTCCCTAGTGGTGCTTTTGGCTACTCATTTAATCAGTAATTGCTGTTAGACAACAGGGGATGATAAGAAAGAAATCATCCCCAAGAAATCACTATTTAGAAAAACACAGTGAGATTTGAAGTATTAACAGTATGAAACACACTCTGAGAAATAGTTATATTTCTGTGTCCAATCTGCAGAACTTTCTTCTCCATAAAACAGGAAAATTGTCTTAGAAACAAAAGACAATAATCTTTACTATTTTTTTGTTCTGAATTTCTGCTCAGAAATCTGGATTTAAAGGCCTTAAGTCTTACCATCCTACTGCTTTCCTTTAGAACTTCACTTTATATTAATGACTCACTGAATATAATTTGGGTTTTCCTTCCATTTGAGAACCTTTGGGAAAGTGGAAGGATAACCTGTCATGGGAAAGTGATGAGTTAATTGCTTAGGGGTCTATAACTACAGCAACTGTGGGACCTAGGTATTGAACAATCTGGAAATTCCTTTTGCTCCTCAACCTATCACAGAAAGAAATGTGACACATTCAAGGTCATGTTGGATGGGACTCTGAGAAAAGTGATGTGGTGGGTGATGTCCCTGCCTATTGCAGGTGGGACCAGATGGCCTTTAAAGGTCCCCTTCAATCCGAACCATTCTATGACACAAAGATAAGCAAATCTAGATGTGTTCATTTGCAAAGACCTGGGAGTTCTGCCCTACATCTTCCTGAGTTGAAGGAAGACCATGACAGTAGGAGCAGGAGTGAAAGGTGTGCTCAGATAAATGCTACTGCTGCTGAGCTAAAGAACTGGGATTTCCTTATGGACATCCTGGGAGTCACTATTGCTCCTCAGGATCACCTCAGGCACGTGTCAGCCCATCTGTGTTTACAGTGTAAGTGATTTTGAAAGCTTTACTGCCTGGTGCATTTGCCTTTGGTCAGGATTCAGCTCTTTTCACTTGACACTTCAAATGTTTTTATCTTGAACTTTCTCATGAATTTTTATTAAGGAAAATTCTCTTGGGAGAGGAGTTGAAAGACAAAAAAAGGGACCCGAGTGGCCTTCAGACTGAAAGATTAGAGAGAAATGGCAAAGCCTTTGGGAGAGCTGGGAACTCTACCAGAGGGAGCCTTAAAAAGTTATGAAAATTGGCAACATTGCAAGAAGAGATTCTCTGCATGGTTCCCGCTGCTCTTTGACTTTATCATGACTAAAGCAAACTGGTGAAAACTTGAGTTTCCCTTGCAGCTGCTGTTTGTTGTCAAACTTGAGAAATGATGATAAAACCTGAAGAGGTAGAGCAGAGTTTTGTTGGTGAGAGGCTCGTTAGACGGGAGGCATTGAAACAGATGGAGGCAGCAGCAGCTTGTGGAGATCTTGGCTGATGGATCCAGATTTTGCCACCAAGAAAACTCATTCAGCTCTGAAGTTTTATAAAATTACAGCCCAGGAATGGAGCTTTCCTTATGTAATGAAGAGTCAGTTATTAAAATGACAACATGGATTCCAGAGCTGTCTGAAAACTTAGGGGTTTGGAGTTTCTGCATTAAGAGAGCAAAGTGTTATCTGTAGGATATAACTGCCTGATTGGAATTAGACATTTAATTCAACCTGTGATTTTTTTATAAAACTCTCATGGCAACCTGAATGAAAAGCAGTGATCGAAATATTTTTCAGTTTTACAGTTCCCAATACACTACAAATCTGTATTTTGTTGTTGTTGTTGGGTTTTTGTTTAGTTGGTTTTGTTTTGGCTTGTTTGTTTGTGGGTGTTTGTTTGTTTTGTGGGGATTTTTGTTGTTTTTTTCTCTTCCAAAAGAATGCTTGGACCATGGGGAGAGCTTTGGGAGATAGGGAGAGGCTTTTTCTGACCTTGGTAGTAACTGTGCTTGGAGAAGAGAATTGCAGACATTGTAGGGGGAAGCAAAGGAAGGAGGGTGGTCTCTGGGAAGCTGCAGCTCCTGCAGAGAGAGCACTGAGTGGATCAGAGAGCAGAAGGGAAGAGAGCAAAGGTGTGGTGGGCAGAGTTTTCCAGGGGCCAGAGGCCACTGTGGAGAGTTCATTGTAGCTCATAAAGTGCTGAGCTCCCTGAAGCTCAGATAGAAAGAAACACTCCAGAAAATGCATCAGAAAAAGAAGTCTTGTGTATAAACCACTTCTACTTTTGTTCTTTCTGACAGCACAGCACGAAGTTTTCTCTAAGAGAAAGCAAACCCCAACACAAAACTCCCAACAGCAATAACCTACTAGCTCATATTTTAAGTTACACCTGGATTTTGGTGTCTAATTTGAAGTTACAAGCTTTTGGTGTTTATTGAGAGTTCATTACCTGCAGACTGTGTTTGCAAATTCACTCTAAATTCTGTTTGATTGAAAGCCTGGACTGAGAAGTGACTGAGTGTGGATGATGTGAAAATTATGTAAAGACATTTGAAGTGGTTTTTACTGGTCTTGTGCAAGTATTTGAGGTAACCCAGACCTTGCTTAAGGCTTATGATTTAAGCAGTCATCAGATTAGGATTACAGACACACCTGCTTCGGTTTATAACTTGTTTACATGAGTACAAAATTAATATGGGCTGTCTACAGTTACTGAAATAAGTGCAGCAACCTGAGAGATTAAATACATGGTTTGATATATTATCACTAATTGCTGGAAAATGTATAATACTAAACTTAGAATCTGGTGGTTCATGGTAATTTTGACTAAAGATGCAGGGAAAGGGAATAACTACTGAATATTTGGAAGCTTTTCTAACTGGTCTTTTTCTTTTTTAGGAAATCTTAAAACTAGAAGGCAACCTTGGAATTCCAAGACAAAAAAGGGCTATTTTGGCAACTCCAATATTAATTCCTGAAAATCAAAGACCTCCATTCCCCAGATTAGTTGGCAAGGTAAGTCAACAAAAACTGGATTAAATTTTGGTATTAAGTAACTGATCTATTGCTCTTATAGTTCTGCAGTGCCTATCACATTGGTAGTAATATCCCAGATTTCTTCCCACCCTCTTCCATCCCTTCTGCTTGCGAACACTGAATTTTTGGATCTCAGGCAGTCTGAGTGGCTCTGTAGAAGTTCCTTCATTAAGAAATTTTTATTGGGAGTTTAGTATGAGAGTTCTGGTAACTGAGGCTCCTTAGGCACAAGGACACAAACCTGGCCCTGTTTGTGCTGCAATGTTTCCCTGGCAGCTTGTCATTCCTGAAGTGCTACTTGGGGATCTACATTCCTGAAGTGCTAGTACAAACACAGAAATGTGAGAGCATCTGGCAGGCTATTTTTCAAAGGCCCTGAGAATCCTGTCCTCAACTAATGTTTAAATTATAGGAACTGCAAGAGATCAGCACCTTGAAATACTTGGAGCTGTCATAATTTTTACAATCCTTTATGTTTTTTTTTTCATCATAGCTCTAATTTAGGTATCCAGATGATTATTTTGGCTGGAGTCTATTGCAAATAGAAGGAGAGATTATGTATGTGTCAGGGGATACAAAAATTTTACAGGTATTTAAAATAATGGAATGACATATTCTAGGTCAACTATGGTAATTTGCAACTGAATGTTCAACAAAGCATAAATCAAAAGGTTTGGAGTCTCAGACATACTGATGGTAGGGAAGAAATTCAGTCAAAATCAGTGCTGAAAATAAAAGCAATTACTTCAGGTCTTTTTGACTTGTCACAGATCTTCATAAGATACACTCTGAGGTCTTCCTAACTACAATGAATGTCTGTACTAACCCGGAGTACTGGTTCCTGTACCTGTTTCAGATCCTGTGCAAACTGCAGAAAAAGTTGTTCATCTCCCTCCCTCAAATTTAGAGGTTTATTGTCAACTTTCCATAGCTCCATGAATTTTAAAAAAATCACTTAGTTGCTCACTTCTGTAAGGTGTGAGGAATGTGGTTATTTCCTCTTTCAAAATATTTTGGGGCTCATCTTCAGAAGCCTCAGCAGGGCACCGCATGGACTGATGGATCACAGCTTTTGCTGGGCATGGATTTCTCTTGAACCTCAGCTTTGCCATCTCTGCTCTACTGTAATCCTTGCAGAAGGACATTGCAGATTAGCTGTGCTTTCTGTGGTGTTTTAGGAAAGAGAAAAAACGTCCAGAGAATGAATAAAATGCAGGTTATAATAGAATTTTAAAAATGAGAAGGAATCCTGACTGAATGAAAGAGATGATAGTGATAATTTCAGATCTGACTGTTCTGTTTGATCCTGCCACGTGGTCCTGTTTGGATGTTCACGTGGAAGTCAAGTTTGCAGTGTTATTTTCCCTTTCTTTCTTATTTTCCCTTTCTTTTCCCTGCTTTAGAAAATTACCAGTGTAGTTTATTCATCTCTCCTGACTTCCTCTTGCTTTCCACCTCATGCTGTGTTTGCTGGAGTTGCACAAGTTGTTTGGAAGTGATTGCAGCAGCCAACAGGTGAAATGCTGATTAGCACTTAATGGGGAGCAGGGCAGATATGCAGAAAGAAGAGAGCAAGGGGAGAACAATTAATTGAGTTTTATCCCACAGCTAGGAAACAATACCATACAGAAAAAAAAATAGGGATTTTAGAGGACTTCATTAATGAAGTTTGGTTTTTTATGTATATATCAGGAAGGAGATACTGCACTGGACAAGTGAAAACACTGTTTTGTTCAAATTAATGACAAAAACTCCAATTAGTATTTAGCTTAACAAGGAAGTACATGTGTAGAGTCTGTTCTCTGTGCTGTTACTGGCTTTCCAGCATCCCCACTCAGGAATTGGATTATTGCCTTGCTGTTTCCACACCCTTCACTAGGGTAGGTCTTAATTAAATAACTATCATAGACATGCTGTGTTTGTAGGTGGAGGAATCTCACCTTTTAGCAGGATTTAAGATTTTGCATATCATGCTTCGTGCCTGAGGGAAAACACTGAGAATAAAATATTTTAATACAATCTGGATAGTGTGGGCCTTTGTGACCAGATGGCCCAGGCTAAAACTCTTGACTGTTATTGATGTGTTTTGTTTAGCTCTTGCTGATAGAGCACAGGGATATGATAGTCAGTTTTTAGTCTCTCTCCATATGTTACCTTTCCAGTTTATTTGTCCACATCAAGTCAAATGAAGTACAAAACAGTGGGATGCAGGATTATTTTGTACTTACACTGACAGGTTATTCTCCACTACACCATGGAAATGTTTTCTAAGACACTCTAATGTTTAGAGTGGTGGTTCTGTGCATCTACACAACAGTCTTTTGGCAACTGTGGTGATGATGGTGCTTTTTGAAATTTAATCCTCACACTAAATGCAGAGCTCAAAGAGCAGGAAGGGAATTGTGGAGATGGTCAACAAATCCCAGCTCTTTTTCCACACATTAGAAGAGGACACCTGCAAAGTGAGACTGTTCATCCAGGTTTAGAGGCTTTGCCCTGCATGTTATTGATGAAGAAATGGTGAATCAAGGATTCCATTCTTTCATTTAAAGGAATTGTCCTGCATAAGAATAAGTATTGTAATTGTTGGCATGTAAAATCTGGAAACCATGAGTGGCCTGGTGAAAATTGGCAGGACATTTTATGCTCAGTGAAGGGCAGAACACAGAGAGACGTACACAGGAGACTGCAGGAAATTACTGAATAAATTAAATGCAAAACTTTTTTTTCCCATAAGAAATTTTTCTTATGGTTATATGTCTGTTTTTCTTTTTGTAAGGGGAGTGGGGATGAAGCAGGTATTTTGGATCAGAAACTACCTATACTTCCTGCCTCTGATCTGACTGTTAGCTGCAGTTACATGGCAGGATTGATCCTAGCAAAAACTCAAGACTAAAAGTGGTCCAGGCTTGCAAAAATCTTTAAGATCTATGAGGAAGTGGGTTTTTTTTTTCCTCCTCTGAGATGTGAATTTAAGGCAAAGAGCAAATGCATCTTGTCTGTTAAAGCAGCAATAGAAAAACTCTTGAAGAGGGGAGGAAGCTGAAGAAAACTGGATGTAAAAAGCTGCTGGAAGTTTGCTATTTTTGAGTGGCTATCTTAGTGCAACTATTTATATACAATAAATTATATGCTTCACAGAAGAGAATTGTCATGGACTAAAGAAGCAGCTGTAAAAAATGTCAAACTTCAGGCAAAAAATTGAAGTGTCAAAAGAGATGATCATGATCTGCCAACCTGGGAAGAGAACCTAGAGAGAAGGTTCATAGGCTAGAGGAAGACATGAGAAACACAGGAGAGGAGCAACAGTGAAATAAAAGCTGAATTAAGAAGTGCTTTGGTCCCACTGGAAGATTAGGCAGAAAAAGAGGCAGAGTCTAAAGGGAAGGGGAGGAGGAAAGGACCTGGCAAGGATGGGTGTCCGAGCCTGGAAGATAAAGCTGTGTGCTCACAGAGGAGAGAATGATGTGCAGAAAGAGGAGCAACACCTCAAAACCTTTCCAACACCACGAGAGAGATCTGTGTGACTGCTTATCCACTGCTCAGCTGGGAAAGGTCTGAATCCCAATTCTCAGCCTGAATCTTTGTTTTAGTTACTAAAAATGATGTGGAAGCAAGAGAATGTATTTCTCATGATGGAACTAGACAAGGGTCTACAGGAAAAATCTACTGGATTTTTAAAAATTATGTTTTAATATCCATTCGCTTGTTTTAAAATCTTCACCATGTCAAATGCAGTGATTGTGCTCTGCCAGAGTATGCTCAGAAAACAGGACATGGTCATCAGCAAGAATTCTGACTTGTCCAGAAGATGAGAATGTTTGGGTGACAGCTGAAGCAGTGCGTGAGGAACTTTGTCAGAGAGAAGATGGAATTACAGAGGCACAAGGAATTCCGATTTCTTGAATATGTCTGATGGTTTATAAGGAGAGCATTCTGCTAAAATATATCTATAATTCCATGTGGGAAAGGCATATCCACAGAGGAGGATATAGAAACAAGAAGCAAACAAGGTAAAAAAGTGTACAGGTGGAGAAGGGTGTTATTTATGTATAGTACTTAGGCAATAAATAAAGCTCTTTCAAATCCATCAAGAAACAAAGATTGGGTTTAGAGAAAAATCACGTTGTGGTAGAGCTACAGTAAGATTGGGCAGAAATATATATGAGCTCAATTTGTTTGGCCTAGCACAAGCATTTTCTGTAAATCCAGGTGATTTAAACAAAAGGAATACACTGGTGTAATGACTAATGGATATAAATTTTGGCATAAGATTAAAAGAAAAGTTTCTGGTACCCGGAGAAGAGGAATTAATTTCCAACAGCAGTACTGAGGAGGGAACACAAAATTTGATAAATATGTGATCACAGTTGCATAATACAGCTGCTGCTGATCCTGACAGAACAGACACCTCGAGATTTCCTCCCACTCTGGTGCTCCTGAGGATGTGTAAGACCCTGCTGAGCTGGGCCTGAACGGGCGGCTGGAGATGTGTCAGAGTTTAACATCTGATTAAATTCATGGCTTGTATGGAGGAAAGGCACAGTCCTGACCTTCATGGAAAAACACCAACCTACCTCAGAAGGAAAGTAATGAAAGGAGCAGCACTCCATTAAATTAAAGGGCTTTCATTGCAAGTACATGAATTATTAAGCTACAGCATATTAATTTTCATTAAAGGATATGTATTTGATGTCCTAACAAACCATTAAGTGAAAACAGCACTTTAAATTTGTTGCTTTTTTCTGAGAGGTCTCTCTCCAACCTTCTCTTTTTTAAGAATACTGACATTCACATAAGCAATTCCAACAGAACACATTTGTTTTCTTTCAGCTGATAGAATTTTATTGAAAAATTTGTTAGAATTCACTTGTTTACTTAAGACTTTCAGAAGAATCACACATGAGTTGTAAAAACTGGAAAATAATAATTTACCATTATTTTTCAGTGTTTGATGTTGCTAATAAGAATAAAAGAATTTTAAAACATTTGGGGAGTACTTTCTAATCTAGTTACTATGGTTACAAGTTTGTTGGAGATAAAGCAGTTATATGGCAATGATGGAATCGAATTTTCTGAACAGTATTGATATATCCAGTACCTAATTTCCTGCTTCATAATAAATCATGTTAATGACCTGAAGGAAAGCAGCAAACAGAAGAGATTTTCTGCTCTAAAGCTGTTCAGCAAAGTATGCTGCAGTTTAACTGCCACACTTTGTGTTAACCTTGGTTTCAGAACTTGGTAATTTTAAACTGTGTTGCGAATTAAGGTAGAGGTGAGAAAAAAATCTGTCCTGCCAGAAAATTGCATGTGTAAAGTAACTAAGATGAAATAAAACCCTGGCAAGCAATTTTTCATTGGCCCACTAACTTAATTGTAGGTTCAAATTTAAAATGTTTGGATTATTTTCAGACATAACAACCATCTCACCTAATGATGCCCAATGTTAGACACCTTTCCATGATGTTGTTTTTCTTAACTGGTTAATGATAATCACCTGTGAAAAAACAAACCTGAAGCATCTCCCCAAAAGTCCAGGCCCGTTCCATCTTTCTCACCCCAGATAAACTCCCAGGCTGAGGTTTTAAGGATCATGTGTAGGGTGTGAGTCTGTTCCTGGTTTTACTGTGAATGGGGAGCGACATTGACAGCAGCAGCCAGAAACCCCCCTGTAGGGATGGAGAATAAGAATGGCCATCCCCTAACTCCATTCCCTCTGGTTTTCATGGAACCAGACTGATGTTTTGATAACTTTCATCTTTACAGTCTTCCAGAATGACCCTATTATCCTGAGTTGACTGATGGGAAGTTGTTGTTTTCCGCTTTGGCTTTCTTTCTGTCTTGTTTTAATTCAGTTGTTTGGAATAACCACTCAACCTGCCCAGTTTCTAGAATCTATTTTCTTATTGAATGTATATTTTTGAGCAGAAACTTGGTCTCTGCATTCTTAGTAGGGCCAAATTTTAAACTTAACAAGATGTAGATCCTAATTCTGTAATCTTGGATTGGTAGAACAGGATATTTGGACCCAGGATTTCTGCTTTCTTATTCCCTTTAATTTGTAAAGTTTCTTCCTACAAATCTACTTAGAGTAACACTTTAGTTTAAGTGGGATGAGAGATGCACCAGACTTATCCAGCTTTATTTAGCAGAGTGCTGTGTTAATATGTTACCAGTAAAAACATAAAAACTGCATAATATCAAAGTCAGGGGAGAGAACACAACCACAGAGCTTCCTTTAAATCAATTAAGATATTTATTTGATAGCTGTGAACTGATTCATACTGCTTCAAATGTGATTGTTTTCCTGTTCTATTCCAAATAATTCCTCTGGTTTCTTGTTATACAGTCAGCTGTTAGCAAGTTTATAATATAATATAAAGCAATATCCAAGTGAATGACATTTTAGGAACAAAATTAACTTATCCCTGCCAATTTGCAAACTAAATACTGTCATACTGTCAACTTTGGTGCTTTCATTAATGAAAGACTTTAATAAAGGCATTTTGCAGACTGGTCTGGCGACAAATTTGATATTACCAGCTGTGGCTTGTTAAAATGGTATTAAGTAAAGATGGTTGGCAGAGCATTTCCAGAAGGAAAAATTATATGTATTACATATGGCTCATCTGTAAGGTGGAGTAAATAGCTGTCACTCAGGGAACAACAGTAATTTTCTTCCTTCTCTCTGACTGCTGATTCTCTTCAATGGTTAATTGAAGAGAATTTTAACCTTTTTGTGTTTTGCCCTTGCTTTTATCATACATGGATGATTCCTGGGTTGTTTTTTTTGGGTTTTTTTCTTGCATTTTAGGGTGATGTATAGCAAGAGATCAATGGAGTGAATAAAGGAGTACGATGCCATTATCCATAATGACAGCTGTGTTTTAATTCAGGAAACATTTTCCCTTCTCATTTCCAAAACATCTGGTGCTCTTTTCCAGCTGCCCTCTAAAGGCACCTTTTTTAACCTTTCTGGTTTATCATCTTTTTCATTTACTGTGCAACCCTGTTGGCTGAATTCAGAAATGGACTCCGTGAGCCATAGTCTACAGGGCAGAATCATGGAATGCTGAGGTTGGAAAAGATTGCTGGAATACCTAATTTTGAAGTTAATGTCATTCTACTCGACCTATTTTTCTTTCAGGGTCAAATATATTAAAATGTAAATTATTTCATTGCAATCAATGATTCACTGTTGCCCTAAAATTTTTAATCACAGAAACCCCTCTATTAAGCAATTTCCTTTTGCTTGTGTTTGGAAAAGAAGACTAGTTTGACCACTCCACTTTCTCTAAAAGGACTCACAAAGAGAAAAATCACTTTCTGCCACTGAAACTTTGCTTAAACAAAGGCAAATTAAGAATTCAGAGAACTGTATTTTTGGATTAGCCTGCTTTCTGAAGTTCTGTATTTAACTTAGCAAGAGCCTTGATTTTTGGTTTGGCCACAATGTTCCTTAAAATTTCTCAGGCTGTTTATGAAGTTTTGGTGATTATTAGAATTTACACCTTTGTAGTTTAAACACAGGACTCATGCCCTCCATGCTGTATTTATATGCACATAATATACATATATATATAGATATATACACACACACATTCCAGAGGTGCACAGCAATAAATGACTTGTACAACGTATTCAGACTTTCATGAACTCTCTTGGTCAGTTCTGTTGGCTTTGTAGGTGTTTTTCTCCCATTTTAATCTATAAGTTGTTGCTGTGAGTTCTTCTCACTGTCATTGGAAAGTCTCCCAGTTTCAGCTGCTTTTCTATCCACAAATATCCATTGCATTGCTGCTCTTCCATACTTTATTTTCCTGCCATGTTTCCATCTGCTTCATGCTCCTGAAGAGCAGGTGGATAACATGGGATAAATATTTATACAAATCTGTCAAAGAATTGAAGTGGCTGTTAAAATATTTGCACAATTTTGCCGGGACATTATTTTAGTAATGTTCTTTAACTTGAGTTGCAGTTTAAGACAAGCCTTTGTAAGCTTGTGCTCATCCCTCAGCACGGCCATGGAGTCTGGAAGGGCACACTAAAGCATTTCACTTTCCTGTATCACTGCCTGACCCCAAGCACATTGAAGCTGACAGAAATTCTCCCATCAAAGTGGGAAAGGATTTTTGATAAGGACAACCCTCCTGGGAGATTGCAGGGGGAAAAAAGGACCCTTGAAGGAAGTGTGAGTTATGCTGATCATGTACATATCAAATTCTACTTTATTCTATAAATTTTTAGGGAAAAATTTTAAAGTGCACTTGGCAAACAGGATTTTCATCAAGGTTCAAACAGCTTCAGAAGTTTTTCTTTTCATTTCTACAAAGCATGGACGAAACTATTAAGCTTACATTTCCAATTGAGCTTGAGAATGGATTTGATAATAGGAATCTGTTCAACAATGAAGTCCAGAAATTGAAAGTAGTAGTGATCCCTATTACCCAATAACATGTGTCTTAATATATTTTTTACTTATTGGAATTGAAAAAAAAAAAAAAAAGCAGTGTAGATGTAGCTGAGCTTGACTACAGCTTGAATTCAAGGACTATATTAATTTAACAGAATTCATGTCCAAGCCTGATTTACAATATACTACAAGTATTTCATGATAATTGAAGTGATGAAAGCTGGTTTCCTACAAATAATAGTTCCCTGCAACAAACCCAGGTGCTCTTATCCGTGATAGCACCTTGAGCACAATGACCTTAAATAATTTCCTCAGCACCATTGGGGTTATTTTCTGCCTCCTGACATTTCCAGCTAGGATAAAAGGGAGCAAATCCTGGAGCTGCAGTTGACCTGAGCAGGCAATGAATATACATGTGAAAAATGGAAATTCTTGCTTCCATTCTGTCTCTGCAGGTTCCAATAGGTCTCTTCAGTCTGCATTGCCCCGATTTTTTTGGAACTTCTAGGAACCTTGTATGCTGGATGTTTTTTGGTCAAGTTTGGTTCAAAATAACCAAAATACTTTAAATGGATCATTTAAATGTTTTGGTTTTTTTTTTTCAGGAGATCAGACTAAAGAATCAGGTGTTTAGCAAAACAGCCTGTCCTCAACAGATCCTTTTCTACTTGACAAGGAAGCCCTTAAATGTTCCTAGAGAAGCTGTTGTAGGGTTGGAATAAGAGTTAAATCAGACACATGGAAAAAGCAATGTCTGCAGTGGGCAACTTGCTAATTATATAAAAGAAAGACTGTGAGGATCTGTATGAATTTCAAACAACAAAATGGGCAATGCAGAACATGTTGAAAGTGTGCAAATAGGAAAACATAGTGAATCAACTCCATCCAGTATTACTGTGCTGTTGGGCAAACCTGAATTTGCTGAGGGTCACTGGAACATGAAAATTAATTTGAATTAATAGAATTTATTATACATGGATTATTTTCTTCAAACTCCTATACTATCATTATTGCATTAAGTAATTTTCTTATGAGAATCCTAATTGTTAGTTAATAAATCATATTCTTTTTTCTTTAAAAAAAGCCCCCAATAATAATTTAAAAACAGAATAATGAAACAATAAGGCTTTGGAAAAAAAAAGTGTAATTATCTGTTAATGAGAAATGTTAAAAACCACATATTTTTTCCTTTAGGGGATGACTGATGAAGGATGTTCTTTGTAAATACTAGAAAGTTACTTTTGTAAGTAGTAGAAAATTGATTGTGTTTATCCCCAAGATTCCAGGAAGCTTGGCAATTCCAAACTCTTCATCTGAAGAGGTACAGATCTGGTTCAGAGTCACCTGCTATGAGTTCAGGATGTGCTGCTGCTGTTTGTGCCCACCAGCTCTTTTTCTCATGTACCAGAAAACAAGCTTTGACCACATTTTTCATGTTGAAAACTCCCATCCCGAAGAGCCTTTTAATTCTGGGAACAAATGAAGCACATGTTCCCTGATGGTAGCTTCTGTGTATGCATAGGTGTGTATAATTTATAGCAGGTGGAGACAGGTACAATCGAGTCCTGTGCAGCAGAGCCAAGAACAAAAAATAAATTCTTCTTCACATGCTTTTCAAAAGAACAGTTTTCTAAAATTTTTATTGGACATCAGAGTTAATTAGATTTTTAGAACTAGATCAAAATTTCCCCGTCAGCTTTTTAAATCAAAGACTAGAGGCAAAATACAGCTCAGTTGTCATTTTTTGTCCTTCATTCTCTCAAGGAGGGACTCCCTGTTACTTGTGTAATGAACCATGTAGATCCTTATGCAGTAGCTTTCAAAGTAAGAAATTGTTATGTTGAAGAGAGAGAGAAATTATCTCATTGCACAGAATTTAGGAGCAGGATCTGCCATTGGTTTCAGTCATGAATTTACTACAGTCAGGAGATTTTGAGTTTCATAGATCTGGGTGACAACCAAATACCTGGTAAGCAGTTCGTACAAACAGTTTTACTTCTGTTGGAGGATCAAAAAGACTGTAAGAGAGCTCTTCATAATCCCCAACCTCCCTTCAAAAAACAAAAGTCCTGTCAAAGTGGAAAACTATAAACTACCCGTAAATACTTGAAGTATTTTAGAAAGAAGGGAGGCCGTGCCACACTGCAGATGTTCTCACTGAAGGAAGGGGACAGGAGTCTGAAGGAGCATTTCCAAATGAAGTCTCAAAGCAAATGGATTCAGAGCAAAAGAGAAAAAAATGAATATTATAAAATAGGAAAAAAGCAAGTTTATAGAGAGTTCAAGCTGGGATTTAACTCCTGGCTGTGGCATGTAACTACTCCTGCCCCTTGGCTTCACTTGCTCTGGAATTTGGGGGTCTCATCCTTCCCATTCTTTTTAAAAAGCACCCTTGGAAGCCTTGAAAAATGTTTGGAACTAGAGCCCACTGAGTGCCATTCCTCCACCAGGCAATCAGTCAAAGCCAAGCTGTAGCAGTCACTGGAATAGATAAACTTTGGAACGATCATGAAGTGAACAGTCAACATGGATCTTTCTGAGGCAAATCATATTTCCTAAATGTATTAAGATCTGTGGAGAAGCTGAAGGTGTAGATAAATCTGATCAATAAACCATATATGGGTTTCTCTACTGAGAGGAAATGCTTCCTTCGGCTAAAAATGATTGAAACATCAGTGTGGAAATAGATTTCCATAGGGAACGTTATACCGATAGGTGTTCTCAAGGATTTATACAGTGATTTATGTTGTTTAACACAACAGAAATTATCTGGAAAAGGAGACATTGCAGTGACAGAGTTTGCAGATCATCCAAAACGAGTCAAGGGACTGACAAGTAATGAAAAGATTAGAGTGTTGCAGAGCAATTTAACAGTACTGAAGGTTAGAGCTCGTTGATAATTTTCGTCAAGCATTGTGATATTCTGTGTATTGACACAAGATGTGGAGGCCAAAAGGAAAGGGTGTCCTTGCTGTTATGCCTGAGGGTTTCTGATGCTTGTACAGGATGGCATCGATCACCACTGCAGGGAGAATCCAGGGGCAAATGTATCCAGGAATGACCCCGAGCCATTCCTGTGTAATTTTTGGTTCATCTTTGAATTATTTGTACTGCTCTCTGTAAAGAAAACACACTACAGAAACATTTCAGGGTGGCTGCACAAATAGTTACTTTGCAGTTCTGTATTTCCACAAACCATGTCTAGTTTAAGCTCTTGTTCTTCCAAATACAATTTCTATCATTCAAATGTGTCTGGAAAGCAGAGAGAAGGGGTGAGGAATGTCTGACTCATTATTTGTCTTCAAATATTGCTTTATTATTTATAGAGTCGTTCTGCATTTCAAAAGCATGTAGGCAATGGTAGAAACAAAAAGCTATTTCTGAAAGCAGTGAGATTGAAGTTACCAAGGCCACATTTTCAGGGGAATTTAGGTGTCCCTTTTCCTTCATCACGATGGTGTGTGTAATCCACAGATAAATGGAGTTAAACAGTTACTTCTGCCATTTCCGATAATTTGTGCATCTCCAGTTCTCCTGTAGTGTAAAGGGAGATGTTATAATGTCTGTTTATTGAAATAGGTGGAAAAGTGCATTGGTCAGAAGGAGCCACAGTCTTGCACCAAGTACAAACCCTTGAATAAACCCCAAAAGGCTCTGGGGAAGTTCTGGGTGCTCCCGAATATTGTGCAGTTCTGAAAGTTGCTCAGAAAGAGGTCCCTTGTCTCTAGTGTGACTTCTTTTGGAGAGAATTGCTCTCTTGTGTTTTAGAGGGCTGCTGGACTTTAGGTTGGTTCCTTGCTGCTCTTCCCCTGGGATGCTGGGCTGACACATCCCCTGTTTGCAGGTGAAACTGAGCTGTTCAATGTGCAGGAGTTGTCCTGGAGGCTGGGGACATTTGAACTTGGGGTTTTTGATTGGGTGGTTTTACACTTCAGTTCTACCTCTTCCTCTCCAAGGTACTGCAGAAGGGCTAGATTTAGTGACCAAATTTTCTAATATAAATTTCTCTAATATTTATTTTTCTGTAGATTTAGTTTAATGCTGATATACTGTGCTGTCAATTGAAAATTCCCAAGATAGGTCAAAGTGGTAGATGTAGAGAAGCAGTCCTAATTGATGAGAGATCTGTTTTCTTGCCCATTGATTTCTCTGGCTGAAATTGAATGATTTGCAGTGGAAATGACGTGACTATTCTTTCTAAAGATCAATTTCAAAACCATTTCTGCTCTTCATATTAGCTGGGGAATCCTGGGACTGTTTTAAGATCTTTCTGTATTCTAAACATATTAAGTGTAACCATAGAAACATACATATTAAGGTGATTTTAATTATTAATAAACTTGGTAGATGTTGATGAATTATTTTTGTACCTCCACAATGGGTTGTTGACTAATTTACATTTTTAAAAAGTTACTAATACCATTAAATATTGTTTTACTTCAATTTGAGAATTGTGATCATATGCCTGCAGCCTTAACTTCTGGTAAAAATTAAACAATAGCTGATCCTGGGGAAACTAACTTGCTACATTAATCTAAAGGCTCTTTTTGCCTCATTAATTATTGCTGTGGTTTTACCTTCATTTCCCTTAAATTAGAAGAGAAAAACACATTATTTTAGTTTCTTGCTGAATTCTTTGTGAGGGTGGGTACACTCTTGTGCCTTCTTCTTTGTAGGTGTTAGCATATTATTTGGATGATCTCCATATATTTTAATTCTATTTTCATATGAGACTCACTAATATTTTAGAGAAGTCCAGTCCCTTTTACCTGAAAATATGTAGTAAATCTGTAGTAAAACAGGTTCAGTAGTATACGTAATATAATATTTGTTATCTTTGGATGTTTTAGTCATATATAACTGCAGTCAAATATAGGGACACAGCAATTAATTACACCAGAAATAGCTGTTAAGGCTTTCATTTGTTCTGAATAATGGAACTACAGTAATGATCTGGGCCTGTATAAACTGGTGAGAATGGATTGGGCTGTTTGTTAGCACTGAGCTGAAGCAATGCCTATGAATACCAGGTGTGTTTTGGATTCCCACCTATGTAATTGAAGTCAAATATGGCCATGGGTGGTTATAGATTATCACTTAATAATGCCACTATCTGTAAGGAGTGGTTAGTATGAAGGGGAAACAGCCATGGAATGAAATCCTGTTTTGTTTTTTGGGTGTGTCTTCTCTTTTCCCTGCATTAGCAGTGTGTCAGTGCCTTGTTAGGGCTGTAAACCCAAGGCCTCAGCAGTGGCTGGGTGATGTTCCAGAGTTAAAGCCAAGGCTCAGAATAGCTGTGGCTACAATGCTGGTGCACAGTCCAGCTGCATCCTCTCTCTGCACACTAACGTGGAGCAGGTACTGGTAGGATATTTGTATTTTGCCAGTTTAAAATAGCACTGGAGACCTATTTTTCTGTTTGACTCCTATTATATTTCTATCATTATAGGATAGCTGACATATTTGTTCAGCACCATAGGATAAAGCCCTGAGAACACTGAATTAAGGGAGACACCAAACCCTTCTTTCCCTCAGCCCTTCTTCCAGACTCTGGCATCACCTTCCCATTTCTGACCGAAGGGTGAGTGCAGGTTGGAACCACTCCAAGGATGCTCTGGCATCAGGATCACTCCTGGGTTGAATCCACCTCCAATCCCCTGTTCCAGACATTACCAGAGCACAAATCAATGGGGCTTTTTCTCTTGGAGCCCAATATTACCCTTGGAATAGCAGACTATGTCAGTTTCATTGCCATTAAACAACATTAAACTGCTCTTTTAAAGCTGGATTTAAAATTGCTTAAGCTTGTTCTGGTAGATAGAACAGAACCTCCTCGACTTCTCAGCTCATTGAGAAGCAAGATCTCGTTACAAAAGAGGGAATTTCTTTCTAACATTTAGAATACTTTATACAAACATTCCCCTTTTTCTTTTTTGCTCTGGTTTATTCAGTGTGAAGACTTTTACTTCTTGAATGTCTTTCTTTACCCTTTATTTTCTTCAATCTCAGCTAAAGTATTAAAATGATTTTTTTCCACACTATTAGCTACATTTACATTCTGCAAGATAAAGAACGCCATAGCCATTATCCACCAATCCTATGGATGTAACACTTTAGTAATTTAACAGCTCAAACTTTCACAAAATCTTACTATTAGCTTTAAATAGTATTTTTTTGACTTTGAACAGTGTTATGGCAAAGCAATTGTACGTGACTGGAAAGCATCTAACTTTGTCAGAGTTAGAAAAGATAAAGCTGTTCCAGGTAGTAGAAAAATATTTTGTATTTAGCCACAAGTAGATTAGAAAGCTCAGAAATTTTTAGTTTTAATTGTATATTAACTGTAATTAAGATTTAAATAATGATAAATGATAAATTCAGAGGCTGATACTAACTTGCAAGTTTATGAAATGTAGTGTTTAAAAAAACCCAAAATCCATTATTTCTATTGCCTACAATTTTTTCTTGGCCTCAGACCACCATTGGGCAAAATCAAACCTTTTATTGTGTATTTACCCTCCGGTTCATTCCTTTAAAAAGTAACTTTTATTCAATTCACTCAATAACATAATTTATATTCTTTTTGTAATATATGGGTTCTTGAATGTTAATATTTTAATTGTTAATAGTTTGTGATGGAGGCCTAACAATACAGTTGTTACATTAATGAATTGCACTATGGAATATTTTTTTTCCTGCAGTCTTAGATGTCATGAAATACAGTTTTTTAAGGTGTATTTGTTATGAAAAGACATAAATTAGACATTGATGGACTGGGGTTCACAGAACATTGAAAAGCTCAGCTGCATATGGGATAAAAAACAGAGATAAGTGACCAAGATGAATGTTTTTTGAAGCTGCCTTCTGAAATTTTATTTATTTATTTATTTAAATGGCAATGTGTAACAGTAACACCTTTTAGGTAGCTTAGAAAGTTATTTTCTAAACAGAATGAAGTACAGATTTTTATGTGAATAGGTTCAGTCTAGAGCTTCCTGTAAAAGTCATCTTAGACTTTGGGAATGTTTCGTATTTAAAAGGGGCATTTACAGTTTAAGCTCATATTTAATAATTACTGGTTGAAACATCCAAAGGTTGCTATGTGCAACCTTTAAAGAATTTATTTACTGAAGCATTAACTAAATTTGTGTTTTTAGTTTAAATTTATTTTATTGAAATCCTTTGCAAATGTGGGCAATGCGGATTCTGAGAATCATTTCTGCCCACTATTACATGGCAGTTTTACTTGTTATGTAGTGAAGGGTGAGGAAGAGATCTGTATTTATCAATGCACTTTGAAAACTGGGAAAAGATTTTGAAGAATCTGTGTCACCTGACTTGAAGACATTTTTTCTTATGATGGCCAACAAGACACTGGTTTGGCTGAATTCTGGAATAAGGCTTCTTAAAGGAGATTACTTCAAACTTTAAATACAATGTAATTGATCACTCACATTCTGTGGATTATTTGTTATTTATTCTCAGAGATACCACCAAATCTTACTTATACTCTTAAAATAATCTGTTCGAGCTCAAAGTGAACAACTGTGCAAGCCTTTCCAATATCCCTGTAATCCCCTCAAGGTTTCAGATTATTTCTGTAGGAGATTTTTGGCTTTATATGGAGCTTTGATTCTAAATGAGTAGTTAGATTAAATCAGGTTGACATTTGTTTGCCAGCAGAGAAGATCAGTGGCAACTGGTTCACTTGAGATAACACTTGCTAAGGACTGTCATAGTGAGAGTTCTCGCTATGTAGAAAGGGTACTTAATGTATTTCCTGTTCCAAATTTGGCTTTTTCCCACAGTTCTGGTGAGGTGAGGTTGATGTTATGACAGCTTTGTGCTTTGCTTCCTCAGTAAATCATTTGTTCCAGGGGTACTGAGGTTTTGATGTGAGTCTGGTTTAGCTGGACGAGCTGCAGAAAGGATCCCTCCAGATGAACGTGCATTTGCCTTTTCTCTGTTTTTCTCTTGCTGACTGGTGGAGACTGACACAAAACTGCAAGCACATTAATGTTTGCATGCTCTCACATCAAACTGTGTCTCCAGGTATAGATGCCAATCTCTGCACACAAATGCAAATGTTTATGCAGAAATATTGATACAAATATCTGTGTCAATAGGAGACAAGACTAAAACAAAGCCAACCTCACTTGGAAGAGAAACAACTTTTGGCTTGCTGAGTCAGAAGATGTAGATGCTCTGTGTAGTTACATTTTATGGCTCAGCTTCCAGTTTTTCGAGGAAGGAAATTATAAAATTTACATGAATTATCACACTAACCTAGAGCGACTCTTTTCTGCATAAATTCAGGTTGGGTAATTGGTGTTGTTGCAAAATTGAATTAAATAGTTTTGCAAGTTCAGAATTAGGTATATGGAGTTATGCTGATGTGAGTAAACAGGAATAATTTCTTATTGTCTAAGATTTTATTGGGGGAAAGCCCTTAAAAAGGCCACAAACAGGGGAAGACATGTTTACAGTGGATACATAAAGTAAATCCTTGGTGTGCAGCAGTGACAAGAACTATCCTGACTTCATGGTACCTACCAGCAATTTCTGATCACACTTGATCCATTTGTGTGATTTTAGAAATGTGTCAGTAGTTTTAAAAGTTCACTCCAAAGACCTCTTGTATTTTTGTCATGTACCTGGGAAAAAACAGATGTTCTGTTTTGGGTCTCTCCAAAACCCTCGAATTACTGCGTGTTTAGCATGTTGTATCTTGGGGTACAGTCTGCCCATGTTCAAATTGCTAATTAGAAATAAAAATGCCATAGAAGGAATGGCAAAACCTGCAGTGAAAGTATCAGGATCAGAGATTCAGCCTTCATTTTCTTCTAGCTTCTCAAGTAATGATTCAGCTTTAGGAGCTGATGACTTGGCTCTAGTAGATATTTCATTTGTTTTTTTTTCTAAATCTCTTTTCAATATTAGTATGATTAGGATTTTTACTAATACAGTACATTAATACAATACTATTAAAATTGTCTACTTCTAGATTTTAAAAAGTCAGTAATGCTATCATTTAGTCACAATAGACTGCTTTTGTTTCAAATTAAAGGCAGTCAAATTTATCAAGGTGTAGTTAAAACTTTCTTTTGAGTATATAACCTTATCAGAGGTTTCTGTTGCGTAGTCTGTGTTAGATCTCCAAGCACAGAGTCACTTATGGAATTGCTAACAAGAGGTCTTTCAAGGAATGTGTGATAAACTGTGAAACCCCTCACTCAGCAAAGAAACACCAACGTGGGTGTAGGAGTCATTAGGAGATTTGAAATGCTCTCCAGTGGCAGCAATTTCCTCAGCTGTGAGGATTTTTTCACCTCTAGCTGATGAGAATTCATTCCATTTGAGCTACAGAAACAAAAAGGCAACACAGCTGGTGATATCTGCCAAAGGTGAAAGAAAGGAAGAAAGATGGAGGGAATCAAAAATAAGAATAATTAAAGAAAGAAAGCGTGTGGGGAAAGAATGTAAATTTAACAGGACAAAGTAGGGAGCCAAAAATATTTCTGAGAAGTATTTTTACATCCATTTATGTACCCAGCCAGGGAGGAAAGCAGTGGTGTTAGTGGAGGGCTTGGATCTGGATGGTTTTTAGCATGGAGAAAAGTGGAACAAGACATTGGGTCAAGACTTGGGGTAGGGCTTGTGGGTCAGTGGTCAGGAGTCACTGCATGTTTATTGAGATGTGCTGGCAGTTTAGGCTTCCCACAGATGAAGGACATTCTGGCTTAGCTCAATTCCTTAATTTGATCTGAAGTCAGGCTGGGTACTACCCTGGGTGTGGGTAGGATTGTTCCCTAATTTTATACCTTTTATGCTGCCATTGTAGGTGGGTCAGGAGAGAGCTGAATGGTGGTTTTGTGTTATAAATGAGGAGGAGAAATCTGACAAATCTTTCCTCTGCCACCCTTGAATTCATTCTAATTCACTTCTGTTTGGGTTATGTATTCACATGTATCTGAGTTTCTAATGAATTATATTTTGTCTATTTTTCCAATAATGACTTAGAACTAAATCACAAGTAGATTAACATTAATTACACTTTTTTTCCCCCTAAGCATGTAGGTGAAATTTTTGTTCAGGATTATGATGACATTGATAATTTAAGGGCCATTATGAAGAAAACACAAATTATATTTACCATTCATAATTTTTAATTGACATTTCTGCCTAGAATTTTTAAGAAGTTGCAGCTACTCACAGCTGTTTTGAATTGACCTCTGATGGTTTTAGATGAAAAGTGGGGTGGATTCACTGATAAAAACTGAAATAAGTTTAGAGAACCAAAATTAAAATCTTTATTTTAAGCATAAAGTATCATGGAGCATTGTTGCTGATAGAAGTATTCAGTGCTTCATCAGACTGAAATGTTTAAAAGTTTTAAATATCCCAGATAACTGTCAAACACAGCTGCCATCTGCCCTCGGCAGAAGCACCAGCATCTGCTGAGATGCAGACCTGTGACCTCTAGATAACTTTCTATACACAGAAAAATATTTATCTTCTTCCTATGACCTTCCATGAAGAAGACATGAGCCATGGATTTGTTTCCTAGGGAACTAGTGACTGAGGAAAATCTATAATTAGATCTGTGGGTTGTTTGCTACAAGTGGGAATTGGGTGCTAAGCAGGTTCTTAAAGTATCCAGAAGTATTAGACAGACTTCATGTAATCGAACCAAATTTAGAAAAATACCCTTCATCGTGATATTTCTTTTTTAATATCTTCATTATAAAAATTAAATATTTTTGATAGGCTACTTACCTAAGTTCATTTTAATTGCAAAATATTTTCACATTCAAGACTCATCAGGTCGCTAGCTAAAGCAAAAATAAAATTAGTCAAAATCTTCCAAGAAATTTCTTCAACTGAGTCCTAATTTTCAAGAGTATTTCGGGTGAATCATTCTCATCAGCTCCATTTTCACACTTTACTACTCCTATTCAGTTCTTCAGGTTGGCTCTGCAACTTCAGTGTCTTATTCTGCAATTCCAGTTACTCTGCCCGGCTGGAGGGTCCCACTTAATCCAGATCTTGATTTCTTTCTTTGCTGCGTGCATGGATCTAAAGATAACACTTGTAGCTGAGTCCCAGGGGCAGTGAATGTGGCTGCAGGGAGAGGAAGCAGCCAGGTTTTTGTATTCCCCAGACAACCCAGGGCAGACTTCTCCAGACCTCATCAGAAGATTATTCCAGTTGAAATGCTGCCCTGGTGCTCCCAGCCCAGGGCCAGATCAGAGCCTTGAGCTTGTCTGGATGCTGCACAAGAGGCCCTCAGTAATAAATTAAGACTTTGATCTAATTCAGAATAAATAGCACTGTGAAGTACTTGGGAAGAGGTGCTGTAAATTGGGTCTGTTCTCCTCTTTTCCCCCATTTCTTCCAGATTTAGCTACACCTGCGGTGATTACACATTGTGTATTCTGCCCTGAGTCCTGAATTGCTGCAATTCCAAACCATTAAATGTGGTAATACTGCCTCTTAATTCCTGCCCTTTTAGATCTGCGAAAAGCTTTCAATAAAGCTCATCTGTAAATCCAAATAATGGATTGGTTTGTTTGTTTTTAAGGGGATCTTTTGAGTTCTTCTTTTAATATTGTCAAGCACAGTCAGATTTTTCCTAACAGACCACAACTTTGGAGCTACACCGTCTGGCTGTCACTCAGCAGAGAGTGGTGCTCCAATTCCTTCAAGTGACAGGGTTTGCAAGTCAGCCACTTAAGTAGCAAATAAAATATGGTGATTCAATGGCCCCTGAAAGGCCAAACCAGCCAGTGGAACAGCCAGGCCTCCTGTGACAAAGAACACCTCTAAGTCCTCTTCCTTTGAGATCACAAAAACCTGCGTTTGTGAATTCTGTGCTGTCAGTAGGGAGATATTGTTATGTACAGAATCCTGAGTCTGCAGATATATTTGTGAAATAGACTAGGAACAGGGAAAGGGAAAATTATTTGTAATGGATCTTCTTGCTCTTTATAAATTAGGAGTAAAAGGAAGCTGAGGAATTACCTGCTACAAAAGCTAATGCACATCTTGATGTGTTTATTGAATTACTTTGCTTCGATCTCTGAGCAAATGCTCACTGTTAGCTGTTTATATTGGGTAAATCCTCAAATTTAAATCCCTGCAACTGCTGGAAAGAGCTCTTCAGGGGGAATTCTTGCATCTTTGTACAACTACGATAATGAACCTGGGGCTGAAGGGATCCACCAGCGCCCAGGGCTCCCACATGCATAAATTCATTTTGCTTCACTTGAACACCTGTGCATCCCACTACAAAGCTGATCTGAATTTTGTAAACATTTATGAGTAATTACGATAAAAAGCCATTATGTTGAGAAGATATTTTTTGGTTGAATATCAAATATCCTATTTGTTCTGATTATTCTAAAAAGACCTGGAAAATGGAGCCCTGGTGGTGAAACAGCTTCACTGGTTTTTAACATATTGTGTCATTTTCATACATTGAATTATTTTGGTGAAATATTTGCCTGTGGAATATAGGAACCTTGTCAAATTTCAGATTTGCAGTTGTTTCTACTTAGTAAAACGTTGTGTTTGCACTGATGTAACAAAATAATAGTTGGTATAGTACATTTTACAGGAGGTAGAGCACCAGTCCAAAAAGATCCTTCAGTGATCCACCCACTTTTTGAGCCGCACAAGTTCTATTTCCTTCGTGTACATGAAGTTCTCAGAGTGGTGCTTGATCAGAGCATTCAGAGTTTTGTCTGAATGGCTGAATTTGCAATCAGCCATGTAAACATGCATCAAAAGTATGCTAAACCTGTGTGCTTTAATTTTCCCAACGTTGTTCCTAAATCTGACGCTTCCTGAAACATTTTGCATGATAAAGCTCAGAGTTAAAATGCTAAAAAGGACCCTCTTGAGAATATCAGTGTATGTTTTTTCATTTTCATAATTCATTTAATTTTGATGCCTGATTTTTTTAATTCCCATCTTCCTTCTCTGAAAGTTGGTATAAAAGTTTCCATGTTTGAGGTATTAGTACACCCAGTACTGAATATTTCAGAAATTTTATACAGATACTAAAACACTTCAGTTTACAGATGCACTATTGTAATAATACACACGTTCCTTTTTTTTCTGTAATTCATAAAAGCCTTAAGAGAACAAGTGCAAAAGAATGTGACTAAGAAGTAATTGCTACTCTTGTAGTAAGAGTTTTGCCCAGTGCCACTGAGGTTTAAATGTAGGTAGCAGTGACTGTGGGATTTCATTTATGTACTTTAGAGAAGTAAAAACGAAATCCCAAAGTATCTATAAGAATAAATAACAAATAATTCACAGGAGTAAACACAGAGTGTAAACTTTGTTAAAGGATTAATTACGTTGTACTTAAAGTTTTAGGTAATCTCTTTGAGGAGCATCGTGCAATAATTCAGCCGAATCTGTATCTTAAAGTGCAAAATTCAGATATTTTGTAGTAATGTGTTTCACCCAGGATCTGAAATAGAAAATAGGTCCTTAAAGTTTAAAATAACTGAATTATGGCTTTCTTTGCTGGGTAAAACCCAGTCTGTTGTCTACATACATTTTCTTTCTCTGGAGATCAGTATATGCGCATTGTTATCTGGACTGTCAACAGCATCAAGGAAAATGCTTGGAGCTGATGATACAGAAGGGATGTCTGGGGTACTAAATGTAGTTTTTCCCAGCTCTGCTACCCCCAGAACGCAAACTTTTCACCTCAATGTTGTGTTCCCTTGCCTTGGCTGTCACAGAGGTTGGGTTTATGTTGTATATTCCCATTGCTGGCCACATTTCCCTTTCCATCCCATGCCCATGGATTCTGGAGTGCCCTTCCAGTTGCAAGCACAGATATCAGTATTTGAGGGAGTGATTGACTGGCTGGTTTCAGCTTTGCAGGAAAGCTCGTGGAGATGGACACAGCTTTGAAAACCTTGCCTCTTAAATAGACTGGAGACTGAAAACTGATCTGAAAACGGCTTGAAATTTAGAACCTTGATATCACCTGGTTTTGCTTTCCATAAACAACTTTAATTGCTGAAGTTTTGTTTTGCTGTTAACTTGAATTTCACAAATATTGTTCATTCTTGTCTCCATTAACTTGTTTTGGATAACACCCCAAAAGGGCATTTGCCCAGATTTGCTTTGATTGATAATAGAGTGAAACTAATAACCCTTTATGTGAACAAGAGAAAGTGGTACCTGAAAGATACCCTGTGCTGGGTTTATCCCTAATTATCAGGAATAAAGGACATAGTCACTTAGAGAAGCTTTATAATTCCTGTTACCATTATGGGAATGAATCCCCTGGATTTTCTTGCCCGTCACCTGTACGTGGAGTGAATCTGGAGAAAGTTAAAATCAGAGAGAAACCCACTGTCAGGCTTGGCTGACATCTGCCTTCGTCAAAGAGCACAATTTGGCTCCCTTGCTCAGCCAGTTTATCTAATATTTCATTAAAGAAGATAGAGGTATTAAATTTTGCATAATAAATTATTAAACTCAGCAAATTATATAAATTCCTTTCTAGACACGGGTTTTGTATATTTAGCTTACAGTAATGAAGCAGTTTCTGTTGGTTAATGCTTTTGAATAACGATGGGAATATTTTACATTTGTTTTGAGTCAGCGTGGAGCAGATGGATCCTCTGTCTGTAAAGAGTAATTTTCAGTGTGGCAGGACAGGAAGTGCCTGTTTATTTATACAATATCTAAACAATGACCCTAAAACATTGTTTTGTTCTTGTGCTCTTGTTTTGCTCAGTGATTAGAGGAAAAAAATAGTTCACCTTTAAATATTCCATGAATAAATTTGTTTCCTAAGAGGCTTGGGGGGGGGGGGGGGGGGAGAAGCAGGAAAAACCAAAACCAAACAATCCACCAAAACAAAACAAAACAAGCCCCTCAAGAGAGACATTGTAAAGCTCTGAAATGAAAGGAACTGGGGAATGAACCAAATATTTCTGTCTGGCGGTGGGATTAGTTTTCAAATTAAAAAGTGAAACTATTATGATGCATCTATAATTCACCTGGCATCAAGAACTAAGAAATTATGGGAGTGGTTGAGGCAAACACTTCTTAAAGAATAAAACTGGTAGCTGAGGATAGTGCTGTTTAGGACAGATTTGCTGGCACTGCAGAACTGTGAATTCTCTCTCTCGGGGCAGTGTGGGGGTTTTGTACTTCTATTTCTCTTCTTCTCTTGAGAACACTCTGATTTACTTTTGCGATAAACCCGTAACAACAGGGGGATCACATTGCTGAAATGAGTTTAGCTGCGAGGGATGCATAATGTCAGCTGAAAAATAGCACTGGGGAAATACGTTTTGGCCATGTTTCGGAAGAGAGCAGCTCCTGTCAGCTACGTGATGCTCTGTTTGCTTGGAAGTGTCTTTGAGTCAAGCAGGATCCCAGAGCCTCTGCCTTTTGCTGCACTGTGGTGGGTGCTGTGTCTGGGGGATGGATCACTTCAATTCCCAATTATTCTCTGAAGTACCCTGGAGATGGGAAAGTGAGCAGTGTCTGAGTCTCCATCCAGTGCTGTCCTTGGGTCCTGGGTGAGGAAATAGCTTTCCACAGCCCATGTTATTGTGGGGTGCTCAGCTGGTGTCTATTCTGAGCCATCTGCCCACAGAAAGTCCCCTCTGAACTGTGACATCAGAACAAGGGAAAATGAAATAGGTAGAAATTGGGATGCTGGGTAGAGAATTCCTGTCTTATCCATATTCCCAGTGGGTGGGTTGCAGGGTCTTGTGCTGCCTTAACAACCATTTCCTAAGAATGCAGAGCCTTTATATTCAACATGTAGCCACTGCCATATGGTGCAGACATTTTCAGTATTAGAACCTGCACTGAAGTTCCTGAAGCTGTGAAAAAATTATGGAAATAACTGTGTCTGTCTGGGCTTCAGGTAGCAGTGACTGTGGGATTTCATTTATGTACTTTAGAGAAGTAAAAACGAAATCCCAAAGTAAACATTCCAGCAGATATAATCTGGCCTTGTTTTATCTCTGCTAAGATACTGGGAAAGCATTGTTCTGCAAACGCGTCGTGAGCTAGGAAATCTTCATGTGAGCAGTGCTGTGTTTGTGCCAGTGCTTAGAATCTCAGCCTTGCCAGAGGAGATGTCAGACAATCCTCCTGTTTTCTTCCTTGCTCTTGTTGAAGCACCAAACCATATGGCAAATTAAGCCTGATTTTTATTAAACTTTTCATTGTACTGAGCTCCGTGCGAACTGGGAAATGCACTTTCTTTGAACTATGCAGCCATTATATAAGCATCTTAATTAGGAGATGTTAATGTTCTCCCTGACATTCCTGGGAGTTTGCGGCTCCCTCTTGTGGCTAATTAAGCGTTTTAAGGAGCCTTCTGAAAATGACTTTTTGTGAGCCGCCCGCAGCTCTTGAGCAAACGCTGCCGTGGTGCCCCGAGCAGCTCAGTGCTGGGCTCTGTGTCACAATATCAGGCTGAAGGTGCTGTGCCATCCCTGGAGGCACGGACAGGTAAACAGATAAAAGAGAAAGGCCTGCAAAGGGTTGCACTATGAATGTGATGGCTCCCTGAAGTCTTCAAAAAGCTGAGTGAGCTCATGCAGTCATTTAGAAAACTTCTGCTCTCTGGTAACTCTGCTCCTGCCATACATTAGATGCTGAAGAAGGGTTTGAATCTAGAGTGGGGATGAAATATGGGATATGTCAGCTCCAAGGAGCACAAATCTTCCAGGCACCACATTGGGATGTCTCACTCTCAAATTCAAGGTTAAGATCTTTGACAGATTTGATGTTGAGAAGAAACCTTCCCACCAGTTGTTTTTGCAGGGACTACTACTACTACTACTACTACTGTTATTATTATTCGTATTATTGTTATTACATTCTTGTTTTTCTATCTAGTGTGGAAAGAAATCTCTGTATGAATACCTGGATTTTTTTTTTTCACAAATTCCCTTTCAGAGCCCAATATTTGTTTTTCCTTCTTATTGTGGATTGTTACAACTGGGACATTGTGTTTATACTATGTCTTAAATTTGTCATAAACAGTTAGGTAATGTTTGATGGCTCTGGTGGAAATGGCTGTAGTATAAACATCTCTGAGTTAGAGTTTTGTGCTTGTGTGGGGCTGATTTCAGGCCTTTCAAACCACTGCTCTTATATGGGAAGGGGCACTTGCCTCATAATAAGTCTTGGACATCAGGGCAGAAAAGTATCAATTCATCTTTTCCTTAGAAAAATGAGCAATGGTCATGACATTGCAAAATCTCAAGCGTAGCTTTGTGTTAACAAAAAACCACGTGTTTTTAGGATTGACATAAAAATATCAGAAATTGCTCAAAAAAGGACCTGAACAACAGGTAACTTTTCAGTAGGAGCTATTAAGTTTCAGTCTCATCACCAAACCAGAAGTCACAAAGTGACTTTGCCCTTTTGTCACCTGCAGTGTTGCCTGCCTCTGTGTTTTGGCATGACTTGCTCAAAAATACACAGGAAGAAAACTTCATCCATTAGTGTTTCTGAGTGTTGGAAGGAGGGGGGAAAAAGAGGTGAAACTGGTTTTTACTTTGAAATGTCTCCCTTCCCCAAAGGGTTTGTGGAGTGAAACTTTATCTCTGAAAATGCTGGTTTCCTATTTCATAACTCGTGGCAATTTCTTCTCAATTAAAATAAAGGAATAATGATTATGGAGTCAAGTCAAAATCTCACTGCCCAGTAATTTGCAAACCAGCGTTTCTCAACCCACAGCAGTAGGGCAGCAAACATTTATTTCCTCAGGGACATTATTAAACACCCTGCATATTTATTATCTCAAAATTGGAGAGGGTCCAGATTTCTAAGGCTACTTTCTCCCTTCCTCTTCCTGAGCTGTAATTCAGACCAGCATATAAATTTTTGTCTTAGTGTTTCTGTGGAAATCAGCAATATGAAATTGTTAGGAACAAAAGAACGTGGAACAGCAGAGGTGGGAAAAGCTTGGCAAGATAGTCAGCCTTAAAGGGCAAGATTAATTTATAATCCCTCAGATTCTGGTGTACAAATACGAATTTGCAAAGTGTGTAGCTTATAACTAACATTGTGTGGCTCTGCAGGTTTGTGAATGTTACTGTTGCTAATGTGAGGCTGCCTTGAAATTGGATTTTTAGGGATTTTGTTCTCATGGGAAAATAAGGTGATAGTAACAAGGAGTTGCCATACACACATGGGTGTGTGCATACACATAAATAGAAATTTGGGAAGTGGACTAATTCCAGCTGTGTGACTCAGGAGTATTCTGGGCAGGATACTCCAATATTTTCATGCAGAGTTTTTTCCATTGATTTAAAATCCTGGGAAAGGAAGAGTTAGAAAGAGGATTGGGGGGAAAAAACCCAACCTGAAAGTAGTGGGTAATAACTTCACAATGACTAATAAAATATTGTGTGATGGCTCTCTGGTATGGTAAGTGTTGTTGTGAAATAAGAGTGCTTCTTGGCAATCAATAGAATATGTCTTTTTTTTTTTGTAAGTTTGTAGCTGTTCTATCAATTTAACTAAAAAGAAGAAATAGCATTAAATGAAATGTCAAATTCTAGACATAGAGTGAATTCAGTGGTAGAATAACAGAAACTTTAAGTAGTGAAATTGAAGACACTAAAGATAAGATAGGAACTGGCTGAGAGCATGAGTAGCTTTTCCAGGGTTTAACACAAAATTGCACAGTGTCTTGTGAATGATTGCAATCATATTTTATAGTTACATTTTATTGGCAGGGAGCATAGCTCAGCATTAGTTAAAAAACTGAAATGACTTATGTGGTTTTAGGATGACTTTAAAAGATTTTACAACTTGGCCTGTCGCTTGTTTCCTGCCATGCAGGTCATCAGAAGTGAAGGGACAGAGGGAGTAAAGTTTCGGCTCTCTGGAAAGGGAGTAGATCAAGACCCAAAAGGAATTTTTAGAATCAATGAGATGAATGGGGACGTCTCCGTGACCCGAGCCCTTGATCGAGAAGCGATTGCCAATTATGAGGTGAGTGCTCAGAGCAATAACATCTCTGCCTCTCTGTTGATAGTGTGTATTTTCTAAATGTGTACTTGCTCCTGAAAGATCTGCAGTTAAATTGAAGACTCGATTGCAGCTACTGTCCTATAAAATTTCAAGAAGAACCATTGGAAATGGTAAACGTGCTTGTTTTTCACACTATTGAAACTTCTCTGCTTTCTGCTTGGAATTTCTGTCATTTATCTTTAGTGGAAATGCTGTCTGAACATTGTGTATACATTTGATTTCTGAACAGAAAATTTTGTTTGGACAAAGGAAGATCTTTTGGGGAAGTTGTCACTGTGGTACTACAGAATTATGCAATTTTATTGTGAAATAGTCAATGGAAAGTACTATTGAACTCCATTTTTAGTAATGGGTGTTTTTAATAGAGAGAAAGAAGATTCTGATAATATGAAAATGTTACGTAAGATGTACATCACCTACAAAGGCCTTACTAAAGATTCCTTTCCTTGTCAGTAAAAATATTTCTCTCCATTGAATACACAACAAACGAACTCTGAAATCTGCAAAACAACTGCCCCACATTGTCCCAAAATGCATAAAATAAACAGAGGATCTGTCAGTTCATGTTTTCTATACAGCTCTGGGAATGTGCACTCACAGAGCTTGTCCCTGGCCATGTTGATCCAGCAGAACAGCAGAATTCCAGGTGCTCCCTGGTTGGTGCATGTTGCCTCTTGTGTCCCAGCACAGGGATCATCTCCCACCCTCTGGCACAGTGCCCTGGCCCCTGTGGGACACAGGCTCTGGGGACAGTCCTGGCTGCCATCCCTGATCCCTCAATTTCATGTGCTGCAGCGTAATAATCAACACTTGTACCTCCAGTGCTGTTTCCCTCCTCCTCTGGGAGAGTTTCGCAGTTGGATGATTGGTCCTACTGCTCAAACAGCACTGCTAAAATTTACCATATGCTGGTTTTCAACACTTAAACATCTACTTCGTATCTGGGTCTGCAGTGAAATGTATGTTAAGCGCTCGCACAGGATTTATGGGAGTTGCTGACGTCCTTCTTGCAAGAAAAACATTGCAGTTTCTCTTTTTAACACTGTTCCTTGTCTTCATTTGCCAGCTGTTTCTTATTTTATCAGTGGCTTTCCACCTTAATGTGTTGAGTATAAACTTTGAATATTTTCTCTCCTGGAAAATCATAGTAGACTTTTCAACTTAATGCAGCAAACCACAAATGGCCCTCATATCTGATCTGGCAAAAGACACACTTAAATTAAGACCAACCCATTTCCCTGGAGGAGCCTTTTTGAAGCAGTGTAAGTTACACACGAGAAATGTGGTGTAGCAGGTGATGCAGAGCAATGTGAATGTACAGCCTGAGAGGCTGTGGTGCTTTCTGAGCTGTTATCCAGCACTCTGCTCTGCAGCTCACACCCGTCCTGCAGCAAAAAATGGGGTTGGAATGTTCTGTAGGAGAACCCTCCACTGGATTACTCTGTCTCAAATCCAGCCCATTATTTTCCAATAAAGGTATGTCATGGTGCCAGGAAAACAACAGAATTTTCTCCTTGATTTCCTAGGTACACTGAGAGATGAATAACCTGAAATATCCTTGAATTTCTCTCAAAAAGTGTTTTCTGGTTTTGTCTGAGCTTCCCCCTGCCCAGCATTGTTGTTTTGAAAGAAAAAGTTCAAAGCAAAAGGAAAACAAGCAAAGAAGAGATCATTGTGAAAAAATACAAATTCTTTGCAAGCCATCAGAATATCAAGTGTGCAGTCAGAAGTGGGGTATGGATGAAAAGATAAAATCTGTTTGAATTCTTCAGCTACACCCAGGGAGGCTCTCCTTGAGTATTGCTTCATTTCCTGCACTTATTGCATATGCACGCAAGGAGTAAGAATTGAAAACTGTTAATAGGGTACAAAACAGAGCTTTGGTGATCAGAGTATTTCATAGAACTTTGCAGATTTTACCACCTCAGAAATTTTTAAATTAGTGAAGAATATGTAATCTGTTAAAAAATGTTGGGTTTTTTTTTTTTTTTTCACTGAACATTTGAAAATCTGGGTTTTGCTGCCCTCTTTCTCCTGGAGGAATATTGAAAAATTGTGGGAGTTTTTCTCTGGATTCACAGCAAGAGAACATGATTAAATTAGAGAGTACTAAACTTTACACAGACAACTTTGTTTATTGTTTGAGTTAATCCCTTCGTTCTGTGGTTTGTTTTTATGTATTTTATTTCTAATGAAAGTTGGAAAATATTTTAAAATAGAGTGAAAACCTTTATCTGGGGATCAGGGCCTGCCAGTCCTTTTGGTGCAGCCCATTTGTGTGGAAGTTGTATTTTCAGAGGAGTTTAAAGTTTGATTTTTAGCAAAGGAACTGAAGCTGGCAAGAGGAACTAAGGCAGCTCGTTTTAATGACTCCACCTTCACCCTCTGAGATAAACTTATTTATCCACTTGGTATATGAGCTTATTTCTTATGAAACTGTGCTCTTAAAGGCCAGGGAATGTCAGTCAGCTTCAGTTTTAAGTGAAAGCTGCTTATGAAGAAGAGCAGCAGGATTCAGGGATGATGTTATGCCCAGCAAAGACAGGCTGGTTTAGAAAACTGTGTAGCAACTCCTTTTTCCTTCTAAGGAGGTTTGTTAAAGAGCATCCTGATCGGAATTCTGCAGGTCAGAGTACACCGGTGGATTTGCATGGAATGGTTTTACTTTGGGGCTTGCTGGAGCTTGTTGACAAAGCTGCTAAATGATGCTCTGAAGAGGGGGCTTAAGCAGGCTCTGGGCACGTTATGGAATTGCTTCTGGGCTGCTGAGATAAGAGGTAGCCTAGAGCCCCTATTTAGAGGGAGCAAAAGGTGTTCTGTTGTACTAATATGCTCTCAAGTATATTTGGTTTTCTCTCCAGATTTGAATAAATCAGACTAAGTCAGAAATTTCAGACAATGGCAAAGAGTTTATTTATTTGCTATTGGAAAGTGAAGATGTGGAAAAACAGATGAAGGAGCTTGGTGGGGAGATTTAAGATGGATTTTCTAGTCCAAATCAGTGAGGTGCACACCATCCAAAACCCGCCAATAATTTATGCAATTCAGAGTCCATTGCAGACCCATATTCTTTTCTGATTCCAGCAGAGCAGAAACAGTTGTGACTTTTCAGTTCTTTCCTTGAGCAAAAAAAATCAAGTGCTTCTGTAAAGAGCTGTGATAACAGAGCAAGAGGATTCCAGTGAAGCTGGAAGGCTACTTGTGCTCAGTGTTGATAAAATCCCAGAGAATTGGGATACAAAGGGTCAAATAGAGGGCCGGTGAAAATAGAAGCCTGAAAACCAGTGATTATGGGGTAATCTGTTATTTAAAACCCCTGGGCTCGTTTTCAAAACCTCACATTTACCTGGATAATTTATTTGTAGGCAGAAATCAAGAAAAAGCAGGAAGAGTGGCGGGGGTTGATTGCCACCACCAAGTAACAAAAAGTTTCTTAGTTACAAGAACTAGTTTTGGTCTTTACTCCAAGTTAGGAGGGTGCAGAAGAGGCAACAATATTCTATTTTTTTTTTTTTTTTTATTGTTCATGCATGAGATTTGGGGTTTGGCAGTCTTTGGGTACAGGAAAAAGCCTCCAGCTGCAAAAGCTCGTTTCACATGGAATTCCTGCAGCCTCTCAAGCATCTGTGGCAAAGTGTCATTGGGGAGCTCCAACTGAGACTCGAGCTTTTAAAGGGTGTTGCCATCGTTGAAAGGCAACACATGTTGCAAGGGAAGTAATCAGAAAGTGATCCTCTGCAAGCATGAAATGAAGCAGCTTGATAAAACTGTGCAAATTATAGCTGTGACCAAATTTACCTAGGCAATTTGAACTGCTAATGAAGAGTTAGTTTTAATTATTTTTTAAGTAAAGAGCTTTATTTGCTTTAAAAAATACTTAACAAGCAGAGGTGTGAAATCAGCCCTCAGCTTTTTTTATAATGACAGATCACACTTCCATGAAAGGATGCCTTGCAACTGGTAGTGACAGACTGAGATATTTCGAAAACTTAGGATAGCAGGACTGAAAAGCAAACTGGCAGCGTGTGGTTCTATGAAGAATTGTTTCTATATGTTGGCTAACAAGTAGGCAGAGAGGAGCGTAAAGATTGCAGACCCATCAACAGCTCTCTGGTATGAACCGCCTTACTTGAGGTAGATGTGATGAAACGTGGAGGGTGAGGCTGCAGCCCTGATGGGCTCGATTTCTGTGTTTAATAGGGAGCAAAGAATGGAAATGCTTCACAGTGATGAGGAAAACTAGCTTGGTCAGGTGCTGAGGAGTGTTTTGTGGGAAAGATTTGTAAGTACTTTAATGCATTTTTGCAGATAAGGGAAGTGTTACTGTAGCAAAACCCTGGAAGTGAATGTCTGTAATTTATCGTGTGCAGGAGAAGGAATTTGTCGTCTGTGTAAGTCCGTTTTAGCACAGCCACATCCTTTTTGGAATGATTTATCATCCCCTGATACTGAATCTCTGCTGATGCTGGCTGGGGATCTATGGACAGCACACAGAAACATTCTGCTCTTTCACAAGGAAAATCACGAGTTTGCTTCTGACTTAAAGGCTGGTCTAAAATGTATTTTAATCCTGTTATCTGCACTGGCAGATTTGTCTGCAGTGTAACTGATCTGCTCTGTTTTGAGGTGAAACCAGCTGATAGGGAACATCAGACCCCAGTCATCTCCTACAATATCCCAAAAAAGAGAAGGCACTCAATCTTTAATGGCAAGAAGGGCTTGGTCTTGTAGAGATGTAAATTTCAGTAAAATGTGCTTGATTTAATTAAAGAATCATTAATACACAGAGCCAGCCTGTTAAAATACTGCTGGTTTCAAATTGCATCTGTTACATCAAAAAATCGTAGAGTAATGGCAGAGTTCAAAGTTTCAGGGAGGAATCCCGACTCTTTAGCAAGGGGAAATAAAAGAAAATTTTACTGCCAAAAAAAGAAAAAAAGAAAAAAAAGAGTTCTTGTGGAAGTATAAACTATGATTATTAATCATATAGAAAATTATTTATGTACATGAGCAGCAGTCAGATCAGCTGAAATACAGCTGAGAATTCTGGCAGTGGAAAACATCTCTGCAGATTGTGTTGTGTTATATTTAGGAAGTGCATGAGATATATGGTGCTTTCTCTTTATTTTGCTAAGTTTACAAATATATTCATTCATGTGCTCACATGTTGGGGCACCAGGACAATTGAGAGAGGGCTCTTCAAAACAAAAAACCTGGAGGCAGAAACAAACCCAGCAGAAGCAAAGGCCTGGATCCTTCCATGAGATCCATACGGGCAGGCTCCCAAATTCATGGGCAACTTTCTGGCATTGATTGTTTACCAAGGTGAAAGCCAAGGTGATCACCATAACTGTGGGCATAAATCAAATATTTGAGCATATAAATTTGAAGTGGAGTCACATTTCTTAAAATTATGATTTAAGTAATTGCTTGCACAGCTGGGATAGAGATGGGATTTCCAGCTATTGGAAATATTTCTTTCCCAAGGTTGGTTTTGGGGATAAAGAGAAAATCTGACAGGAAGTGAAGCTAAAATTCATGCTGTTGTTATGTATATTCTCCTATTTTGTCTCAGGGGCACAAAATCTTCTATATAAACTCTCTAATTTACCATATCTTGTTCATTTTTACTGGCAATAGTCTGTACAATAAATACTGTATGTAAATCAATACATTCTAATGTTATGAGGTATCCACAGGGTACTGTGATTTCTTTCAGAAGGCAGTAACATCCTCATTTTATTTCTTGGGAAAGCCTGCAAAAGTCAACAGCTGGTTTTGTTGGAGGGCATTTGCTTTATCCTGAGCTCTGACTGCTCGCATGGCTTTGCCATCCCTGCTGTTCCACAGCACTGTTGTCTAATTTGTTGCAGGAATAGAGAGATATTTTGTAAAAGGGAGAAATCAACAACGCTTTGTTTGTAACCTATAATTGTCAAGGCAGTGGGCTTGGATTTCCATCCTAAAAATAACACACGCCCTCCAAACACCAGGAAAAATGTGTATTTTCGTATTGAGGAGCGGGAGAATGGAAATGCAGAGCAGTAGGAACTATGGAAAGACGTGAATTTATTGAGACAGTAACAAATGACATAAAATTCGTTTGCATGGTTGTTTAGTTTAGTAGGGTTTTTGTCTGTTGTTTTGTTAGTTTGGTTTTTTTTTTAAATTATTTTCTAATAGAACACTCCCGAAAAGAATAATGATGTGTTCAGTAAAACATGAGGAGACTAATAACATTTTTCATCGTATTATGTTAATTATCTGTGAAACCACTTTTGTTACTATATATTAATTGCATTTTAAGGCATTTAAAAGTCATCATGCTGCTTCTTTGCTGTTTAGCATGATGGGTTTGTTTGTTTCTTTTCCCTGTTTGTGTTATAATAACCCTCAAAATATCTCACTGAGGCCTCACTGCTCTGGCTGCAATAACAATATCCAGGAAGACACTTCGCCCTTTCCTCAGAACTTGTGTTTTCCTGCAGGAAAGGAAGGAGTATTAGGAGTTCAGGGGAAAGATGGGAACATCTCTTTTTCTGGTTGGTGCGACTCAAACAGCTTGGGTAGGAGACTTTTATCTACTCATAAAACTTTCTTGAACCAGCCTGACACCCAACTAACCAGAGGTTAAAGAGAAACTAAATATCTCATCTTTAAATGGCAAAGAGGATCTTTTTCCATCTCTTATTAGGTGTAAATTTTTGTTGGTAGAGGTTAAAGAGAAACTAAATATCTCATCTTTATGAATGGCAAAGTGGATCTTTTTCCATCTCTTATTAGGTGTCAATTTTTGTTGGCTTGCTTTTCTGGAAAAGTGCACAAGTTCTGGGAGTCCTGATCCCTTGGAGTGCAGAAATGTTGCAGTGAGAATTTAAACGTAGAGTACCCGTGCTGTGGCTCAAGGCAAAGCTTTGAAGGTCTGGCCTCGTTAATTTAATAATAAGCTTTTTCTCATCCATCAGGAACATTCAGAATGTAATACAGACATTTTTGAGGTTTGGCTGCTCAAACTTCCATATCTCTTATTCCTCACAACACAGAAAGAATTCTGTCTTATTTAGATATTTAGTCAAAATTCAGGATCTTAATGTTCTAATTGCTGGAAAGATCTTGATTTCTATGGCTACGTCCTGAACCTGGAAATGTGGGTCCCTGACTATAGCTTCTCTTTCCAAAGAAGACAGGCGTGGTCTGTAATAATTTTATTTTTTTCTTTTTCTTTTTTTTAAAGAACTGAAGCAATGAATTAATTATATTTTTGTCAATAATTCCCTGTCTGCAGCTAGAGGAGCTGCTGCCTCCTTTCTGACTTCTTGCTCTTTATGTACCTGAAGAAAACTATATTTCTTGTCTTATCCTTTCCTGCCATCTTCCTTTCATTCTCCATCTTCTTGCGTCCTTTTCTCTTGAACTTTTAGCTTCATTCCACAACATTTTACTCCCCCTGTCTTTCTTGATATTTTATGTCATTCACTTCCACTTTTCTTACAATCTCTGCACTTCCTTGTTCAGACACTGATGTGTTTTCTGCTCTTTATAAATAATGTTGTGAGGGGAGCACGCAATCATTGTCTGAGCATAAATTTGTTTGGTTATTGTGTAGAACCTTTCCACTGCCTTTGCAAAAGCTGTGCTGCTTTATCCATTCTAATCAGCTGTGCCCATAAATAAATCCCTTTAGAAGTCTGTGTTCTGGAAACCTTAGAATTCACAGGACTCTGCCATTTCTGCAATTTTTGTGAAATAGCCCAGTTTGTAAATATCTGATGCTAAGAAAATTTCAGTGGAAAATTGAACTTTGTTCCCATGTTAACACCTTTCAGTCTGTATATCAACTCCATCAGCTTATGGATATTAGGTGAAGAAGTGTATGATTATCTGGAAATTCCTAGCATTTGGTTTTTTAAAGTAACTCTAATGCATGGTTCTGTCAGCCCTGGAATTGTGGTCTGCTCAAAAGTGAGCTGTGCCATAGAACACCTGACTATAATTAGTTCTGTCACTTCAGAACTGTGAGTTTAATGCTTGATCTCTGTAAAATTATTGTAGGATAATGGGCCATAATTTTAAAGCTGTATCTGCATGGGTTTGGGGCAAAAACACTGAACAGGTTTTTAATTAATTCAGAGGTAAATTTTAATTAATGTGACATTTTTGCACAATGTGAGAAAAGAATTTGTATAGAATTAAGAAATAAGGATGCTTCAAGCATTCACTTGTGTACTCTGTGAGTTACTGTAACGTCGTTAGAGGGAATTGGGCTACAAGAGATAAAATTTAAATATCACTGCCCAGTTGAATGTGCAGTAATCTGCAAAATCCAATCTTTTGGTATCTGCTCCTTTTTACACCAAGCTTTAGGAATGCAACAGTTTCATAGGCCCCCAAACACGGCCTGCTCATTGCTATGCATTTTTAACCTGTCTGCAAGGGACATTGAGGAAAAGCAGCACTATGGACCATGGGGGTCTCCACTGTCAAAATGATACAACAATTACTGTGTGCTGTAAGAAGAAATTTAAAAAAAGACAGAAGATTGGAGTCCAGGATTCACGTGGCCAGGTGACCTTCAAAGTTTTGGACTGCTATATTTTAAGTCCACTGCAGGGAGTCACTGTATCCCAGCCCAGGGGTGAGGCAGATGACCACCTGCAGGTAGGTGACAGTAACATTTTATATTTTGATCTGTGCAAATGAAATTAGAGCCCTTTGTGGGTTGTCTCTCCCATACCCCAGAATATATCAGCTGTTCCTCTGTTACTGCAGTGCTGGTAATTAACTGGAGCTGGGTGCCTTGGGGGCAGCTACAGCACCACTGGGCCCTGCAGCTGGAGCTGAGCTCACAAACTCTGCAGGAGCAGAAATAGAATCCATTTTCCTGTGGCATCACAGGTGAACAGGTGTTTATAAGAAATAAAATGATTTTTTAATATAGTTCTGACTGATATATTTACCAAGCAAGCAATAAGAGATTAAGTTATAGACCAGCCCATTAAAAAAATACAGCTGCACATCACTCTGTTTTCAGGCTGTTTTTTTGCTATACTTTGATTAAATACCTACAAATGTGTCCCAAATATATGTCAGTGCACAAACACAAATGTATGATACCATAAACCCTGAGTGTATCCTTTTAACCTGGCTTCTGGGGTGGATTTTTTGATCCACAACATCTGAACCCTGGAATTCTTTTTGGCAGTTATATATTTAATTATTTGAGCTGAAAATAGGACAGGACACAATAGGTGGAAGTTCTCAAAAACCACTATGATGAAACTCATAGAAATGTAAGTTTGCAACACTGCACACTGCAAGAAGAGCAGTGAGAATTCCTCTTTTTTCCTTTGTTATTCATTTGTGATGGAAACATTCCTGGAAACAGGTGGTTCTTCCATGTTCAAATTTTTCTTTCTTTAGATTTCCTTCACTGCATAAAAGCAAATGAGAGAGAGAGGTTGAGGGAACTAAAGTTATAAATGTAGAAGTCTCTTAAGTCTCTTCATGCAGAACACTGCATGAAGAGAATATTATGAAAGTTTTACTTTGACATGATTTTGTTAGCATGTAAATGATAAAAGTCTTGCTTTATTTATCCTGGTTTTCTCAGGTCATAACAAATTATTCCTTAATTAGACAAATTCCCTAAAATTAATCTACATTTTTTGAAATGTCTTGGTTTATTTTCCTCTACTAGCAGCTCATTAACAAGAGACAGGACTTTAGTTCACGAATTTTCAAGAGATAATTTGCTAATATGAGTTCATGTAAAACACCATATGTTTAAGACTCATGTGATGGATCTTTTTGTTTTGAGGGGTTTTGCACTTTTTCTATAGAGAATAGAACAGTAGCTGCTGGCAAAACTTCTGTAGGTGTGAGACTAGAAGGTTGCAAGGACAGTCACTGGCATCCTGACCCTTTGAGGTTACCCCATAAGGACATTTTTTCTCTGATTTTTATAATCCTCAAAACATTTTCACTCAACTTGTTCATCTGCTGGCAGCAGGAGCCTGGGCTGGGAAATGTTCTGCTTCAAACCCTCCTCAAGTGCAACACTAAAACATAGAGGAACATCAAACAGTTCTTTTAGGACTGAAGGCTTCTGAATGAGAAAGCAGGGGGAAATTTTGGAGAAGGTGTTGTGGAGCCAGAAAACCTTCATCTGAAATGGTTCTGTTCATGGAAAGCCTGGAGAAATACAAATTATTTCTTCCAGTTTTGCCATTAACAAGTGTGATATGCTGTACCCTGCCATGCAGCTGCATTTGCAGTTTAAATTTTCAAAGCACAGACAGTTCATCATTGCAGAGTTCTTCACAACCTCTGCTCTTGACATTATTCTTCATATTTGTTTTACATACTGGCAATTCAGATACCTGAATGTAATGCATTGAAAATACCTATTATCTATTAATGCTCTGTTATTCTGTATATTTCTTAAGTGTATTATGTAACCATAAAACACAGGTGATCTGTGTTCATATACAGGGTACAGATTTTATTTGTGGATGGGAACAAATAAAGCAACGTGCTACAGCTACAGTTCTGTTAGATTTAGAAGATTTAATAGAGTTAAATAACAGGATTATGATTTACTATTTAGAAATTACTAAGAGGGAGGAAAATCATGACAGTTTTAACCTAGCAATTTTTCTTGTTGTCTAAAACAACCTGTTAAAAACTTCCATTTTTTTTTTCTTGCTGCTAAGGAAGCATAGTGGAGAGGATAAAAAAGAGCTAAAGAACTTGTTCTAAAAATAACATATATTTCCTAAATTCTATGAAGCTTTATTGTATTTTATATTTTCCTCTCTAAAGATATCATTTGCTGTGGCAGAATGCCTTACTCTCTTTCCCAGTTCATATGAATTCTAGTTTCCCAGTGTGATGTGAGCATCCTGGATTCTCAGGTGTGAAGGCCTTATTCCCAGAAACTGGAGCTTTTCCTTCAGAGAAGATTGCAGCCTTTGTCCAGTCAAAAATCTAGAGCTTCCAATAGACACTTGGAGAAAAACCAGCAATTTTGCTACTTGTTGGGCCTAAAGTGTCCCTAAAATCCTGGGATGCACACATCTGTGCTGTATATCCAGTGACAATGACCTGAAGGAATCATGGATGTGCTGTCCACAAACCCAGCAAATTAAAGCACAGCCTGGGATGTTTATGGCCTTTAAGGACCCGGTTCTCCAGACAAGTCACTCCCTTGTCCCCCAGCTCTGTGGGACATGGCACTGCAGAACTGGGAGACTCTTAACTCATTTGTGCCCTTTAACATCTCAGCACTGCCTCAATTTGAAAGACACTCTGCATTCTGCCAGGTTCCAAATTGCAAAATTAACAGTCACTATTAATTTTCAGGTACTGAGTCACCCAAAGATACTGATCTCCCTTTCAGCCTGTTTGCAGTTGATATGTGCAATGTATTTATTAGGGAGATGCTTTAAAGGAATGGAGGTGTTTGAGGATGTGCATTTAATTTCATTTCTTCCCTGGGAGCTTTGATCAATGCTGTGCTCACTGCCTCTGCCACATGCTTTGAACTTGTAGATGCAAATGTATAAATAATTTCCCATGTCAATTCCTGCTCATCTACCCAGGCTGATATATGGAAGGCAAGTTGTCTCCTAAATTCTTGTCAGAGGGATTAGTGAATTGATTAGTTGAATTCTGAATTAAAATTGCAATTAAAGGCAAAATTGTATCTCTTGGGCTTCAAGTCATTTGCTCAAAGTGTAGCAATCAGATTACAGGGTTTTCACCAGGTTTGTATTATGAATAAGAACTGTTTTCAATAACCTTTTCTTTTTTTCTGTTTATAAATCAATGTCTTAGATTATTAGCAATTACTAAACAAAAAAGATGGTTTTTTTTTTTTTTTTCCAGTTTTTCAGCTTAAAGAGGAAATTCCATTGACTTTTGAAAATACTGAAGATGTGATTCAGGGAAAATAATTACCAACAAATGCCATCAGTAGCATATAACGATTTTTTTTTCCAATAGGTTCAGCTCAAAGTATTTAAAATGACAATATGGGCATTGTATATTAAGTTGCAGTAATTATTTACAGATTATTGATATCTACTTTGCTATAACAGACTCAGGACATATTTTGGGCATGAACCTTTGCATTTGCGACTGAGCCAGATGCTTTCCTGATGACAGGGAGAATTCCCTTCCCTTCCCTTCCCTTCCCTTCCCTTCCCTTCCCTTCCCTTCCCCCCTCCCTTAGCTGTAAGGGACCCACCAGGATCATCCAGTCCAACCCTGGCCCTGCCCTGGACACTCCCAAAATTCCCCTGCTCTGCCTGAGCACATTGTCCAAACACTCCTTGGGCTCTGGCAGCCTTGGTGGTATGACCAATGCCCTGGGGAGCTTGTTCACTTCCTGACCACCCTCTGGGGGCAAAAAAGTCTTTCTGAACATATTTTCATAATTTATTCTGTCTCCATCATCCAACTTTCTCTGTCTGTCTGTGAGATTGTCCCATGTGATTGGAAATGGCCACAGAACCCAACTTTTAGACCTCAGCAGACCTTGCAAAATGCCTGTGTTTTGCTCACCTCACCCCGTGGCCATGCAGAGCACATTCTAATCCCCACAGAGGTGGATTTAGTGGTGTAGTAGCTGCTGTTTTCCCAAAGCATCAGCACTGACTCGAAGTGCAGCTCTGCTGGAGGATCCTTTGTTCCTGCTGGTTTTATCATCTTGGTGAAGTGAGAAGCAAATGTGCTGTTATGAGCTACTTGGGTTTAATTTTTGCTATTCAGCACCATAAATTACAGTATTTTATGGCGACTGTAAAAGGTGTGATTTGAACCAATTATGCATTCTGCTCTAAATCCCCAAACTTTGGAGAAGCATGTAATTATGGAAAGTCATTTCCACCAGGTCAGTTCTCTTTTATCTGTTCACAGAGAACACCAGGACATAAGTATGAAGTTTATAAACATCATTTTAAACTAGACTTATTAAAGCTGCTTATTAATGAGAATGTTTTCCTTTTCATAGCACAAAACTTGCCAAGTGTGAGTAGCACAGAGAATTTACCAGCTCCTGCACAAGCTCTTTGCTGTATTCTGAGGAGGGATGAAATGGAGGTGTTAGGACAGCAGGAAAAGAAGCAGAGGTTTGATACAATTTGGGGATGAAATGCATAATTTTAGAAAAAAACCACAAACAACAAACTCAGCATTTATGTAACTCTCCTGCCCATTGTCTTCACTCAGTGTTAGAACTTAGGATCTCTTGGGAAAAGATTTAGCTCTTTGAAAGCTGTGGTAGATTATCACCCAACTTTCTGTATTTTTATAGGACTTTGTGTAATTGTTTTTCTACAGATTTTTTAGTGTTAAATATGCAGGGAGCTAAATGCTCATTTTTTCCTTGTGAAGCCAGTGTTTCAGTTTCACCTGTCGAGTTAGATTTGGTTGTAAATTTTTTCTAACAATTGTTAGGGAATCCAGAGGATTTAAATAACCATTTTCCTAAAGGTGTTAGGATCAGAGTTCTTTCTTTCCTTATGCTGTCACCCTTAATCTCACAGATTTGCTGCTTCAAGTAGGGTAGTAGTGCTCTTAGTAGCAGTAAAAGTTGATCTGCTCTATGACTAATGTCGTGTTACATGCATTGCTCAGCAGTGGGGAGTTGGCAATGAACTGATGGGTGGTGGTTTCTTAATACCTGTCTTTGGAGCTGCATAACTGCATCAGCATCCAAAATTAAACTAAGACTAATTGCTGTCTCAATGTTTCCCATTAGGACTATGATGGATTAGGCCAAACCACAATAATTTCAGGACTGTTCTTAAGCCATGATTGAACTTCTAACATGTAGAAGGACAGAAAAAATAGAAAACTGAAACTAAACCCTGCTAAAAAGCAACAGTTTATTCCATTAAACACGGTGCTTGCTAATATATGTGATTTCTTTTTCTACATGTATGATGGCATTTTTTAACTGTCTAATAATTTTCATTGTTGACAAGCAATTTTAGAGAAAATTGAACGTAAAATTTGGGATTTAAAGAACAGGATGCACAATTTTTTTAAGAGCTTTTCTATATGGGAATGATTCTTTACAGTGCAGTAAAGAATTTGGCTGGCTGCATTTGGAATCTGTGTAGCTCTGACAAGCACAGTTGCTCAGGAAGCAAAGACCTGGTGTTATGTCTCAGATACACACAACACACAAGGTACCAGGTCCAATTAACAGTCTGATGGTGGTAAATCCATTATCCTTGGAAAGAGAGGCCACCACCAGGAGACATTAATTCAATGTGACACCAACTGGGGTGTTTGTATACAGCTAATTGCAGTGTCAGACATTCTGCTCTAATTGAGTTTAATTGTGGCAAAATTGGAGTTAATTAAAAGTTAATGGTATAGAGCACATCATGATATTATAAACTATGGGTACATGTTTCATATCCTTACTATTGTTGTTTAAATGGTGCTTTCAATTACTGTGCCTTGTATTGGCACTTTGGAAACGGGCTGTAATTATTTTGACATCACTGAAAGTTATTGTTCTGGATAGGTCTGAAGGAATGTGTTCGTTTTAAAAGGCTTCACAAACTTTGTCTTGGTTCATTATATCACAGTGTAAATGTCACATGTGCTGTTTCTACCCACCTCGCTAAGGAAAGGGTGGAGAGTGCTGGTAAAACTGGAGAAGAAATTTCTAGTTCAGCTCAAGAGAATGATGGTATTTTTGGCATTGCCCATCATAATTTGGGTAAGAAAACTGAGGTTTCCTCGTTTTGTGAATCCACCTTTTTCTAGTTGTGTCCAGTCTCTGGCTGTTCTGTGAGCATCTCTGATGAATCTCCTGTCTGTGAGATTTTCCCTGGGCTCTCTTTGCTTTCTTCCTTCTCTGCACCCTTTGTTTGCTCCTGTTATACGTTATATTATACATATTGCAATTATTTATTCACTGACAGCTCCATCTCTATCCAGACCTCTCTCGATGAAGTTTTATATAAAACCTTTCTGCTTGACATCCTCCTGGATGCCTTGCTGCCATTTCAGAAATATTCATTGCATTTTCCCAGTTTTCTGTCAATACAGGCAGCCCAGCCACCCTTGTGTCAATCAGCCCAACACCAGCTTGATTTTCTTGGTTTCCTCATGTAGTTTTCCTCTGTGTGCTTGTTTACAACTGTCCAAAAATAACAAATGCAGTGTTGTGAAATGCTTCTTTCCAAGAACTGTGGCTCCAGGTACAACCCTGGTTAATACAAGACAGGTAAAAGGTGTTCTAAATATATTGATGAACAAATAATGCTGTGTTTGAAATGGCCCCTTACGTGGGGGAAGTTATGCAGCAAAATTACTGATTTTCTTCTGTGGGCCAGCAGTTTCCTCAGCCCTTTATTCTGGAAAGCTCAATAGGCTGGAAAAGGCAGAATATTTCAGTAACAGCGGACTCACTTTATTCCAAAGAGAGGAAATTTGGCTCTGGAGCTGCCTAACAGAATTTTTTTCTCCTGAAATATTCTTTATTAATATTTTTGCTAAAGAAAACTGCTATCCCTGTGGAGAATAATTAGCACTTTATCAGGAATTTTAATTTTCAGAAAATACCAGTGAGATACACTCCTGTTTCTTTGGACGCTATCACACAGGAGGGCAATAATTTAAAATAAGTAACAGGGAAAAAAAAACCCAAACCAAATATATTTGCCAGTTTTCCTAAAATAGTTTTTTTCTTGCTTAACACTAAAAACTGACCCAAAGAAGTGAGTAAAGACTAAGGTGAATACACTGTCATAGGTCAAAAAGCACAGTGAGGTTCTTCATGAGGGCTAAAACTGGACAGTGTGGGTGGGGAGTAGATTTGTATTCAAACCTTTTGTTTAATTTATCACAACCAGCAGGTCTACATTTCTTTATTCAAAGAAAGATGTTTTACTAGGTCATAGGTGCATCTAATAAAAGGAATTTCTGTCAGTGGCAGCAAAATTAATGCTGCAAATATCTTGCATTAGGAGCAGCAGTGGTGGAACACACCAGAAAGGGCTGAAATGAAGCTTGTGAGAGACCCAAGGAAAATGAGAGTGATGATAGAGGAATTCTGGTGGTTCTTTAAAGGCTGCAGATTTGAGCTGATACTGAGGTGGATTATGCTGCACAACCTGATGTCCATTTTTTCAGGGAAAAAAATTATTCATGCTATTTTTTATATACCTGATGGAGGTAGATACCTAAGATGTTAAAGGCACAAAGGGCTGATCCAATTTTGTGCTAAGGCAATGTGGTACATGTTCTAGAATTTCTTTCTCTACTCCAAAATTTAGTTCAGCTTTAACTTAAATTCTAAGGCATTACAGAAAAATCATGCCTTTAACAAGCCATTTTCAGGAAAATATCAAGGAATCTGACTAGGAAGAAAGGCCTTCAGAGCTTTTGAGTGATGTTGGAAATAGAATATCTCTTGTTAGAGAAAGGAAAATGCTTGATACTTTAATGTTCATTACAACGTTGGAGAATATTAATATGATTCTGTACACTATGAATGGAAGTAGCTGTCAGAAAGATGGAGTAATGGACTACCAAAAAATATAACACTGTGAACTATACCATTGTGCTTTATCGATGGAAAAGTGGCAATACTTGATAATCCTTGCAGTGGAGTTCTGCTGCATTAATAGGTACTTATTTTTCCTTGTTCCTTCTCCTCTCACCCTCAGAACTACTTGGAACTTGTATTTTTCATGGTTATGAAAAAAATCTATAATAATTTTTCTCAGAAAAAAATTTATGGGTGCAATTCTCTTTTGCAGTGAAATAGATATGATCATGCTCCTCATTCCTGTATTTTTCAGAATATTCATTTATTGCATTTTCTGGCTTTAACTTCTGCCCAAGTGTGATTGTTACCAGAATAGTTTCTTGTGAGGAGGAAACAAGAATAAAAGCAGATGGGATGTGAAATATACTTAGCTGCTATGGGCTCAGAAAAACTTAAAAAAGTTTCATAAATTAAATCCCCAGCTCTTTGATGTTAAGATTAAACCAGGTGGTTTACAACAAGCTTGAAGTAATATCCAAGCTGCCAATAAATCCCGTATGGGAAGATCTCCAGGGAACTTCAAGAGAATGAGCCAATTTCTTGGCTCACATGTGATGGAGCAGGGTGGCAGAAGAGGAGGTTGCTAAGAAGTTCCCATGTTTTGCCATCTGCTTCCGCCAAGCGCTAAAAGTTTCCGTTTTGCCACATTTTGGGACTCTATGGAGTCCTGAGCTTTTTCAGCTCCACTGGCTCCACCTTCCTTTTTCAGAGAATGTAACAGAAAAAAATTGACATGTTTAATTTGGACTTTGATTTGGTTTTGTTTCTCTGTTTTAGTAACTTGTTTTTTAATTGGGTAGAAAGACAATGAGTTCTCTTATGGATCATTTATGCCTCAGATTGTGAGAGAGAGTAATAGTCTCAGTAACACAGCGTGGCTCCTGCTGTGACAGCCAACCATCAGGATCCCGTGGCTTGGGAAATTGTCCTTTTGCTCTTATTTGTTGGCTTTCTCAATTCTCATTTAGTTGTAGCCTCAGCCACAGCAAACCTCTCCTTGTGATCTTGCATATTATTATTATTCACTCAGAAGAAATGTACAGCAGCATGAAAACAAAATTGTCATTTTGAAATGGATTTGGATTGCTTTTTTTTGTCCAACCCATTCCAAGTCTTTTATAAGATATTAGTAATACGAATATTAATCCTTGAACTGAGCTTGCTTTTTTTGTTTTGGTCAGTTTCTCAAAGGAGAAGCAATTAAGGAGAGATGAAAGAATTTTCTAGAGTATGCATTATGTTGGTTTTGCATAGCCATGCCAAACCTTGCATTGGTTTTCTTCTGAACTCTACTGTCTTCTACTTCTGTGTGTTCAAATTTATTTAAAAAAAATGAAATACTCTCTAGGATCAAAGAGCCTTAGTTCTGATCCAAACAGGTTAAGATAAATTGTCCTCAGGGAGTTGTAAAGTAGGAGTAGGCAGTAAATTACCTGAATAGTCTTTCCTCTTTTTGGTTAAATATTTACAAAAAATTTTAAAAAGACCCAACCCTCTACTCTGCCCAACACCCCCTCTCCCTCAAAAACCCTCAGAACAACAAAAAAACAAACCCCAAACAAATGAAAAACTACAGTTTTTCTAAGGGCCCACCTTTTCACCCTTGGGGAACTGAATTTCAATGTCACTGGTAGATGGAAGTGCATTTACCTCTCAAAGGCGGAGGCAGTGTCTGTAGGTGCTTTCTGAGTGTCCTGACCTTCAATTTAATCTGAATTAACACCATAATATCATTAATAGAAGGTGTCCAGAGAAACTGATCTGGGACTTTTGTCCCACAGACAGAGCTCATCTGTGGCAGGCAATTGATGTCACTGTGGCAGGATTGTCTGCAGAACATCAGATATTGTCAAAAGAGAAGATATTCTTTGGCCAGAGAAGATGCATTGGTGCCTTCGTAATGGCAAGTTTGAATGGAAACCCAGACTTTTATTGCTCAAAAAGGATCCTGTCCAGGAAATTCGTAAGGTTGTTGAGTAAATTAAGTTCATTCCAGTTGATATATTGGAGACAAGGATCAAACATCTGTGAAGATACAGTTCAGCTCCTCCTTACAAATTAAAAAAAAAAAAAATCCTTCTTTATTGTGTCCTAAAGCAATCTAAGTAATTTCCTGAATAATTTATCTTAGTTATCTTTCATAGAATTGAGATTGAGTTTTGGCTTTAATCTCCAGTCAAAAAAATAAGCTTCAAAATTCCCAAATCTTCTACAGCAGAGAGCTGCTATCTCTGCACCGTTTCGCTTTCTTATCACCTACAACAGCAAATATATATTTTACCTTTAGAGTGGAATTCTGCAATGGCAAGTCTCATACTAAGGCATCACATTTTTGTTTTGCCTGCAGCCTGTGAGGCAGTTGGAAACTGACATCCCAGCGTTTCCACCACTGCCAAAATCCCAGGTTATAACTTCACAGCTTGTAAGAACATAGAGTTTGACAGTAATTAGCTTATTCTTTCAGCTTGGGGATTGTTTTTTTTATTGTGCTCTTGTTTGGAACTCCTGGTGAGCTCTCTTTCTGTCTTAATCTATAAAATTTTTTTTTTTCTTCTTGAAAATAAACCATACTGTGATATGAAATCACTTCTTTAGTGTGTGTGCTGAGATCCATCTCAGTGAGGCTGATCCTTTGGACCAAAGCTAACGGCTATAAGCTCATTAAGTAACCTCATTAACATGCTGAGCCTTTGTGGAAGCTGCACACTGGATATCCTTCATTGCAAGGGAATTTAGTTCAAACATAAATAAAGTGGGACTAAAGAGACTTCCACATGTTTTTGGAAGGGAGGTTGTACCTGTGGAGAAGTGAATCAAAGTTTAAGGTGTGGATTAAACCCTTGACATAAAAAAAAACCCCTGTGTATTCTTATAAAATGGATAGAGATAAGAAGTTGAGACAAGTAATTTATTTTTAGAACAACGTTTTCATTTCACATTTTGTCTAACAGAAAATTATAAAAACTGTATTTACAGGATCTAGGCTCAATTCTTTTGTTAGGACTCTCTTTATGTCCTAATATTTTCTTTGAATTTTTGAGCAGAAAATAATGTGGGAATTTCCTGTGGGTTTTGCTTTTTCACTTTGTGCAATCTTATCAACTAATTTGAAAGCATTTGAAGTCTGCCACTTTGACTGATTTTTTGCTTAATTTTCTTTTGAACAGTTCCTTTTTTTATTTTGTTGCTGATCATTACTGCATCCCTGCATTAAAAAAAATATACATACATACATATATAGCTGCATGAACAGATACATATTTTAGAATGGAAATTAAATAAGAAATTGTAATTTTTTTTTGTGGTCCTGTTTCATATCAGCAAGGATAGCAAGGATTTTGATATACACCATAACTTAAAATGAAATCCCTGCATGTGGCTGGGCTAATGTTAAGGATTCCTAAATTATGTCTTAATTATTTTCACAATTGCTTCCATTTCACTTCTTATCTCAAATCTGCTTTAGAAGGTCACCAATGCAAGACAGAAGTAGTACCAAAGTTTCATGAGAAAATACTCAGGAATGACTTAGCATCAAAAATTTGTTTATTTCTTTTAAAATTTGCTCATGTCAGCTCATCCTTGCTCAATTTTCTGCCACCATTATTATTCTTCAGATCATTAATTTATTCAAACTGTCATTATTTGAAGCTAGAGGACCACAGAAGATGTTGTATCATACAGTGCCTATGGGTGTTTCCAATTTAAACAACTAAAGTTGTGCAACTCTTCCACAGACCTTATTGGCATTTCAGTTGTTTCTGCTGAATTACTAAATCATCACTGGCTCATGAGGGCAGCAATTCAGCCCTAATTAATTAGAGGTAATGAGCTGAATAACTTTCCATTGGAAAAGGCTTTTATAAATGCTCTTGCTGCTGGAACCATGATGTGGTAAATTGTGGTTGCTGAAATCCTAAGTTTTGTTATAAAAGGGACAAGAGATTTAATAATCTGTAAGAAGATGAATACTCTTGCAAAATTTTGGAGGGATTCAATGGAACTGAAGAGGTGGCAGTCTTAATTCTCAATTGTATTTCAATGAATGGTAATTTAGTGCATTGTTAAAAAGACATTCATCTTATGTGTCTTTTTAAGATTAATTGTGTCTTCCTAGTTTTTGTTGTTTATGACTACAGTTAATGGGCTGGCAAAGAATAATCTTCTCAAAGCAGGAAGTACAAAATAACCTTAAAATCTTAGGTCAGGAGAAGCACTTTTCAGATGTTATGGATTTTTGTATTAAATGATTTACTTATATATACTTAGGAGAAAATATTGCCTTTTAACAAGCTTTGCTTTAACTCCTTTTCCTCTAATAGTCATCTGGAGTTACTTTGCATATTTTCTTTACTGACAAAGGGTAAAGGCTTGAGTGGAGAGGAAGGTGTGAAGCTTTAAATTCTTTGTCCTTAGGAGCAACAACATGGTCCTGCTGAAATACTTTTCTCCAGGGAGGAAAATATCACGGGGATGTGTCTGGTAACACACAGACACAGAAATGAGAAGCACACACATGTTTATTTCATGTACATGTATCAATTCCATGTTTACTCAGATAATGAGGACTCCAAGTTTCAGGTTCTAGCTCAATGGGAATAAATATCTTTTACAATAAAGGCTGAATTTAATTGGTACAATGCACTTTTGAGCTGTTTTAGCACAATGCCAGCAGCTAAATGGGTGTTTCACAGTTTAAAATGCTTTAATCAGGGCATGTGGAACACTGAAAGAAACAATACATCCTCTCAGCCTGTTTCCCTGGCTGTCAATCTAGCAACATATTTATTTCACCAAGAAAAGCAGCACCTTTTCATAATATATATTTCAAATATAACTGAGTGCTGTTTCTTAGCAACAAGAGCTCAGGAGCTGGTTATCCTGAGATGAGCCACAACACGTGTGGGCTCGTGAACCACAGTGCTGCCATTAGCAGGGAGCTCACAGAGGGAACAAAGGCTTTCTGATGGCCAATTTCTTCAATAATTCTTGTTACTTTTACTTGGGAGAGTGAAGGACCACTCATCCCATCCCAGCAAAATACTGGCAAAAAAAATTTAACTTTTCCCTCTCATTGAATAGATTAAATCAACTTGAAGTGCACACAAAAACATGTGGGGTAAATGTGACCTGACTATAAAATAGATGTATTTTATGAATAGAACCTTGAGAAGTAATTACTCACAGCTTGTTTAGAGAGACCTACTTTCTTTCAGTCTGAAAGGAAAATGTGCTTATGTGTCATGTTGGAACAATAGCTTTGAGTGCTGCTGATGCTAAAGAACTTTAAAGAAAGTTGAACACTTTCTGACAAGGAGTATTTTCTTAGACTCCTGTTTTTTCTCTGTGGTTAGTAAAGGAAAGGCAGTGTTGGGGAAAAAAATGCTTAAAAAGATAAACTAGCCCAGTCTTATGGCTCTCCCCATGCAGAAATTTCCATGCTGGATCCAGATTTCACTGCTTTTGCTCTTTCTGAAGTGCTCCTTACTGTTTGAATATAGGCTTTTGACATCAGTGGTGTTCATTTCATATCGATATCTACCAAGCCTATGTAAAGGGCTTCAGGAAATTAAATATTAATAATCCAAAATGTCTTTCCATATAGGTTTTTTATAGAACAAAAGGATACATGAAATTATGTGAAATGTCTGTTTAGATCAATTAAAATGTCCAAAATGTCATGGGAGAGGTGATAAAAATCTCAAATTTGTACCTTGAGAACCCTGCCTGGTTCCTGTTACTGCTTGTTCCTGTGGAAAGACTGTACAACAAGTAAAACACATCCCTAGCTATATTCCCATGTTTTCAATGGAGTTTAGATTAGCAAATAGTAGAAAAACAATACAAAAGGAAATAAGGGAGACTTCTCTTGGCTTTTCTAATCTTTGGATTATATTCTAAACATGTGACCCCTAGCTGAGAAATGAACCCATGGGTGATTAATATTAAGAGACACAAATGTGGTTGTTCATCTTGAGTTTCATTTCCTCAATTCATGTCAAAATCTTTAAAATACAAAAAAGCAATTTTTGACCAGAAAATTATTGACTATCTTTCAAGTCAGCTTAAAAAGGGAAAAGTTACCAGAATCAGGAAGTGATTTAATTTTTTACTGTCCAATTAGTTGTGACTGTTTGGATAGACCTTCAGCTTTGTTTGAACTGAGTTTGCTGAGCGTAAATATATGCTTTAAATATTCAACTAGTTGAACTGAAATACTATTTGTTAATATTTTGTAAATAATAGCTCTTCATTAATTGGAAAATAGTACTTGATATGGTGGTTAATAGAAGATAACAGGATCCATTTGTAATTAAATAACCCCAGTGAAGTGAGAGCACTAAACAATTAAAGGGTCAACTACCAAATGTTAACAAGCAGTGCATTACACATTATAGTTATTGTAGCAGTAATTACCATTCAGTGATACATCTATAATGCTAAAAGTGCATTCACCAACGGCATTCTTTATTGAAAACTCACAGAATAAATAGAGACAGTGACTGTCTGTTGCATAATTTTTTTTTAATAATAAAAATCCTTATTTTCTGCTCTCCTGCTCCATGTACTAAACTTGTGCTAAATGTTACCCCGATGTGTTTCATTGCAAGATGCAAAGTGCTGTCTAACGTGTGTTTTGTTTATTTGTGCAAAGCCTGGAACTGTGAAGGGCAGTGCCATGAAATATTAAGAGACTTGCCATCTGTTTGTGAGAAGATGTGAGGTGTGGCTCTAGTCAAGGCTGAGTGCTCTGGAGTAGGAGGGAAGTTTTTATATTTGCATTCCATATGGTGCAAGCAAAATATGGCAAACAGAGTATTTTCAGATGGCACCCACAAGGTAAAATCCTGGCTGTCCTGCAGTCCAGATTCTTTACTGCTTTTAGCGAGCACAATTGGCAGCTTGTCATCTCAGCTATTAATTTATCTTAATTTTGGAAAGACTTACAACATTTGCATTTTAGCTACCATCATCACCTTTAGCAAACTCTCTGAATTTGCAAAGTCCCATCAATGGGTCAGAAATTTACCAAGACTATCATAGGGAAAAAAGAGCAGAGGTGACAGAAGCAAAGACTCAGAAAGATTCATTGGACACAGTGGCCAGAATATGTTGAAAAAATGTTGGTTTATTTCTTCAAATGCAACATGAGTAAAACCATCCCATTTTTATTAATGAAATGGAGGACAATGTCACTTTGTGCTTGGCTGTTTCAACACCTCTCTGCCAAAGGGAAGAGAAAGTACAGAAAGAGTGAGAACACCACAGAACGATCATAACTCTTAGGGAAGGAAGCAAGCAAGTGGAGCCTTCTTGTGCTGCTATCTTCCCATCCTTTAATTATTGTTTTGCTTTCATGATTCCAAATCAGTGAATCTCAGACTTTTTCTAGGTGATCATGAGATTTTGAATGTTGTGCTAACTTTGACTCACTGAAGCTGTGATAGAGTGACGTGACCTCCCAAGTTCTCTTCAGCTCTCTCAGTAACTCATCACCTCTGTTTCTCTTATTGCCTTCAGAGCTTCCTGCAGGGATGAGGAAACACCTAAGTGGGGATCTATCAGGAAAACCTATCCTTGAGCTTTTTGCAGGACTCAGTTGATAGAACCAAGACTTTAACATGTGCTCTTCCCAGCTCAGTTCATGGCACAGTGTCCAGGCAGTGCATCATAGGTTGATTCTGAGAGATTACTCCAAAGTTAGGCCCAGAGATTGTATCTTAATTTGAAATAAAAGAACTGTTATATTTTTTTTGTAGTCACAAGAGTATTTTTAAATTCAGATTTGAGCAAATTGGAGTAGGGCCTGTCTCTAAGTACTGGTTTAGTTTACATGCTCCTTGTTGCAGTAAGGATTCTGGTTTATTCCCACTATTACCGTAATAGAAATAATAAGAGCAATAAGGTGAAATAATGTGAAATTAGGGAGCAGAGGTTTTAGTCAGCAGTCTTTAAAATTGTCTTTCACGATTTTAAGTTCCGTGCTGACAGTTTACCGAAGGAATGAGGGCAATTTACATTTTAAAGCTCAGCTTACAAAATTGGTTTGCTTCATTAGAAACTTATGGTTGGGTTTTACAAATTTGTCCTTTCTCCCTGCCTATTCCTCCCTCTGTCCTATTCATTTTTAATCTCTGCATATTTATGCATGACATTCCTATGCCAATAGTAGAGAAAACTGCTCTTAAACTCCTCATTACATTGGTATCTTGATGGTCTTATCCTGCAACTTGTGGAAGAGATTTCACTGATTTTAGACTTATTTATCAGTGTCCATTACCAAGCAGCCTACAGGACTGCAGCCGCAGACAAATCAAATTTATACCCACTTCATTTTCCAACAGCATAATTGAGAATTTCATTTAATCTCAGTATATTCCACGCTGACTTTTACATCTTCTTGAAGCTTCCATTCTCATCAAAGATTTACATGGTGTGTCACCTGCTTTTTCTCTCACATTTTTTTTATCAGCTAATGGCTATTCATAGTGCACATTTTATATGAAAAATTGTTCCATTATTATCCTCTTCTCCTGGACAATTTGAAAAACAGGAAGGCAAAATGAACATTAAAAGCTTGAATTCCAACTTGCTCCGTGTTTAGATTCTTCTGTGGGCTGCTTTCATTCCAGCCTATGTAGGGAGGCATAAATTAAGCCCTCTCTACATAACGGCCTATTTTCAATTCGGATTTCATCTTCATGAAGGACAAACAATTTTATGTGTGAGGTTTCCTGCAAAGCTGCTGTTCAGACAGGATGTAAACATTTCATACCACAGGATATAAGAGGAAGCAAGGTCAGCAATAGGCACCATCCAGACTGAACTGATTTTGGAGGTGCAGCTGGTGATAGCTGCACAAGACCTTGAGGGGCACAGGCTGCAGAGAGGCTGAGCAGGTGGGACAGTGGATTTGATCTGAGGCGCCTCTTTTTTAGCTTTTAGTTTAGGTTGGGAGGGAGCTTTAGAAATGAATTCTCTAGTTGCCTCCTCTGACGGTGTTTTGTTTCAGTTTGTGCAAAAGGCTTGGAGGTGATGATCTGAACTCATCTGAATGAAAGCAAACTGCAAGACATGCTCAGGAGCTCACCTTTCGTCCTCGAGCTCATCGTCAGAGGGGAGCAAGAGCAGAGTGCAGGTGTCAGGTCCCCTGCACTGGCTTTGGCTCTGTGGGTCTCCCGTTGGCCCATCCCACTCTCTGTGCTCCTGCTGCTTGAAACCTAACCCCATGGATCACACCACTGGGAATAATTGTTTCTTCTCTTGTTATAGATGCACGCTAGCTGACGGGCATGGATTCCTTTCATATTTTTGAAGGGTTCCATAAAATGCATTAAAATTCCCTTCGGTCTGCAAAACTGTGCATGAAGTTTTTCTGCAATTATGTGAGAACTGCTAAGGTGATGACCATCTGTGCAGTAATTCAGCCTTTTCAAAAGTATTAAATCGGGCATTCATCTCCTCTGAGTTTCAAAAGCAGCCTGTTTTCAAGAGAGAGATTTTTCTTCTGGTATTAAAAGGGTCATAGTTTATCCAAAGCAGAAAGTAAACACTTAATGTATTGCTGTTTATGTTCTTTTTATGTGTGTGTGCGAATATTTGTGTTGCTCTTCCTAATAGGAAGTCAAGAAAGTTGTTTGGGCATATAGGTTTCCTGTCAAATATACAAGACAAGTGATCATCAGAAAATAAGGCATAACAGAGTATAAAAATGAACAAGCAGTAAAATATTGGGTTTTTTTAGTCAGAAACCTTGCAGTGCATGAAAACGGTTTCACTGAATGTCCAAGTCCTTCTTTCTTTCCACTTGCCCATTTTTCTTTTTTTTTTTTTTGTTAGATTGATCTACAGTTACTCAGGTGAATGTACTGGAGGGAAGTTAGGGTCTGAGAAGTTCTAGAAGAAAGATTTCAGGGTTTATTTTATTTGACAATATGATGAGCTTCTGCAGTTGTTGTTGAAAGCAGTGAATAAGTCGGGATTCTCCAGTTGCCCATAGCTCTCTCAGCAACAGGATTGTTTCTGATCCCAGTGTGGGTTGCCAGTCCTGGAATGAGGGTGATGAAGCATAAAACACAGCCCACATCACCTCTGGCCTTTGCTGCCTTGTCCTGCAGTGGTAGGAGCCTGCACTGGGACAGAGCAAAATGCTCCTTTTCTGTCTGTACAAAGTTCTGTGACACTTGCAAGTCTCCAGAATAATTTTAAATTCAGATCCTCAAACGAAATGCAAATATTCCGCTGGCAGAAATCAATGCATGATGCCACTGAATTCTAGGAATCAAAAGATAATTTTGTTACCCATTTTGCAGTCTGGTTTCATTTCCCTGACTTCTGACATCTACATCTGTATCCTTTCTTGAGGTATGTGCACTAACATCTCTGACCTTCATAAAAAGTCATAGCTTTTCTAAACTTAGAAATTTAAAAATTAGGAAACTGAGTGAAGAAGTAGGCATTGTTTTTTGCTGTTGGTTTTTACTGTATTGTTAAAAATAAAGATGGAGTTTTAGAGCTGAGTTTTTAACACTGTTTGCTCATGGGCTGTAGGAAGTGGTGAAGTGGTTCCATATGATGATCAATTGTTTAGGTAGCTTGAATTTCAACAGCACTTAAAACTTGTACTCACATGATTGACACTAATGATTCTGAAAGAGACACTATATTCTGCTGAATGAGTAATTTGTTTTTTTAAAGAATTGCTTGAATATCTGTTTAAGCCGTAGATTGTAACAGTGGAGGTGACATTATGATGATACAGCCAATAAATACGATGGTTTCCTTTTTTTTAAAGTATCTAAAATATTTGCCAACCAAATCTGTCATGCTGGCTGTAAGAAAATGGATATTCTTGTGCCTGTAAAATTTTGTAAAGTCAAAGCTGTGGTTGTGGTCTAGCTGCCTCTAGTTTTAATGATCAAAGTTGTTAGTACCTTAAATACTGCAGTGGGATAAGCTTCAGTAAACAAGAGATCAGGATGTTATTGCTTATATCTTCCACAATGCATTTATGTAAGGTATTTCCTTCATTTCATGAACAGTTACTTCTTAATGAACCATTGGCCAGACCTGAGATCATTTGGAACTTGTGGGAGTTTAAGCAAGGGAGCACTGGCCGAGATGCTTGGCAACATTTTGGTCTTGGATATGTTACTCCTCTTTGGAACCAGATTAATCTAAATAACAGAGAGTGGTCATTACTGGGGAAACAGTTGCCTGTGGAGTAATATGAGGGAATAATATAGATTCCTCGAGATCTGCTTCCCATTCCTGATCCACGGGATACTTCCATGGCAGAAAACACCAGCACTGTGTGGTGGATTCCCATGGCATTTGTTCCCCCACCTGGTTCCTGGGCTCAGGTACCCAGGCAGGTGCCCACCCTCTGCAATCTCCAGATTCCTTTTTCTTTCCTTTTCCCTGGAGGCCCTCTGTGAGCCTGGTGTGGACCCCGTGATGGCAAAAACTGGATGTCCCTCTGTTCTCGTGGTTAATCTTGCGAGGCTGTAAAGCATCTGCTGCTGGCCAGGGCTTTCCACCCTGTAGGACTGGTAGGATTTTATGTTGCTGCAGAACGTTAACAGCAGAAATGTGCTGCCAGCATGAGGCAAAGGTAACTGAGGCTGTTAGAGGTTGTAGGGTAATGCAGAAGTGTTGGCCTGACCTGCTTTCTCAGCACAGCCTCCCAGAGCTTTCAGTGTAAGGATCAGCTCTCAGTGAAGGCACCTTTCAGGAGGTCTCTTCATCCTGTGGACACAAAAGAGGTAGAACAGGGGTGAAGGAGCACCTCAGCTTTTACCTCGTATTTTCTCAGCTTTGTCACTTTCAAACACAGCCCACAGGATTTCTGCTTCACCTCAGACCTGTGTTGCCCTTAATGATAATTCTGCAGGTCCACCAGGGAAAAGCTTGTGCCCTCTGGAGTTTCCCCCCATGTTTCACAAAGAGCAGATGGCACACTAAGAGCACAAGTGATTCTTTACACAGTTCCCTTGCTGTTCACTGTTCCCATAATTTAGTTAATGAAAGGAAAAAAGAGGGAGAAGTTACATAAGGCCCTTACTTGGGATTAAGAATGCTGAGTGCTTCTTTCTTAGACATAAACTGCAGGCTCTGCTTAAGCTGTGATGCATCAGAAAGCCAGATTTGATAAGATTACAGCAACTTCAAGCATCTGCTCCTGGTTGAAGTTTTTCAATTTCTGAGTAGTAATCTTTTGTTTAATGTTCTTCGTGTATTAAATCTCCTTAATTCCAGAAACCTTTAATCTGTGTACGTAATAAGACATTGCTGTGGAAGTGCCAAATGCTTTGTTTGCACATTTTTAAGTTTCAGGAATCTGTTAAAAATACCAGAATGCCCTTTGTAGAAGATTATTTAGATCATAGGCTCTATTGACTGGTGAAATTGTGTTTATCTTCACAATGAGAAAAAACAGGAGTTCTAAGGCAGAATAAAGAGAACCACTGAAAAGGAGTCTCCTTCCACTCCAATCTCATTTGTTGAAAGAAAATGTATATTAATTAAAAATTTAGACACTTCATTTCTGTTGCAAGGCTCCTTGCAAAAGACAAATTATTTTATACATCTAGTATGTGTTGGAAATGACAAATGAGATTAATATGCTTCTTAAATTACCATTACCAAGGGTCAATTAATAAGTGAACTAACCTTGTGAAAGTCATTTTGAAAGACTAGTTACAGATCTGTAATAGTCCCTGTCAAATTGCACAGAATTGAGAAAGTGAGAAAGCTGTCAAATAAATACGATACCTACTAATTGCATCCTGCATAAGGTAAATGAGCTTTTGTGGTTGTTGGTGGAAGGCACAAGAAATAAGTCTAAGAAATGTTACCATTAATATTATCCAATTTTGGAGCGAAATTTACTTGAGGGAACATGGATGCACAGAAACCTCCCTTGGTAACAGAAAAGTGAGGTTTCTTGGCAGTCAAAGAGTAGGAGATATGAAGGTCGAATGATCATTAGAGAAATATTTCTTAGGCTGTTATATAGGTTATTACCTTGGTAAATAGCGAATTTACCTGTTTTTTCATTCTTTGATGCACTTTTTATTTGGCCTCTGGATCTCTAGAGGTTAACTTACTTATATAAATTAAGGTTTTGTTATGACAAGAATTAAACCAACTCTATTTGCTATGTGATAGCAAAAAAGGACTGTGATTCCAACTTTCTCTCTATGGGAAGGACTTTAAAAAATACTCAGGTCCAAACCTGCAGGCCGACCAAGTGTTCTATTAGTCACTAATCTTATTTCCTGTGCTCAGGTTATAAAACTGCAACAGGTATAAAAGCAAGATCAAGGAAAAAAAGTTTGCCTTTTTCCAGGAAATATTGAAGATTTAAGACTCTTCCTTCAATAAAATCAACCACTTTTGGGTAAAAATTGGGTGTTCACAGCTGTTGGCAAATGCAAATATGTTTTTGCACCGCAGTTTTCAATCTGAGCCCCTTTCCAGGTTACTGGGTTTTGTCTGTTAAATCATCCAGCTACATCTCTTAATGAATAAATATTTGATACAAATATTAAATGCAGTGAAAAAAGCCAAAATTAGCTGCATGATGTGGATCTTGAAAAAGCAGCAAGTCAAACCATTATTTGTGCAGCAAACCCCAGGTTTGCTGTATGGCAGTAGTGGCTGTTTGTGCATCTGTTTTGTAACGGTATGAGTTTAATAAATCTGGTTATTTATAGATTTAAAATAGTAGTCATGGTGTTGGGTAGGATAAGCACACCAGCATGTGCTGCCATGAAGCTTTGAGCTGGAAATTACATATTCCAACCCTATAAATGTTTATAAGGGAGGTCAGAGTGTACCAGCAATGCCATGTGACTGAAAGGATCGGTCAGCACAGCTACTCAACACTGGGCTCAAAAGCTAAAGGCTGAAATGTGCTCAGTTGCAGACTTTGATGGGTGATTCTAAAAGATAAATGTGGTTCTGAAAAAGAACCTGTTCAGAGAAAAAGGTTAATAAAAAGAAAAGATGCTTCCATATATTTATTCAGTTCTGCTCTCTGTGATCTTCTGCTGAGTAAAGCAGAACATGAAGCAGAAAAATAAACTTAATGTCACTTTTCTTGTCTGTTGTTTCATTAGTGATAGAACATTTTTACAACATTGAAAATCCTGTACAGATCAAGATTTTTTTTTAGTGAACAACTTCATTTTTGTTAAACTCTTAGATGATATCATTTACCTGCTGTCAAACCCAGTTAAATGACATAGCTTGGTGCTGTCATATTCTACAACATGTCAGGATTTGATGAGCTATGAATGTTGTGTTTAGTAGTATACATTTTTAAAGGGTTTTTTTTCCAACATTCTACTGAACACTCAGTGAATCCTTCTCTGAATATCTTTTATTTCTGCAGGAAAACGTTCCTGTTATACAATTTTGATTCCTTGCTGAAGAGACAATCCATATTCATGCTTATTTTTTGACCTCTTAGTGAGAGATGAAGGTCTGATCACTTAACGTTTCTTACAAGCATATTTTTCTGTGGTTAAAACTTCCAATTTCTTTGAATTGTTTGGTATGAAGCTCATTTACCTCCTGATAAAAAGCAATTCTTTCTAAGTGGTGTCTGTAGTAAAATCAGGGCAGTTGAGTAAAGCCAGAGCAGGCACTCTGTCAGCTGCTCCATGTGGTGGTGTGTGAGAGCTGCTTGCAGAACACGGAGTGCCATCTATTGAACACTCGTGTGAGCCAGCAGCCCTGGCTTGGGAAGGAGGGGAGACACAACCACGTTAATAAAACATTTAACATCCAGAAAAATGATCAGCCCACTCCAGGTTTCACTGTGTTTCCTTTTGTTCCCATTTCCTTCTTTGACATAAAATGAAACAAACACAGAGGTTCTAAAATAATTCTTCTTGGCCTTCTTTAGGTTTGAGAAAAGATTTTGAGACCTTTCTGCCTTCCTAAGCAGACCTAATAATTTTAAGTTGGGGGTTTTTTTGCAGTTGATTTTTCTTTCCTTATAGAATCATAGAATCATTGTCCCTCACAATTGTGGGTTTAGGTGCCTTTCGTTATTCCCATGCCCAGGCATTTACTTGGTACCATAACAGCAAACTTTTAGTTCTACAAAGCAGCTCAATTAAAACCAGAATAGTTTGCTCTTTTTGAAAGGCTCCATGGGGTTGATGGATTGCTACTGATTTCAGCTCCAAAATCAGACTCTTGGGATCAATTGGACTGAGTTTCTCTGTGTGTTTTGCATTGAGCTAGCAAGTTGCTTAATAGTGATGGATTTATAAATAGGTTACTCCAAATAAAAGAAATTATCTTATGTCTGAACCAGCAATATATTGATGAGAAGTGATCTTGCCAAGCTGAAGGAGAAGAACACATTTTGGTGATGTAGCAGAACTGAGTGAGGAACTTTTATGCAATTTGCCACTAATTGTTTTATTGAACAGTAAAGTCCAACCATGATGTTTGCTGTGTCTGCCAGCTTAAAAATAAGAAGGTGACAGGAGAAATGGAATAGAGACAGGACTACACCTAGTCACAGACTAGAATTTGGTGAATAAATCTTGTTTTCCTCTTTTTAGACAGGAACTCGTGCAGCAACTTATACTCCATGGGACTATTGCAATTACACTGGCAGAAATAGTGACACTTCGAAGCTATAGTGAAATTCATTTAAAGCAAATCATACTGTGCTGTTAAAATAGCTCCCTATTGCTTTAAAAAAGTTCTGATTTTAGCACACAGGCCCATTATTTTTAGAAAAGATATGTTCTGGGATGTTAAATCCCTCAATTGACACAGGGGAGAGCACTCCTCAAGGGGAGTGTAATGGAGTAAATCCCACAGGACGATTTTCCATCACTTTGTGACTGCAATGCCACTTTGGGAATAAATACACCAAGGCTGAATAGTCTGGTCTGTGCGAGAAGTCACTGTGTTGCTTTGGAGCATCAGCTTCAGAAGTCTCTTCAAGGACTTCCTCTTCTAGGGCATTTTAAATTTTAAAAATTTGCTGCTCCCCAGTAGATTTCAGCAGCTCAAAATGATGCAAGATTTCTTCTCCTTTGGTATTTGTTTTTACTGTATGCTTAATTTTCCACTCTTGCCACAGCAAACCTCTTTGTTTGAAATTAGCTGCCTTTATATAATTGCTCTTACTTTGTACTAGGACATATTTTATTTCTATCATGCCTTTAGTTCACCCTGGTACTCTGTTAGTGATTATCTCTGTGGGTTCCAAAGATACCTTGCTTGGGTTTTTGAGTTACAGTTTTGCAATAGGATAACCAAATGTTCCAGCTGCACTCGCTGGGATGAGCTCTGGAATTTACAGCTTTTATGATCATCTGGTTTGTGGGTACATGAAAAAGGGTCTTGCTGATTGCTGTAGTCCAAAAAGGTTTTTTCTCATTTGCAATTTTTGGTGCAAAGAGCATCTAATGAATTTTGTGACTGACTATATCCAGGCTTTACTTTTTGCTGCAATAACTCTTTGACTTTCCAATTCTCCCTTTGCCAAATACATATTCCACATAGGATTTTTTTTTCCAGTTGATACAACTGATGCAGCTTGATGCAAGCAGTGAAAAAATAAGCATCTACAATGTAATCCTTGCAAAAAAAAATGTTTTGGTCGCATTTTTGGACTCAAAATCACATCTGTTAGTATTTATGAATAGCAAAATTGTTTGAAAAGGGTAAAAAAAGACAAAAGTTGACATTATGAGAGTTAGAATTCAGAAAATTGCTCAGATAAGGTTGTCATAATTCAGAGTTTAGGAGAAGCATGTGGGAGACAAAAAGAGAAGCCTTCTTTATCTCTAGAAACAAAATAGGTGTGGAAATGTGGCACAGATAAAGTCCTGAAAGTTCATGACAAATCAGTAAGTCAGAAGTGTGTAGATTTGGTTTGAGATCTGATTTTACAAAAGTGCAGCGCAGGAATTGCTGTTGTGTGTTGTAAAACATCTTGTGAGATCTCAGAATTAAGGGAAAGTGGTGGTGGAGCATAAAATTTACTGAGGAGGTGCCTTCCTAACATCTTAAATGCAGTAAATTACGGTTGACTGAGATATTTAAAAATAAATAAATAAATCCAGTGAGGCATACTAGAACTGCAAATTACACCTTAAAATTAATGGTTTTAGCAGGTAGTGTCATGAGAGCTGAAGACCAGTGAAGCATTTCAGAAAGTTCCTGGGTGAAATGTAAGCAAGGAAAATAAAAGAACATTAAATAAATTCTGTCTTTCTGTGTGTCACTACAGAGCAGATGCTTGTTGATCCTTCAGGAATTACATTAGAACTCTTTGACTACTCAGAAAAGACTTTTACCGTGTTAATTCACCTAATTTAAGACACATTGACTAAATTTTCCTTTATTCACAATTAGTGTAGAGAGACGATCCAACATGTTAACAGTGACAAAGACTCAGTTAAGAGAGACAGAAGAGGTAATTTGAAACAACATTTTAGTTTGGATAAGGTTGCCCTTGGAATATCTTTCCACTACATCTGTGTCTGTGAACTATTTTTCTACTATTATAATGTGGAAACTGTTCAGATACTTTCTTTTTTCTATGTATGAAATATAGATCTAACAGGAAAAAAACACTACACTGCTGGACTGAAACAGAGAAACTGCTCAGTGTGTGTGATCTGGGATGTGCTGATCTGTTTTGCTGCTCTTACCAGGTAGATCAGCTGTCTAAATTATAAAAATATCTGCCACAAACACTCTTTTGGAAAAAAACCCCACCTGGGCATAATGTGAAATTCAGTAAAGCTGGCTGTACACAAAATCAGCAAAAACTCCTTTAGTTTGGAATAACTGGGCAGGAAAAACAGTTTTGTTACCTCTGGTTCTTGAACATCATCACAGCTGCTGAGGGCATGGAGTGCAGGAGGGCAGGGGGAGCCAGGTGCTAATTCTGAATATTTCTGGGCTGCGTTTGATATATTTACCCACTGAAATGTCAAAATTCAACCTTTGTAATATAACAGCTTGCAACCTCTGCTGCTATTGAGGGAGCTTGATAAACTCACTTTTACTGATGAGTGTAAGCAAAGACACAGCAGGGAGCGAGTCATGGAGATGACTTCCCACACACCTTGTATCATCAGCACCAAAATGGGCCAGCTTTGGCTCAGCAAACAGGCAGCAAAGTGCCTAATGTTTACTGGGATCTGGGGAGGGATCTGGGGAGGAAGGAGAGGGATGCTCCATGGCAGGAACATGGTCAAACAGGCAGGTTCCGGCTGGTAATGTGGGTGCACTGATGAAAGGAGAGGCTGCCAGAGCTTGGAAGGGAGTTACGAGGAGATTTAGCAGCAGAATAAAAATAAGTAAATAAATAAAATCATAAATAAAGAAATGAGAAAGGGACTGTGTAGCTACAGAAAGAGAACACTTAACAGTTTATCATCACATCCTATGTGCTGGAAAAGGGGCATGGCAGACGCCTTGTACCACCATCCAACCCTTCACAGCAAAGACTCTCAGTGATGGGAGTTTTGCAGCTCTGAAATGTGAATGGGTTTCTAACACAGGGCCCTTAGGATTTGCAGCACAGTCATCTTGATCCTGTAAGCAGAGACAAATAAATCTCATCCAGTTCTTTTTTTCTGGCTTCTGGAGACCAACCTTCAAAAAGGTGAAGTTTGGAAATGCTGTAGAATTGCATCTTACATGACTGTGACAAATGTATAAGGTGTGGTGATATCACTTCAAATTTGGAAGAGCAGAGGAATTTTATTTACAGGAAAAGCAAATTTTTCAGGAACTCCACTAGGAAAAACTTGTCTCCAAAGTGTTTTCTTCATTGATACTTGATCCCAAGCACTCTTTGATGGGCTTTGAAGGAGTCCTGGCTGCAGCTGTCCACTGGAACACTGACAGGGTAAAGAGGATGAGCTGCCATCCCAGGAACACTGACAGGGCTGGAAACTCAGGCTGCAAGGCAGCAGTGACCTGCAAGCCCTCCAGTCCAGCCTGTAAAGTCTTCTGTACAAGTGCTCTTGTAATTGCTTCTTTTTTTACTTAAAAATAGGGAAACCTGGTCTGTTACATCTGTTCCACCCTGGTACCAGCCTGAGTGATCCTCGACTTCTAAGATCTTTTCCTACGCATTTGCAGGAACAGATATTTTAAGCAATAATAGCAAAGCCAAATAAATGTATGTGTGATATATGCCTGGCATTTGCACTGACCTTTATTTCTTATGCCTGAAGAAGTCACTTTTCCTGTCACTGATGCATTCGAGATCTTGCGTTTTAGTTCTTAGTCTGATTAACTATGGACTCTCTCTGACCCTGTTGCTTCTTGCAGCCTTCCATGAGATGAAATCTGTTAAACTCTTGCCACTTCCTCCACATTTGGAGTTATTTTTGAGCAGCCAGAATGGTGAGCAGCATCAAATAATGCCAGGAGACATTTAAAAGTGCAAAGCTATTTTTCAGTTTTGCTTTTGTAAGTGTCTTTGTTGTTTTTATGGTGCAGCATAGAGTCTAAAAATTCTGGCACAGCTTATGTATTAATCCTTTATTTCAGTCCTGCTTTGTCTCTTTTTGATTTCTTTACTATTTTTGTGGTGATTAAACTTGATTTCTTTGGTGAATCCTGATACCTTCTCTCTCTCCCCCATCCCTGCTCCCCTTTTGAGGGGAGCAATGTGTTCTCTTGTGATACAGGAAGATTTTAATTAGTATTTATATGATCATCCTTAATACTTTTGGTGTGTGTGAAGTACATGTGGCTCCTTGAAGAGCTGTGTTGCTCCACAGATTTGAGGGATGTTCTTCTCATTTGTTCACTGAGGTTATTTTTGGAGTGGGCATTCTCATTTCAACTCCCAGATAATACTTGACAGGATGGATGCTTCAGAAGTTATTTTAATTCAATTTTTGTAGGCATTTGAGAGAATCTTTGAGGCTTTCTGTTGTGAAGATGCATAAAATTATTTTCACTTGTGTTTTTGTGTTTTTACAGATGTAGAATAGTGTGTAATGGGGGGGGAGGGGGCAATGATATACTGAGAGGAAAACTGGGTTTTCAAAGATCTTTCAAAGGTGTTTTGATTTTAATAGGATATATTATCCAGTCTCATAAGGCACTTTGAAAAATCGTACTGTGCACATGTTGGTAGCTTAATAACCTTTGTAAATCTGATTTTACATCACTTGCTCAGCAAGAGATGGAATATCACTATCAGTCTTGTATGCAGAGATCAAAAACCAAGATTCAAGCTTGATTTAAATTTTGTCTGGGCTGTGGCTTTGGTGAAGTAATTTATTCTCTGTCTCCCACCCTTTGTCTATTTTATTTATGTGACTGATTCTCTTTTGAAACCCTCTGTGGCTGTTGGTTCCATCAGTTCTATCATAATTAATCAGGATGGTTCCAGTCTGAGCACCTCACACCTCCTTTGTGTCCATCTTAAACTGGGGATTTTGTGACTTTTGGAAGGTTTACAAACGCACCCAGAGGCTGTGGGGGAGCTCTGTGTGGGTGGCAGGGCCCTGCAGCATCTCCTGCCCAGCCACCCTCCCATCCCTGCTGCCCACAGCGGGGTTGGGCTTTCCTGCACCACAGAAGAGAGAATTTTGTGATCATGTCAGAGTCTTCCCTTCTCTGCTCCCAAGTCCTTTGATCCCTGTGACTTTTTGCATAGCTCACCATTAAAGCCAGTTTTCTCTCATGCAATCTGACTCTTCAGTGTTGTGTCCTAGACAGGGACATTTCACAGAGGGACTGGGCTTAAAGGGATACATCTGGGGCAAAAGTTGGGCTGAAGCTTTGGGAAGTTGCTGGTTACTAGTATTTGATAGTATATAAAACCTCAAATATTCTGTGAATATCACAAGGAATCTTTTCAAAGAATTTTTATTATGAATATTTAAACGTTAAAAATCAGAAGTCTTAAAATAATAGTCACAAGGACTCACAAGTATATCTTGTCTGCTCCAAACTGACATAAAACTTTCCTGAAAATATCAATTTCTGCTTGCTGACCAGCTTTGGTTTTATAACTTAAAAACTAACCTGAGGAATAGGTGGTAAAAAATATGAGCTTAAGTTATACATTTTGTGGTTTTATTTTTTCAGTTGACATATAAAAAGCTGCTACAAAATCCCAAATTGTTTATTTTATATTTTAATGAGGTGAAAACATCAAAATAATTTTTGGCATTGGGTTTAGTGTGCAGAAAAGTCAAGAGTTCATTTTGGTATAAGCTTTCTATGATTATATTTTTATTATTTTTTTTTCTGCAGTTTATGCCATCATTCTCTATAGTTTTGGGGTTTTTGTGCTCCTCCTCTGTGATTTTTTTTTCATGGGAAAGGGTCTATTTTATATTCAGAGCAGAGAAAAAAATTCAGACTTTAAGCTGTACAAGAAAACAGCACCTTTTTTAGCAATATTGTGATTCAGAGACACAGCTGGGGAAGAAAATGCATTTCCTGTGACACTAATGGTGGCACAGAATATACATTCAATTAGATAATTAACTCATAATTGCTTAATTTAGAGCTATGGAGCAGTTTAATATATTAAAACTAAAAAATATTAAATGTATAGCATTTTAGCTTCATTTTGCAGCAGTGAGCATATTCCACTGATGGCGTTTTCTAGGAATATTGTGGCTTTCCTGGATTGCCAGTGCCAGGTTTTCTAGTGGAAAAAGTGTCTGATGTTATCTCAAAGCAACAGGAGCTGCAGGTACAAGGAACCTTTGGAGCTGGGCTGTACTGACTGTAAACTGGCCAAGAAAATGTCCTTGTGCTTCCCTTCAAGGGAAGATGAACGTTAGAGAGACGTACTGCACAAAAAACTAATGTGGAAAATGTGCAGAAAGTTATTATTTAATTAAGGCTTTAAGAGGTTCTTGACTTGTGCTGGTTTTTTATTAAAGAAAAACCAGTTGAAATAACATGGGAATGTTGGTTTGACAGTCACATACAGATAAACCCCCTTGCTGACAGGTTCAGATGCAACTGTAGCTCTGGAAATGTAAATGGTTCTTTTTAGTCCAAACTGTATAACCTTGGCAGAATTTGCCATGTTACGCTTCACAAACTAAAATGTAATGTAGACCCTGACCTTTCAGTCTACTGATGTGACTAATTATTAAAGTATTAAGACCACTGCCTTAAAAGCCAGAGATAAAAGCACCTATTTCACTGTTTATAATATTAAATTCCTCCTTCTTTTCATAAAATTTCTATTAATGTGTCTACAAACCTTGGCATCTGAAGTGATCAAAGGAGATGAAGTGACTTACTGAAGAATTCATCCCCGTCACCTTGGAGAGATAGGAGTCTTGGGCTTTTTAAAAAAATGTTGTTTAATTTATGTACACAGTTAAGAGATATTTGTGCTAGGAAAACAGGAACTATGTATAACTGCAGTGTAATTCTAGGATTAAGATAGGCCAGAGCAGGCTTTTATTTTAGTGAGGTCCTTGCTGAAATTCTTCAGCTTTTTACCTGGTGCAGAGCTGCTGAACTGCTGTAGTTTGATGTGTCATTGCATATTTTTCCCACATTTTTGTAAAATACTTTACAGCTTAGGGTAAAGGAACATCTGCATTCAGGAAATTCTCTAATGCTCTATGTTTTCTTCCAGTAGTGTTTCTCCAACGGAAGATATTAGAGATAAAACATTTCTAATAAAGACAAGCACCCTTCTTAAAATAAAAGCAAAGATGCTGCTTTTTCACCTCTTATCTTCATGAGTAAGAAATGGAAGGAGGAGTAGAATGATCCCTGTAATCATTGGGGTGGTACTTTAAGCTTCCCAAAGTCCCTGTGCCGAACATGAACTGACAGGAAATGTTCAATATCTTTGTTTTCACACGCCAACAGTCCTTGGGTGGATGCAAGATAAAGCCTGTGGAAGATACTCCTGGAGTATTTACATGGCTAATTAATCCCTTTCCACCTTGGCTCTAACTCTGATTGCCAAGTTAAACCCTCTAATTGCAGGTAATGGTGCTGCTTTTTGCCATCATCTGTGCAGTTGTGCTGTGGTGATCGATACCCTGTCTTCTACTTGAGGTAGAGTTATTCTTACCTCTGAGAAGCAGAGTGTTTTTGTTTTGCATCCTCTCCCTCCATCTCTTAAGGAGCAATATAAAAATTGGCTCATGTTTTATTCATATTCTTAAATCAGGAAAATTTAATTGTAATTAGTTTCTCTTTGTCTGAATTATTGTCTTCTCTGGGTTGTGTTAGGTAATTGCATACAATTTTTCTACAACCTTTCACTATAAAGAAAATTTCTTCACTACTTTTTATGACCCAGAGGTGGCCAAATTTTCTTTTCTTACCAGGAAATTGCCTGTATGAAAGATCCATAAGTCCATTGCCTTTCCTTACTCTCAATCCACACTTCAAAATTGATGATAAATAAAACCAACAAGTATTTATTCTCAATAATTAATCTTATCAATAAATAAATCCAGCAGTGATTAGAATAACTGAGGTGGGGCAGGTGGTGGTGTAGCAGTCTCTTGGATGGTGCAGTGCTCCTGTGAAGCTGGGGATGAGGAACAAGTAGAAAAACCACCTGTTGAAACAAATGGAAAAATTCCATGAGAAGCATACCTAGGGGCAACAAATTGGAAATTAAAATTAGATGGCAGGTAATGACTAAATAGCCTGTCTTAGGCTTTGAAGATAATTAAGCACTAAAAGATATTCTAGATTTACTTATGAAATCCAAATTTATGATGTAATTTTGTGTGGGCCATTGGCTGGGTGGCTGCAAAGGGAAAATAGACATTTATATGCAGAGAAGGAAGGTGGCTCTCCAGAATCGTTTCACCAAAAGCAATAAATGAATGAAAACAACCCTTCTGTGAAGAGAAACCTCTGAAATTACTTGAAGTAATGCTAAGAACGAGACTGGTTATCTTTTCATGTGAATGTTATTGCTGACTGCAGTGTAGAAAGGATTCAAGACTATTTAAAATAAAGCAGAAAGCTTAAAATGAGCAACTTTGAATAAGCTTAACTTCTGATGAGATCATTATGTTTGGGGTGGTGAAAGATCTTGGCTTTGGATATGCTGAGGGAAATTGGATGGGAAGTCTAGAAACAATCCATTTTGAGAAGGGAAAGGGTTTAGCAGGAGTTTTCTAGAAAGGATGAAATCTATTACTGCCTGCAGTTTGGGGGTTTATATTGCTTTCCCCTATTCCATTGCTGTGCCTAATTTGATCAGTGTTTTTGAGCTATATCACAGGCAACAGCCAAAGTCTGCTTTGTATCTGATCATGGAGTTCTGTGCTGTGAGGTGTAAAATTTCTCCTAAAGCCTTGATTATCCTTTGTAGTTTGAATGTACACTTGTGTCAAAAATGAAATTGGGATTTAGCCTCAAGAGTTCCTGAAAATCACTGGTTAGATTATGGTGAACATAACTTCATCGTTATCATAGAATCATGGAATGGTTTGGGTTGGAAGGGACCATCTGCTTTATATCCCCATGAACAAAACTCCATAACTTTTAATTGGGAAAGCATCAGTTTTTCACTAAATAAATACTACAGAACTCTGCAGGTTGGTTTATTTTCAATCTGCCCTTATGCTGAGCACTTGTCCTTGGAGCTGCATTGTTATACTCAGGTAGGAACTTAGATCCTTTCTGAATGTACCATCACAATTTCTTGGTATCAAAAGAATTAATTCAGTATCTTTCATACATCAGTCAAGTTTTACATTTAAACCAGAAAGTCTTTCTTGCCTTCTGCACTGAAAGACTGAAATCTCACGGTTCTGTTGGTTAGGACAATCTAGTTTTCCACTTGGTTTTGTTTACAGGATGTTCAAAGTGCCAATATTGTCTTTTACTTGAATGCTTTTCTCACTTGCGTGTGTGGGGTTTTTGGAAATAACAATACACTTCTGTTGTTATTTTGTGAGCAGATTTTATGGACTTTTTTAAAATTTGTTGGTTTTTCATGGGGAAGCAAGATAAGATAACAGACATCTTTCACAAACTGGTCATATAAAGATAGGTGGTCGTAACTTCAGCGCTGCAGGCTTTTATTTTGAAAACATTGTAGAAGAATGGGTTTAAAAGGAGCTGGTGAGTTAATTCATAATGCTTAGGACAGGCTTGAAAACTATTGTACAAAGATTAATAAAATAAAGTCCTTGGTCATCTTAATAAAAATGAAGAAGAGATCATGTAACTGTTCCTACAGACCTGTCATGCCAAATTTTTTGGACAGTTGCTCTCAGATACCGTGGACTTGGCAAAGATAAAGTAACTCTATTTCAGTGGTTAATAAGAATCTCTTATTCTTTTCCTTCATCTGTGAAAGTCTGAGAAAAAAACCCCAAAAACTAGTGTTATATCAGCCTTTGTTTTAAATTACTTACAATTTTGATAAAGCAGCTGAAGTAGTTTTTTAAATTTAGCAAAGCCTTTGTTCTTTCCAATGAACAGCACAGTCACTTGATACTGAGAGATAGATTAAGAGCAAATTATCTTGAATTTGAAAATTATTTGCTGGAATTTCACAGAGAAATATTGTTCTTCTTGCACTTCCCAAAGCAATAATTATAGTTTTGATGAGTCAGTTTTTACTATGATGAAGTGTCCAGCTCTGGAGTGCTCAGCACAGGAAAAACGTGGATATGTGGCTCCAGAGGAGGCCGCAGAAATGAGCACAGGACTGGAAAACCTCTCCTGTAAGGACAAGCTGAGAGAGTTGGGGTGTTCAGCCCAGAGAAGAAAAGGCTCCAGGAAGACCTGAGAGCCCCTTTCAGTACCTTAAAGGGGATTATAAGAGGGTTGGGGACAAACTTTTAGCAGGGCCTGTTTGATAGGACAAAGAGTAATGGTTTTGAACTAAAAGAGAACAGATTTAGACTAGATATAAGGAAAAGAAAATTACAACAAGGGTGGTAAAACACTGTCATGTCTTGCCCAGAGAAGTGGTAGCTGCCCCATCCCTGGAAAGCCTCAAGGCAAGATTGGATGGGACTTGAAGCAACATGGTCCAGTGAAAGGTGTTGGAGTAGATGAACTTTAAAGGTCCCTTCCACGCCAAACTATTTTATGATCCGTTTTGTCAGCAGTTTCCAATTGTAGCTAAAACGGTGTCTGACTTTAATGCAGTTCAGGAATGGAACTGCTTTTCCCTTCCTAGTCCCCATCACATCCCAAGCCATCCAAGATTCCTGCATTGACTTTGGAGTTCAGAGCTGAACAAGCCTGGGAGCTGAAGGGGCAGTTTCCCCCAGAAAGATTAATCTGTGCCAAAGCTATGGGAATCATTCCAATCAGGATATTTGCCTGCCTTTAAACAGTTAAGCCATATAATAAAAAGTAAGGCTTGGGAAAGTCTTGCAAGAACAATTCCTAGACAAGTGAGGATAAGCAGTGAGTAGATGTTAAAATGGACTGTGGCACTATTTACAAAGAGTGCCTGTAAGTAGGAATCTTACTCATAACAAATGCTCCTACTCACACCCAACACACTGAATTTAAAAAGTGGAAGGTATTTATAAGCATAACAAAACACAGAGAGAGGTGATAATAAGCTATCCATTTTAATAAGGAATTAGGATTCTGACCTATTTCTTTCCCAGTAGGATTTATCACTAAGTTATAAATAACTTGCAGGTATAAGACAGGGCAATGAAGAATAAATTAACAGTATAAACAAAATACTCAGAGACTTCCAGCCCCTGCTGGCACCACTTTCTCAGGGAAAGACTGGGAGAGAGTGATATTAACGTCTGAGCTCAGGTTCATTTTCTGGCTGGCTTAACTCCATTAAAGAGTTGAGTCTGGGGATGGGGAGGGCAGGTGAGAATGATAGTGGTGTCTCAGACATGTTTATTTCTGTATTTTATTGATTTCTTGTGAGGGGAGAGAGCTGCAGGTATAGCACACTGTTGCAATCTAAATTGATTTCTCCCTTATTTAAGAAGTTTTGATGTGGTTTGCCCTGCTGACTCATTGGGACTTTGCACTGCACATGGTTTGGAGGGTTGAGATCTACAACAGGATTTTTCCCTCCAGTTTTTGGAAGTAAAGTCCTAAACAAACCTTCAGTTGCATATGTCGTCTTTGTGTTCTACAGGCGATGTGAGTGTGTGCTTGTTTGAGACTGCAGGTGTTCTTTCAGTCTTCCATATCTGATTAGAAAACCCAGAGAACTCTGAAAATGGCCTAACAAACACTTCATGCCATCACCATTGAGAAAACACCTAAATGTCTCCTTTTATTCCTGCTTTTTTTGTGTGTTTGTTTTGTTTTCTCTTTGTTTTTAAAAAGGCTTTTGGGTGAGCATTAATGTCAATTCTACCATGATAGTCCTGTAAGTGTCCACTGTGCTTGGTAAAAGTAAAGAATCAAATTCTAACCAAGTCTTCACATGATTTCTATCAAATTTGCAAGGGGTCTTGGTTTTTTTTGGTTTTTTTGGTTTTTTTTTAAGCTCTAGTCTATTCATTCTTTGGGCAATATGGCATTTTCAAGCTGCCAAGGGGTATCTCAGTTTGAATGTACGTCTGTCTCTCTCTTTTGCTTAGAGGAGAAATCTGCTCTGAGCCTGGTCCAAAGAATGGGCTGCAAGTGGTGTCTTTGGCAGGGTCTGGCTACAGCAACATTGATCAGAGCTATTTTCTTACTCTCTCCTCACTGTGACAGTGAACTCATGACTTTACTAACTCATGACTTTACTCCTTTTTCTGTTCACACAGCTGGAAGTCGAGGTCGTGGATATGAACGGGAAAGCCATTGACGGTCCAGTCCGCCTGGATATCTCAGTCATTGATCAAAACGACAACAGGCCGATGTTCAAAGAGGGCCCCTACGTTGGTCATGTCATGGAGGGATCTGCCACAGGTGAGTCCATGCCAGTCCCAGCTCAGTAAATAGTGCCTGAACAAATTCTCTTTTGATAAATGCGTTATCATCACATCGCAGGAGTTTTCTTGCTGATTTTGTGGCTCACTGAACAGAACGCTTTTAGGACAGCAGGTAATGATTTTTGCAAAACAGTCGAGACTCTGCACTGAAAAAAAAAAGAAAAAGGATAAAAAAAGAGAAATTATTTGGAAATAAGAGCTTTGATATAGGTTCATATTTTTTATTAATCTCTGGAATCACCAAATAGGATATGATTAAGATTCAAACCAAGTAACATGTACAATCTGTGCAGAGTGGGAATTTCACCTTTTTTTCTGTAAGTTTAGGTACTGGAAGGGTTATTTTTATTTGTTTATGTAACATAAGTCTAGTAAATAACACAAACAAATGGAAAACACATTATGAATAAATTAATATTGTAGGGTAGATTGAAATACTGAACAATGCTGATAAACAGATGTAAATGCAGACACAACAGTTGCAACAAAACAAAACCACGTTGATAGTTAAAGTTAGTAATGAAAATGTTCTGATTAAATATCTTGTTGATTTTGTCTGATGAGGAAATTCTACAATAAAATATTATTTCAAATTTTATTGTGGGTACAACCATCCAAGTTAACTCTTAACTTATATCATGTGATCTCTCTGGTGAATTTTGCATTTTCATTTGCATGGGGATCTGGAGTTCTCCATGTTTAAAAACCTGTGGGTGTGAAATGCATTATGAGCTGCTCCTTCAACAGATTAAAATTTCGAGGTAAATGTTTATTTACCTCACTTGTGACAAGCATGTAATGAAGATATTGATGTTCTTTTCTGTCAAACAAGAAATGTTTCAGATTTGAGAGTATGGCTGCCAGTGGAACACTCTTTTCTGTTGTAGTACAGTTTTTAGCTGGCAATTCTTTTTTTTTATGATCCATAAACTCTCCTTGCTTTTCCTTTTTTTCCTGCTCCTTATGTTGAAGTTTATACTTCTGATTCAGTAGAGATATTTCTCAGCCCAGATTCCAGTGAATTCTTCTGTAATAGTTTCATCCATTTTCTCCTATTGCCGTTTTGTATTGACCCAGGTATCATTTAGCATTTTGATTGTCTTTCCCATTCACCAAAGTTTGAATAATTTTTCTCAACTTTCCTTTCCTTACCCTCCCTCCCTTCCCTCCTGGTATTCATCACATTAAACTTCATAACCTCATTTGCCTGGTGTCAAAAGCACCAATGCTTGCAAAATTATTTTGTGCACAATTGAACCTGTAGAATCAGGGTTGGCTGGAATCAGTCACAGCTCTCTATGCAGATGGCACCCACTCAGCCAAGATTTCCCTGTGTTTACATCAGTTTTCTATAGTTCTTCACAACTTACGGCACATATCTTCAAATTATTCATCAGGCTCTGCTATTTTATCACAGTGATTATCAGAGAATATTCCTAGCTGGAAGGGACCCACCAGCTGTCGTGCTGTTCTGAATCAAAGGTTGCACTGCACAGCTTGATAGAAATCTTGATGTGTTTGCATGTGAGATTCCTGAATCCTTCCCTTTGGATTGCAATTGTGCTGCATTTCATTTTTGAAGCTGCAAAAGGAAGGCTTTGCATTGGATGCATAACCTTTTATCACAACCACCTTCCTTCATTCAAGCTCTGAATCAAACCCACTCACTGAATTCTGCTAAAAATAAAAAATGTTCAAGTAGGTATCTAGGATTTGCCTTGATGTTTCCTGGTTAAAAGTGTAAATTTCCATGGATTCCAATATTTGCATGAGAGAGGCACAATTATGTAGAGAAAGATGCAAATATACTGGACTGTGAAACTCACCTGAAGGATTTGGGGGCCTTTTTAAAGCATTCAGATAATATAATCTTACTTTAAATTATTGATTACAGGGTTCCTGTGTGTTTTCCTGTCAGGCCATAATTTAATCAGTCACAAACCCAATGGAATTCTCTAGTGATTTTCCACTCATTTATTCACTCTAAAATTAAACTTCGGTGTTGTCTATTCATCAGCAATATCAGAGAATTACTGCTAAATAAATCTTGGAGCATCAAAAATGTAAATATATAAATCTCAATTAAAAAAAAATAAAAGCATTAGACTTTCTTGGTGTTTCTCTAAGATACATTTTCCAGCTTTTTATTGTTTTACAAAGTGATTTTTTTCTTCCTTAATGATTTGAAGGTTAATTCCTTAGTTAGGGAACAACATAGAAATTACAGTGAAATGTGCCACGCCCCTTTTAAGAACCCTCATTTCTCTGCTGTTGGAGACAGGTATAAATCCACCAAAACTGAAGAAAACATGGAAACAGTGTGCAATTTTTGTATTTATTTAAACTGGCTATGAATAATTAAAGAGTCTTTTGAGCACATTCCCAGTGAGGATGGTTTGGATGGTGTTTAAATAGATTTTTCATGTCACTAAGGCCATTCACATTTTTGTGTGTGTGATTTTCAAACTCACGGTAAACACCACTGGTTATTTGGACAGCTACAATTTATGTACCATCACATTTCTGGAGAGGCAAAAATACCTGCCTATAATTACTAAGAATATAAAGTGGATTACAGTGAGTATTCATCTGAATTTCAAGCTAGGGCTTGCCAGATCTTATAATTAATGATAAAAATATGTGACTGCTAGGTGGTATTGCTACAGATTTCTTTCTTGATATATCGTTCCTAGGGAAATTTAATAATATAGTTAGTTACAGTAAATTAGCTCTTTTCAGGGAGAATTGTCATGGTTCTGAAAATAGCCCAGAGTCAAATCCTAACAAAAGTACGCTTAAGCATGTGCTTAAAGTGACCACAGATGTACTGAGATTTCTATTATGTCTTTTCCTGGAGGAACTGCAAACTTGGAGGCTATTTATTATAAATAAACACATTGGAAGGCCAGTAGAAACTGTTTGAAGACAGAGGAACCAGTTTGATTTGTTGTTTTTTATTTATACCAGATCTCATTTCTGCATGAGGCTGCAGTCAGCATATATGTACCAGGAAAATAATGGCTGAGCCTGATTCAGTGACACTGATGGCAATTTTTGGACTGACTGTAATGGGTTTTGTGTTCGCTGTACTGCTGATTTCTCATGTTTTTGTTTTCTGAGTTATGACCCAGTTTATTTCCTGTAGATCTCTGATTTTTCAAGCTGCCAGCTCAAGGGTTGAGGACCTGTGTCTTGCAGCAGCCTCACCTCAGCACATTAATGAGGGTGACTCCAACCCAGTGGATTCCATAGGCAGGCAGAAACATTTGGATGTCTCACTCTTTAAAGGTTGGAAAGTGGAGGAGGGTTAAATGAACTTGGCAGCCACCTCATTTCTCTTGCTAGAGGCACTTAACAGAAATTATTTTAAACACATTTGACATGATGTGACTTACAACCATATGCTGCAAACCCAGTGGGGTAAAATCTTAACTGCAGTGCTTTAGCAAAATTGCTTGAGAATTGCATTTTAAAAAAAAGAACTTGTTTTCTATGCTGCACAATAGCCTGGATCCATTGCATTCCAGCCAAGGAGCCTGGACTGACAGATGTCTATAAATAATTGCTGGAAATAAAGGGACACTTGGAGACATTTAGAGAGGAAACAGAAGGAATTAAGAAGAATAGCCTAGAGGGTCCTTCAGTATCATAAAATAGTAATTTGTAGAGATGGATAAAGCATGAGAAAGGGGCTGAGTATCATTGGTAGCTCTGCACTGGAAGATAGTGCAGTGGTTCAGGTAAATGAAAACTGGTGCTGAAATGGTGCCTTTTTATCGGGAACAACTTGCCAGGATGGTTGGTTTGTTGTTTTTTTATACTTAACCTAACAACAAGTTTAGTACATAAATTAATAGAAATGGGATTGTATATGATAGATGGAGTCAAAAGAGTCCAGGAAAGGGAAACAACAGGCAGGCTGGCCTAGCAAAGTGGCAAAAATAAATATGGCATCATTGACTTTTACACACCTGCTGCCGGCTTTGATACATTTCAAATATTATGGTACAGCTTTTCAGAGTCTCTTTATCTGCTCCTTGCAATCCTCGCTAGCCTGTGGCAGAAGAAGGTTACCAAAGCTGTAAAATGAATCAAATTGCATTGAATTTGGTGAAGTCTCAAAGTCTTCTTCTTTCTTTTGATCTATAAATCCCACGGGACAGAGGAAAATCAAAGGGTGTTTTTACAAGTCGACTTTTTGCTGAAAGATTAAAAATAAAAATCAAAAAAAATCAAAAAGAGCCATTAGAAAAGGATAGTAAAGGATATCATATCTTGTTATATGGCTAAAAGTAGAATCTGGAGTTTTCCAGTCTTCTGATTCTGCCTGCACCAGGGTTAAGGTGACACTTGAGTCTTTTTGTCACAGAAATTACTGTGTTCTGCATAAATGTTTATTTGTTGATGCTTTATTGAGTCGGCGTTTTTGCAGCAGGAAACTTAGAAGTATCTATAGATCTGACCTGCAAAGCAGAAATATCTCAGTAAATTCACCTCAAAACTATCTCAAAATTAAATGTTTGAACCTGAAGTTTTTTGATTCAGAGCAGCACCACTCGCAGCAATACTTTGATTTCGAGGAGATTTGAAATGTCAAATGTTACATATTTAATTATGAAACTTACTGCTATGAGCTCTTGTGGAAAACAAAAGAATAAATTAAAATGAAGCTGTGGGTTAGGAAGCCTCTGAGTCAAAGGAAGCTAAAGAATACACAAAACTCTCTTTTTGTTAAAATCACCCTGTTTCACAGCTTTTCCCCAGTCCTTCCTACTGGAGATGGGATGCTCAGCTTTGGGTGTAACTCAGCAGAGCAGTTTTTAAGTTCCTTTGCTTCCAGATGTGTGCAGTTCTGGGCAGACTTGAAAACTTGCTGATGGCAAACTTTCAGCCATCCTTTCTTAGGGCTAATCATCTGCATTTCAGCAAAACTCTGCTCGCTGCCTTGAAATCCTTTGTAATCGGCCCTGTAAATGTAACGGATGTGAACTAGGTAGAAACATCTGTAATGTCAATATTTAAATTTCCAAGCCAAAGCCAAGCAGAAGCCAGGCTAATTATGCACAGCTGCTTTGTATATCCCAGTAGGAAATTTTTTCTCAAATCTGTGTGGAATAAAATACAGATGTCTATGAATATGGTTATTGTGTGCATGTATAGACATGTATTTTTATATATATGTATGATGTGCATATACTGCAGAGAGATGAGTATATATAGACACAAATATTATTTGATCTTTTAGTAGGGATTCTGGTATATTTGAGTTACTGTGTTGAGTTACAGAATGGAAAGAAAAGATATGTATTTACTAATAATTTGTTTTATTGTGGCAGACAAAGCTGTACATCCACTGTTATCTGCCTGTTGGAAATTGAAAGGAGTAGCCCATTAAAGCACTTACCAAGTAATTAACAGGTTCCCAGGTATGCAAGTGCAGTTAAACCAGTGCATTTGGAGGAAATTAAAATAATCTCATGTGTAGCAATTAGCAGTTTGCTCAGCCTGGGTCCGTGATAGGAGTCTCTGGGAGCAGGAGGCTGCAGCCCACTCCAGGGTTCAATTAGTCCTGATTTCCAGCAGAAATATGTTAAATGCAGGAAAGGCTCCAGACCAGCTTAGGTGCACAGGTTGAAATACTGGCCAGCTTGGGAGGACTGGGAATGAGTCACCCTCTTCAGTCCCAGACAGAAAATTCCCTTTGCCTTTCTGTACAAGTTATTTGTGTGCTCACTGTCCCGCCTCCTAAAATGAGCTTTCTTCTGCTTTTCCATACTTACACACCAGATACACGAAAAATCACTCTTATGGCCAGATCAGCATCAATGCCTGATGTTAAAGGCTGTAAAAACATTGTGGTCTCTGTGCCTTGGATAATTTATATGGTGAAGAACTCACACTTCCACTCACAGAGCAGTGGAAACAGCAACGGTTGGAGCTTTTTGGCTCCTTTTGCATTATAGCCCAGGTTCATGAAATAAAAATAAGCATGTTTCTTAATTAAAGAACAAATGAAGTTTTTTAAAAAATGCTGCAGTCCTTGCTGGGTACTGGAACACAAGGTCTCAAATGAATTTGTGTAATTTGGGGTGTAATTCGGGATCTAATTGTTTGCAAAAGGAAATTTATGCACTAATTTACTTACCAGGCTTTTGCACCTGGGCTTTTGCACCTGCTTTTTGCATCTCCCTCTGTCCTCTCAGAAAAGAGAGGGATGAGCTTTAAAGCTCCAAGCATTTTGGACACATGAGATAAACTCATCCATGTAATCAATTTATTGAAAGGTCCTGCAGTGCCAGGATAGCATTATCTGGAAAAACTCATGGCTGTGTGGCAGACTGCAGGGAGAAAGCATGTTGCAGCCCTCTGGGCAGGCTTTATTAGTGATATAAACCTTCAGTTTGTGTTTATATACTTCTAAATCACCCTTTGTGGATATTGCCTTGCCATCACCTCTCTGCAGGCCAGCAGCCCTGCAGGCTCTACAGGAGTCAGGGGCCTGGCAGCATCTACACTACCATATTTCATCCAGACCCTTTAAAAGTGCATGAGAAGGCTGATAAATCCCCAGAACCTGCAATCATGTGCCATAAATTGATGATATGATTTGAGGCTGGTGGCAGGGACGCAGCACCTGAAGCCCCATCCCGCCCGCCTCGTCCTCTCACTGAGCTGGACATCAATCCCAGGGCTGTGTCACCAGGGGTGGTGGCTGAGGAACATCGTCCCCTCTGACAGCAGGGCCCTGCTGTGCCCACTGCCCCAAGAGCCAAAGGAAAAAAGCCTATAAAGTGTCATTGCAGGCAGGATTTGCCTCAGTGTGCATTGCCAGCATCAGGCAATAGACAGAGCCGTCCTGCTTTCATTGTGGGAGAGATACACAGGTGAATGGAAAAGCCACCACTGCACAATGGCAGGATTATTTATTCCCTTGCAGGTTAACCTGATTGATTTCCCCAATTTTATTTGAAAGAAATTATCAAATAGATAGTGTCTTTAAGAACAAAACCAGAAAAAGGAGAAAAGAGATGTCCTTTTTAAACTGTAGGTTCATATTTTTCTTTACTTTTTTTTCTCTCACTTTTCCCTTTATTTCATGCCCTCACAGTTTTTCTCTCCTCACCATTAAATATAGTTCTTGGGGTTTAAATTGCAGTCTGTAATCCCATAAAGTCAAAAAAGTTGCATTTTACCCTTGGAAGAGTGAAAGAAATTGCAATAGGAAAGGAAACCTTAGTGAGAATGACCTCACAGTAATCTATTTTTTCAGTATGAGAAGTTTGTGGTATTTTATAGCAATATTCAAAATAGTTTGCTTGGCTTTCAGACATTGAGCACAACTTCTAGAAAAAGACATTCTTGGACTTCTTCTTCATTCAGATCACATCTGTTAAATACAGAAAATGTCACCTTTGCACACCACTATTCATTTCCACACACAGTTGCACTATTTCTGTGTAGCAGTTTTCCATGGCTGTCCACCAAAAATTACATTTATGTTTAGAAATCAAGCCCTCCTGGTGAGCACCACTAACATGCTTGAAAGTAAGTAAGAGAAGCTATTTTAAGATGACACATTTGTACCTGAAGAGCTTTCAGGTAATGTTGAAAAGCTTATTATTGGCTTTCTTGTGGAGGGAAAGGGGGAAAGGTGCTGTCAGCTGGTGCTGTTAGGATCATACTTAGGGAATATGATAGACAGGTTGAAGGTGAGATCTCACAGTTCTTGCTTTAAATCCATCTTCTGCTTGTACGTGTCGGAAACTCCAGCAGAAAGGTCTTTTGAATGTGCTTTGTAGAAAATATTAACATGTACATATTCAAGACAGTGATTTTTGGGAATAAAAATGTAGCTCATCATTACTATGATTTAAGCACAGAGCAGTAAAATATATTGAATATTCTTTTAATGGAAGCGCCATGACTTCGGTTCCATGGTTTCAATTTTGTAAAAGTCAATAATATGAAGGCAAATAAATTTTGATTCCAAAGTAAAAGTAGAGAACAACTTGGATAAATAATTTTAACTGGTTTTTCCTCAGTCCTTACTTATTATACTTAAAAGCCACTTGTCATTTGAAAATGGAAAGTACTGTGTGCTAAGAATTATATTGGGGACAGTAGTGGAAGTTTTCTTGGACAGTTCTGTCCCAGCTCCAAATCTGTTTTTTAACAGAGTGCTTATGCAGAATGTTCTATTCTAAAAATTAGTGTGGGTAAAACATGATTTTAAGAGTACTAGAAATATTTAATAATTGTTTTAACAGACAGGAATATTACATAAAAAAAGTGATTATGTATAAAATAGCAATATTTGCCATGCAAATATTATGGCAGAACATATAGCACCGCCGAGAAAGGAGGTGTACATTACTGGATGAAAATGTTTCAGTTTCCTCTGTGGAATCGCTGAGAGAAAAACAAAATATGATTTCCATTATAAAGGTAAAGAGCACAGTCTACTTTTAATGTCATTTCATTTTAATCATCAAAAGCATTGTCAGGAAATGTGGCAGGGAAATTTATTTTTAGCATGGTTTTGAAATTGAGAGACACACCTCAAGACAAAGCTACTTTAATTAATGAAATAATTTGCAATACACTGCAGGTCTTGTCCATGGGGTCATGTGATTACTCATTCAATTAATATATTATGAATTTTCTTCCTGTCTACTCGAGGGTGTAATTTTATTAAGCACACATGAAAACTGTATTGCTTGGCCTCGCTGCTATAGGCTTTAGAAAAGCAGAGTTTAGTCGATCTCGCAGAGGGAGATAAGAAAGATGTTTTTCCCCTATTGGGTGGAAAGTAAAAAAAACAAAGTAAAAAAAACCCCAAACAACCAAACCCCCCCAACTCTGTGCATTCATTTCATCAAACCCTTTTTACTTGTCACAAATGAAGATGCTCCAAGCAGAAGTCTCTCATCTGTAGTGACAACCTTTGGGCTTTGAAAATATTGCCGGTCTCAGTATGTTTTTACAATCTGAATTTCATGATGTTTGATTAAAAAGGAATCTCTTGAACAGTCATTCTCTTTCACCATTAACAGTTATAAATACAGTATCTCTCTTTAAAGGAGCTTTAAATTTTTAAAGAGGTGTTATTTAAAAGTTTTTTATCTGTCATTTCTTGCCATCAACCCCGTGCTCCTGTGGTGTATCTGAGAAGTTTGGAAGGCGTCTGAAACACTGAAGTGAAAGAGAGTGCTAGTGAGAGACCTCTGTGGTTTGCTCTTAAATGGCAATTCCTTGTGTCAGCTGGGATTGGCAAGTTGTGAAATCAATGGATGTAGGAATGTCAGTGAAACTCATACAAGCTCACTATTGCTGAAAGCCTGTGTACTACAAATCCGAGTCTTTGGAGATGAAATTGGCAACTATCCCTATTTAGCACAGCAAAAATCATCCCTGCTACACCACGAGCTCTTTGATTCAGAATATGGCCATAATGTAGCCCTGGGTTTGTTAGAATATACAAAACTTCAGAAGCGTGTCAGCATCTCAGCTTGACTCTGTATGGGATGTTGCTTTCAGGATTTAATTCACTAGCTTAATTTTCTTTTATATTTCATTGCATGAACCATTAATTAACGTCATTGATCTGGCAGTTTGAATTCTTTAGCACCTGCAGCACCTTTTCTGGAAAGCTTCATACCTAAGTACTGCTACCCAAAGCACTCTCTAAATTCTCTGAGTCAGCACCTAGGTAGCATTTTTTACTCTTCAAAAAGTTCTCCTCTGGGGCAGAGCACCAATTATAAAAATGCAATCACAGCAGTTGCATGATATTAAAATAAAACTTATGCAGTAGCACATAATAGCAAATCAAACTGTTAAACACTATAGAGTTTCCTCCTGTATGCAAGAATAGGTTCTTCCTCCCACAGGCTGTGGAAGTGCCACAGTCAGAGGAATTTTAACCTTTCCAGGGTTGGGCTGGGGTTGAGCGAGCCCTGGAATCACGGAATGGTTTGGGTTGAAGGGACCTTAAAGCCCATCCAGTTCCACATGGCAGGGACACCTTCCACCAGACCAGGTTGCTCCAAGTCCCATCCAGCCTTGGACGCTTCCAGAGATGGGGCAGCCACAGCTTCTCTGGACAGCCTGTGCCCGGGCCTCACCACCCTCACAAGGAAGAATTTCCTCCCAATATCCCATCTATCCCTGCCCTTCTTCTGTTTAAAACTGTTGTCCTTGTCCTGTCACTATCTGCCCTACAAAAATCTCTATCCCTCCTTTTTACGAGGATGAAGCCAGGATGAATGTAAAGCGAATGAGCATCCTACTGATGCGTTTCAATTGAACTTGCTTGGGATTCTTCTGCTAAGAGACATCAGTTCATTGTCTTAAGGCAGAAGAATGGGATCTGGGTACTTGGGATCTGGGGTCTACATTCCACTCAGACACAGTAACTCCAGTGCCAGCAGCAACTAAGTAAATTGGTTTCAGGTTTTGGTCTGCCAAATGCTGCAAAAATATGAACAAGTTGAAGGACTACTCAGATAGATTGTGTTGGAGAGAAAGCTCATGCCCTACAACCACTCTGAGAATTTTTGGCAAATAATGGCCAGACACTGAATGAATATTCATATAAACCAAAAAAATAGAAATAACACTAAAATAATGTAATTCTGTTAATGGAGATACTGAAATGTCTCTGGTGTAGCTGGGAGCAAGTGGATTTTGCACTGCTGTACAAGGTTATCAAAGAGATGCAGGTTTAGCAAGCAAAGTTTACCATAGATTTAACCAATGTAACATGGGCAGAACTGCTCTTATGTCAACGTTTTGTACAGATGGCATGAGTGGTCCCCAAATCTGATTGACCAAAATTTGACACAGGAGCTGGGTTCCCAGCTGTGGAAGACAAGGGCCATGGAAAATGGGAGCAGTGGAGACACATCAGCATGTTTTAACAGACAGGGTAATGGATCATGAAATTGCAGACATTACTCTTTGGACACACTCGCGAGCATTGTTTTGCAAACTTCTTCTTTTTTTAATTTAAACAGTTTTGCCTTCTCGATTTTAAGCTGAACTCTATCATAGCTTCTGTTAGAAAAAACCTACAGTACTCAAAATAATTATAAGACCAAAAGATAGACGTGCCTCTTGGGCTTGTTGTAATCTTGCTTATTTGGCAGTTTCATTTGGGGAGGTTACACTTTCAGCAGGCTTGGTGTGTGCTGCAGGCTTACTAGGAGGGAACTAAAGAATTGAAAATTTGTTCGTATTTTCTTAGCCAGAGAAAAAAGAAGTTAATAGTATAGTTTCTCTTTTCCAATTTCATTTTTTGAAGGCTTGCCTTTGCTAGTTAAGATAATATAGTTTATCCATCCTTTGGGCTCTTATTTTCTCATTGCTACAGCTGTATCCCAGAAAGCTGAAATTATCAGCTTCAGGCTTCATTGCTATTGAATAAAGTTTTAACTCATTTTTCTTTTTCCTTTTTTTTTTAAATTTTTTTTCCTTCAAGCTGAACAATCCTTTTGAAAGCAAGCAAGCAGGCAAGCCTTTTGTTTTTCCCCTCTTCCTGCTTTGCAGATTACAATTTGTCTGTTGGTTTCTTTACAAGTAGCTACTCCAACTGGAAAGTGTAAGGGAAGGACATCAAAATTCTGAATGTTTTCCTGGATCACTGCATAGATTAAAGCAGCAGTTACAGCATTATTAACATTCCCTTCAAAGCAGAGTGAGCAGAGGAGTCCGTGCTGTGCCCGGAGCAGCCCCAGCACAGACACATCCCCAGCTGCTGATTGCGCCACCTCCTGCCAGGCACCACAATTTGGAAGCCATTTCTCAAAGAACCTTTGTTCAGAGTGTTTTGCTGCTGAATGGAGATGTCTCTTTCCTAAATGAAACTAGATCAAATTTCCTGATAAAGGCAGGGGTTGTTTTCTCAGACCTCATCCAGGAAGAGATGCTCTCCCACCCAGGCTGTAGCAGGGAGTTTGTTTATGCCCACCATGGCTCTATATTAAATATATTGTTCCATAAAAAGTGTTGTGATATTTACTCAGTGCTGGTACATCCTTGTATTACTTTGGTGTGCCCTGAGGGCTTTAAGCACTGTGCTCTGGAGTAGAGGAAAAAAGTCTTCCTCAGCTTACAGATTTTAGCCTTTCCATAAGCTGTGAGGATGGGTAGTGGTGATGCTGCTTAAATACTTCTAAATTTGTTTGGGCTGCAGCAGCCAAAGAAGTGAAAACATTAAAAAAGTGTTAATTAAGAGAAACTGAAAGAAGTAAAGGTTTCTTTGTTATTGTGGCTTTTCTCTTGCCAATCTGATATACCTTAGCTGCAGGCTAGTCCCTCATAGGCCCAGGCATTACAACCTGTTGAATGCTAAATAGGTGGTGTGGACCAACATTAATGAGGATCAGTGGAGCAGCCTCCTTATTCCTGCCAGCCAAAGGGAGAAAAGAAGGGTATTTCATGGTTTGCTACTCTGCCTAGGGACACTGAATTTACATATGGCCTAAAACTGCTGATCAGAGCTAATCTCCCTGATCATTATAGCTTGAAGAAAGGTTTAAAATTCAGGATGTTCTGAAGGTTTTTTCTAAACAAAAATAGGCTGCATGAAAGTGGGCCATTGGCAAGCCAGGACTGTGTGCTGCTGCCAAGAATTTTAATGGCCTGATGCTAAGCACTGAGGACTTGTTGTCCAGTAAAACTTTTTGTAGTTTTGCTCACAGATACTTGCTCACTTTATTCTGCTTTCTCAAGCCTACACTAAAGTACACTTTTTCCCCAGACTGATCTGAGGGGACTTCAGAGATCGACAGTGGGACATGGCTGCTTCATAGAGCCTTGGCAGCAGACATGGCTCTTGTGATTGCCATGGAATGTCCTTAAATCCTCCTCTCCTTGACAGTTTTCCTAGTGGGATGTGTCAGTTTGCAGCTGAGGCTGTCTCTTCATTCCTATCAGTGCATGGAGAGAAGGGACACAAAGCTTTTTGGGATGGGGAAGCCTCATTTCTCCTCACTTTTGTTTTAAAGGCGTGTAAATTAATTGCCAGCTTTTGCCTTTCATTCTTTATGATCCTGATCCCAGGACAGCTGGAAGCTGAGGGGAATGTACCAGCTGAGAATGGTGCTTGTTTCCCCACTCTCCCAAAATTCTCATTTCTGTCAAATTTTGGAGAAAACCAGAACCAGCTAGTTTATTTCTAAATTACTTCCTGCAAGTGGCAGGATTTAATCTGTGGATCCATTTTGATTTCATCCACAGATGCATTTACAGATCTCCTGCAGATTTGGTACAACTTCCACCCTTAGGCAGCAGTTGCTTTTATCCAGTAGCTAAAAAATTAACACCTTTCATCTTTGCTTTGTAGTGCAAAGGGGGAGATACTTTCAAGAAATGAAAGTCCTGGTCAAAAATTGCGACTGCAAATTTTTTTCCCCACTGAAAAAGGACTGGGAAAAAAAGTGTTATTTTTCCTCTTGTTTTGTTTTGTTTATTTATTTTCCTGGGGCATTAAAAAGTGAAAACCTGAAAAAATAAACACTCCACTGAGTTGTCCATTTACCAGAGCTGTGGAGACACAAACACTGAAATGTTTGCAGAGGCTGATAGCCATGAGGAGAAGCTGGGGAGGTCTCTCGTGGGCACTGTGTTTGTACCATTCCACCCACGCTTTGTTTCGTGGCCTCTCTCTGATCTCTGTGTAGTATCTTTTCTTTCCCCGTGGCTGTAGCAAATCTGGGATGCCTCACACCTTCCAGAGCTGCATGTTTCCTCACCTCTCTGACCCTGCCCTGCTTCTGTCACGGCTCGTGTTGAGGAGTAGTCTCAGAGTGCTTCAGAGCTATGAGGGCACGGGCTTAATGTGGATAAGGAAGGAATTGAAATAATTTTGCCTTACAGCACTGTTGACCTCTTCTGCATCACATATGCTGTGTATTTTCTCATGTGTTAAACTGCAAACTCCAGAAGATGGATTTTGTAACTTTATTTTTGTTTAATTTATTTCTTCAAGGGTACTGATTTGGGTGATTCTTTTTTCTTTAAATGTGTAAGAAATATTTTCGGGAGAGTATCTTGGATATCTGAAGTGGCTTTGATAGTCTCAGCTTTGATGTGAGTTGTGACCTTGTGATCCGTGACACACTAAGAACTTCAGTGCCCATAAGCTGCCAAGAAATGTGTATTTCTGTGTGTTGGTAGATGGCACTTTTTGAAATACATTCTTGCTCATGTAAATACATATTCAGAGTCTTTTGTTGCAAATCACTCTTGGGAATGGGTCCCATGAAAGCTACTCTGAGGTACTGATTCCTAATTTTTCCTGAAATTTGCTGAGCACTTATAGTTTTACATGTTTACTTGAATTTTTCAGGCCAGTCTGGGAGAACACTGACACAGAATATAGCAGTTGTAACTCCTATTTTTGAATTTTTGAGTTAATTTTCAAGAATATAAATCCTTGCTTGCCAATTAACTATTTTTGCGTGGCTGGGAATGGCTGCCACAGTTGGCAACTGCAAGTTGCTATGGAGATATTTTCTGTTGGCTTGAGAAGGTGAATGATGATGTTTGGATGTGCTCATCACATACCTGGAGTGTGTGTATATATACACACATCTTAATTCATAAATTTCCACTGTGGGGTTGAGATTTAATATTTATTATAGTTAAATAAAATGCCTTGTATTCCAAATTCTGGAGGTTCCTTTCAGAGTTAGACAAATAACTCTGCATTATCTGTGTCAAGTTTAAAAATGATTACAAACCATCAAAATGACCTCTTGTAGATCAAACAAATTCTTTTATTATTTGGGATGTTAACAGAGATGGTTGACAAAAAGTGCATCAGGTGTGTAGTAGGTCTGATAGAAAGCAGGGAGGGAAATCTGGTCACACTAGAGGTTGGAGTATATTTGTTAATGCAAAAATATTGACTCCTTTGTATGTAGATTATATATTATTACCTTTCCTAATTGTGTCTGAAAAAGAAATGCTCAGCATAGAGGGGAAAAGAAAATTAAAATCATTGTTTCTTGCTATCAGTCATGTTACCTTGTGGACAGAATCATAAACCTTTGGGATTTATAAACCAAAACACATTTGGGAGAACTCCAATGAAGAGTAGCCCTGAATCTTTTAACAATGAAAATAAAAATCTATAGAAAAGGGATCATTAAGAGATTCTTAGGTAGTTCTAGGAGAATATTTTGAGTTTTAAAAAGCTTATGCTCTATTTTATTATAATAATACACAATATGAACCCCTCCAAGGATCTCCCAAGTGTCCTGCAGGAAGTAACTCGCTGCAATATTAGAGGTAATGAAATGCACAGTGTTTAGAATTCCTCAGTCCCACAGTGCTCAAGGCTACATTAATATTTACATTATGTAAATCAATTGTTAAATGCTGAATAATGTTGAACCTAGTGTTATCTTTATAATGTTTATTATAATAGAGCATGTGGAATTTTGCAAAAAAGTACAGGGAATTAATAATTCCCTCTAATTTCTGGAGGAAGATGTAATACCTTAAATGTGATATTTTATGAGTTACTAATGTTTTTTTAAATGGCCCTCGAAACCCAAATGGTCATGTTGGCACAAACTATTGTTATAATAGAGGCAATACTGAGACAGCTGCTTAGAGAAGTTTGGGGGTGATTTTATTCTTTAAAAATGTTTTTCACTCCAAGGTGAAATACAGCTTCTGGGGAATACACTGGGAGCTTTGCCATCAAACCCCAGATTCTAAAGTTCAGACTTAAAAATGTTCAAAGAACAGTGTCAAAAAAAAAAAAAAAAAAAGAGAAAGAAAAAAAAGAAGGCAAGAATTTAAAATGTGGTAGATGCGGGGTCATACATCAACAAACCTCTGCAACCACCTTCCCAACGAGGCAGTAAAATAGACAGAGCTGTAGGGTGGATTTATGTGATGCATGAGATGTGCATCATAGCTCGGTCCTCTACTTCCCTCTAGAGTCAGTGGGAAGAAATCGGTGGCTCCAGAGGGTGAGGAATCCTCCAGTGTGAGCCGTGGGAGCTGTGAAATGCTCACTCACCACTAAACTGACCGTCCCCCAGGATAACTGAGTGTCTCAGCTGGATGTCATCAGCTTAAAGGCAACTTTCAAAGCCAAGTCAACGTTTGGCATGAAATTGGGTTTGATGTGTGTCATGGATTCGTTCAGGAAGGGTAAACATTTGGTTGGTTACTCAGACTTTTAAAACACATCCTACCGAATCATGGACACCTAATTCTTGTAATGATCATGTTGTACTACAGAGAAGTGAAATGAAGGAATGGGAAGTAAGAGTTCAAATTCTCTCCATGTGCTCTTGATTCATGTTTGGTTTGCTCATTTATTTACTTGTTTCACTGCACAACAGCTGGGATCTCAAATCTGCAGTTTGATCCCTGAAACTTTGCAGAGTTTTTATCAAACTTGAGGAATATTTTTATCTTAAATCAGGGAAAAAGGGGAACCAAGTATCTTCCATTCTGTTTTGAATGACAGGTTTGTGAATTTATAAAATATTATTTTTTAATTTAAAAGGGAAAATTTCTTTGCATCTATCTATTTCTTTTAATTCTTATATTTCATTAAGATAATTGATCTTATGGTTTTGAATACTCCTTTTTAGTTTTGCCAGAGAAAAAAAATTCTGTAGTTGTGTCCACTGAACAGGCTAAGTCTTACTTGAAGAAGAGTAGATTTGGTTTTGACTTGATCTTTTCACTTCACTTGTGTATGCTTTTAGTTTGCTTGTTTTTAGCAAATCTACTTTTACTTTAAATACAAAACTAGGTAAAAAAGCATGAATGTTGATACCACAAAAATCACCCAATTTTGCAGTGAAAAGATAAAAGTCAAGATGAAGTTTTTCTTTCTATAAAAATACCTTTATATAATATCCCAACATGTCAAGTGCAGTACAAATTGCTGAGTTTACTCTGTTCATTTTTAATATAGTTTTTGACATTATACGCACCTGTTATGAAGGGGAAAGGAAGGTGAAATAAAATTAAGAGAAATGGTAAACAGGAAGAAAAGCAGAATATATAACTCAGTGTAGAGGTTCAGTTTCCATATGAGCACGAGAAGCTGCTCTTTTCCTGATCTTGGTGACGTAACACTCACTGTGTCTGTCTCTATAAATATTTCAGAATTACTAAACCTTTTGTAGGTCTTGAGTTTCTCCCTATGAGATAATGGTCTGTGTTACTTCTGTTTTATACACCATGAAATTAGAAAGGTTAGAGCCTGTTCAGGTTTTTTGGCTTCTGTTAATTAATCTCACAAAGCCTTCCTGAATGGTTTTTATTATCACAGCTTGAAAGAAAAGCCAGAAAACGCCACAGTGAGGGTTCATTGGTCAGTGCTGGCTGTGTCCATTCCGTGGGTGTGTGGCTTCATTTCCTTGCTGTTCAGGGGGCTGCAACTGTGTCCTGTAGAAAGCAGCTCATTTATTGCAGAAGGCAGGGGATG
>NW_008239324.1:1626745-1664245 GCF_000691975.1 Corvus brachyrhynchos | reverse complement strand
AGGGTGCAGTGAATAAACCAGGGACAGAATGGAATTAAAAACAAAAAGCCAACAAACTCACTTTTCTTTTACTGCCAAACCTTAATTAAGTTTACTGCTTACCATTAGCAGCTCTTGCCCAATAACACCAGTGGCACAAGTCATTTTCTTTTGGTTCAGCACATGGTTTTGCTTTTTACACATATTTTCCTGTGTTATTTACTACAGATGAGTTAAAGGCAGACTGGAAATGTAACAGGCACTGACTCAAGCTGTCTTCTCTATCTACAACATCTTTATATAAAACACATCCCTTAGTGGTCTCCCAATAAAAACCCTCTATAAGAACCAAGTTGATGGTACAATTAATCTATATTGAGTTACAGGCTTCTCCTTGTAAACTCGGTTATTTGGGAGTTCTGTGGACAAGGCAAACTACTCTATAAAATTAACTGTAAAATTAGCTGTCCCCATTTCTTCCAACAAGAAAGCTCAAACAACCTATAATGTGATACCTTTTAAATAGTTCATTTTCAGCCAGAACCGTAACCCAGTAGAGTACTGAAAGCAGTGCAGTAAAACAGCTTCTAAACTGCCAGCGTCTTTTGTAGGTTCATGATTCCCCAAACAGTTTCCATTTTTTCTAATACCAAAGGGATAAACAAAGATCTAAAGAGATAAGTGTATTGTATAATTCTACAGAGATAAGCAAAGATCTCAAGCTGGGAGAGGGCTGAAGAAGGAGCCATACTATGGATTTGTTGGATACTGGGTGTTTGAGGATGGTTCAGTTGGATTTGGAAAACAAACAGATATAAAGTGACATGGATTTGCATGCATTGCATGCTGCTGTACTATCTTAGAATAAAGATCATTTTGTTTAGGGTTGGTGGTTAGCTTCAATTCAGAAGTTCTTTGATAACTTTGCGCTGTCACTGCCAGAGCAAAAAAAATTTAATTGGTAATCTGCAGGCGGTTTGGCATTGCTTCTGGATATTTTCTTCTTAAAAAAATATGTTGCTAATGCTGTCCTTTACACTCATATAAAATTCACATTAAGATTCTTAAAGTTCTCTAACTTAACAGTTGTCACTTAATCAGCTCTGCATATCCTCTTAAACGTGCTTTCCAAAGGCTGCTCTTCTTCAGATTCTGCAAAGTCTAGGTCTGGAATAGAGGAGAGGAAGCTGTTGTTGGATAAGATATAAAATTTTCAAAAAAGAAGAACAAAAAACCCAAAACCACCAGAGTAGTTAGAGGATGGAAGAAGTACCTGATCTTGTGGACAGGAGACTCAAGATTGCCCTGGCAAAGCCTTGCTCTGTCTCTCTGCAGCACAGCTACAGCAGAGTCCCCTGGTGACACTGGGCCAGGGAATTTCCTTTTTCCGGAGGGTAAGATGAAAGTGTTATCCCCAGAAGGATGTTTCATCTCGATTCTCCAGACAGAAGGACTCAAGTCTAAGGTGTTTTAAAAGATACAGATCTTCTTTAGTAAAATTTCCACACCTACTAGTTCTGGAGAAAGCCTTGATGGTCTTTAATGCTGCTCAGCACTGAACAATGGGAAAAGAACTGAAAAGGAATTCAAGGAACAGTCCTTCCTATGAGCTCTCACTGGGAGTTTTTCTGCATGAGTTTAAAATTTCAGCCCCAAAATGCAATTTTAAACATTGTTTTTTCAATGCTTGTAGGATTTGAGAGTCTAATTCTGACTGTTATTCTCAGAGCATTTGTTACTCTGTCAGCAGAAGTTTGTAGGTGAAAACTGCATAGTCTGAGTAGCAGAGATTTTATTTTATGCTTTTGTCCTTCACAACTTGAGAGTGTAGGAATTGCCCTTGTTGTGCTTTGTGTTGTCACAGGTTCTGTCATGACTTCTGTTCTCTTCTACCATGAATCAGCTGGGTCATCTCCCCAGCCTGGTTACACTGAGCTGTGACACTGCAGTTGAAAATGGGGATCTTTTTGGGGTTGTCTTTGATGAAATTGCTCAACTTTGAGTTAGTGAATTAAACAGCAGACACTAACAAATCTTCCTGCACGTCCATTGTACGATGATATTACAGTTTTGTTGATACTGCTGTAATTTTTCATCCATCAGTCCCAATGAAGAGCCAAAGAGTAAAGGCTCATCTAAACACCCCTCTCTCTCATTAATGTGCACACCAGCTTTACCAGCAGTGCTGACTGCTGAGCTGACATCAGCCATCAAACACGTGTCCCTTCTCAGGAGAGGAACAAAATATGGTTTATTGATTGTGGGCTTGTTTCAAGAGACTGTGAGTGAGGAAGAAGTTGTTTGCCAGCCCTGCTGGTAAATCTGATTTGTGACAAAGTTACCATGGGCTAATTTGAATACTGAGTAAAAGGAAAAGCACTGCTGTATGTCTCTATACAGTACCTGCCATATCAATCATAACTTACAAGTACTTAGCTTTCTCTTAGAGGTAATTGCAGAAATGTTTACATTTTGCCTAAAAAGAAATAGCCAATCTAATCTTAAAATCCACAGGTGCTGGAATGAATCTGCTTCCCAACCTGTCTCTCTTGTTAGTCTTCTCTGCAGACGGGCAGCTCAACAGAGCAAACCAGCAGATGTATCTCTGTACTTGATTCAAACTAAAGTTGAAATGTTTAATAGGATGAATATTTGAATTTAATTATATTTTATACCATGGAAATAACATTGCAGGCATCTATTAAAAAAGGAAACCTGGTCCTTCATTTGGCCTATAAATTCTGTCTATTATGAATGCTGGAACAGGAGTATAAGCCAATATATTTCCTCAGCTGCCTCCTTAAACATTAAAGTGACATAAAATACCCAATGATCTGGAACTCCTTTACCTTGAGACCCCTGTTAACAAGACTTTCAGCTATGGCATTGGAGAACAGGAATTATTGGGAGCTGTCTTTCATGGAGTGGAATTATCAAATGATTGATAATAACTGAATGCTTTTTATTTCTTAGTTTTAATATGTTAATCCGTCCTGGAACTATTTTTAAAATCAAAATGTCAGGTGTCCAGGTTCTTTCACTGTGGTGTGGACAAAGCTCTTGTCAAAGACTGAAGTCAAAGCTGATGCTACTAAATAGCAGAAGAGATTGATTTTGGCTCTTTAACATAAATAAGAGAACCATGCACAGAGAAAACTAAATTAAGGCTGCCTCGTACACCTTCCTAAGTAAGAATTTTATATTTATATATATATATATGTATATATGTATTTATGTACATATTCTGAGAAACTACATTGCAGCATCCTGTCTGTAAAACATTGAGAGTTTTGAAGGAAAATGTCACTTAAATGAATTTTTAGGAGTGAAAAAAAAAATACTTTATTACTCTCTCCATGTCCTCCTTTTACAACACTTTTCCAGAACTGGTACCTTTTATAATCACACAGGCTGAATACATGAACTTGAGGACTTCTACAAAGGGAATTTTTTCTCATTGGTTTCTCATTGCTTTGATGTGCTTTGATTGTTAAGAATAGTTTAGGAGTAATTAAAGCATCTCTGAAACAGGCCTCTCGAGAGGCTGGGGACACCTACTAATGATATTCAAGAACTACTGAAGGTGACATCATTCCCCTGTATTAAATTTACCGAAAAACCATAGTGCTAAAACTTTATATGTTTCTTAATGCCTCACTTAAGCTATAAGTGAGAAATGAAAAGAGTAAGAAAAAGGAGATACATTTACACACTTATGGTGATGGGGTTGCCCTATACAAGTGTAGCCTTTTCTTTATTTCCTCCTCATTTAACCTTTTTTCTTCATGGCAGCTAGTGAACTGCAGAAAACTTGGACCTTCTATAAGATTTTAGCTGTGATTTTTTTTTTTTTGTGGGTTTTTTTTATTAATTTCTAAACTTTTTAACATTGCACTCCAACCATAGAAATGACAAAGGAAACCTCTTGCTAAATGTATCCAACAGATCCCCTACTTCACTTGCAAATGACCATCCTTTGTAAAAAAAAAATATGTTGCACAGCTTGTAGCTAATAGAAGCCCCAAAAGATAATGAGTTCTCTACTGCAGAACAGATGTATACTGCTCCTTTTATCATAAGGAATAGATTTACAGGAGAAAAAATTGCAGTAACCCTTGAAAATTCACAGCTTTGCTGGCAGTCCTTGCTGTCTGTTATTACATGAAAAAGGGCACTGTGGCAACTGAAAGTCAAAAGCAATTAAATAAAAGCGAAAACGATACGTACCAGGTTGAACATCTAACAAAGACAATGCATTGTTGGAGAGTAGGGGGAAAAAATGGAAAAGGACTAAGAGGAGAAGCTATTAAATGAAATATTGGCTGCTAGTTCCCTGCAAACTCATTAATTGGGAAGTAATTCAAACAAGTAGGCAATTGCCAAAAGCTACAGTGGAGAACGTACAGAAAAAATTATGATCACAGCAAGTTGTGGGGTTTTATTTCCCAAAGCAATATCATTCACTCTACAGCTACAGTGCCACAGGGGCCTGGAAAACACAGGATCACCTTGCCTCCAGCACGGCCTGTGGAGTGCTCCAAGTCCACACTTTAAGGCCAGGTGGTCTCCAAAAGCAGACCAGATTCATCACTGCTCCATGTGGTCTCCAAAAGCAGAGCAGATCCAGCACTGCTCCATGTGGTCTCCAAAAGCAGAGCAGATCCAGCACTGCTCCATGTGGTCTCCAAAAGCAGAGCAGATCCAGCACTGCTCCATGTGGTCTCCAAAAGCAGAGCAGATCCAGCACTGCTCCATGTGGTCTCCAAAAGCAGACCAGATCCAGCACCGCTTTTCCATTTTTGATAGACAAGAGATGGAAGAAGGGCCCATTCCCTGTCTGGAATGTTCTCCCAGTTCAACCCTCCTTCCCCAAATGCCATTAGCAGCCCAGCCACAGAGCCCTTCCTCCTGCACTTATTCTGCAAACCAACAGCTGTGGTACCTCCTTGCCACGGTGCAATGGGAGCTCCCATTTATAACAGGGACAGTGCACAGATGTTGTCTGAAAGGAAACATAACTCTTAAAATATTTTGTCCTCACGGTCCCAGAGAAATGTTCTTTGTTCAGTGGTAGCAGCAAGTGAAAACAGTGAATCATTTGTGCAGCTCTGTCGCAGCATCACATTGCACTTCCCTCCAGGACTCTGTAAATCAAGACACAACCACAGCCACTGGGCCCAGCGCTCTAATGTGCCATTTTGGTGCTAAATTAGCAGTTATCTGAAGGACAGAGAAATTCAGAAGCAGTAGGGTGTAATAATTTCTTAATTGCTTCACATGTTGGCATGAAATTGTAGGTTGAACTTGGAACTATGGTAGGAAAATAAAGATAAATCACAAAATCATCTAGACTCACAAGAAACACCTTTAAAGTAATAAAATAACAAGTAATGTCAGAGCTTTTAACAGCTTTTAAGATTTAAGGATATTCCTTCTGGATGTATGTTTATTTTGAAAGCTGTATTTCATCCACAGTGCTCAAACCATTTTGGAGCATGTTTTATTTTTAATAGGACAATGATCATTTTCCATGGTCTGCTTGGGATGTGTGATTTGAGATGCTGAAATTACTGCTAAATGATTTCAGTTTTACTGTAACAGCGTTCTATCCAAGCCATGCATTTAACATACCTTAAACTAGTGTGGCCAAATAATAAAAAAATTTAATGGATTTTTTTTGAGTCGGTTTAGCAAGAGAAAAAACACATCTCCTACAACACTGATGTTTCAGTCATCGTTTAAAATGTGGTTAAATCCTCTCCCTGTGGATTTCAGTGGCTTTTTGTGTGGTCCAAGCCATGTTTTGTCCAGGTGTCATCAGCAGATATCTGTAACTCAGTTAATTTTTGGACAATATTAATGAATTGAAGCAGAGAGTTTCTCTAAACAGCCTTTGTATTCTTTGGGGAATTGGTTGGATTTGAACCTCTAATGTACAGCATGAGTTATTTCACTCTGTGAGCTTGGTACAAGCCCCTCATGCAATGTCCTTCCAGCAGGGCTACAACTCCCCTGCTGAAGTAGAACTTTGGAGAACAAATCTGTATTTAAGTCGAGTTACAAGAAGGAGTAGCAGACATCATTTAGGGACAGTGCACTTCCAGTTTCTGAGAATGGCTGTAAAAAACTTTCAGCAATCACAGCGAATATTTGTGAAAATATCAAGGATTTTTGGAGTTGACAATGCATATATAACTTTATAGAATATATAAAGATAAAATTTAAGTGCAGAGTGACTGTTTATATATAAAAGAATAATTGCTTTTTTGTCTCCCTTGTATTAATCTTCGCTTCTGGTACTTTTATTTCACCCAGAATAACATGAGCCAAACACTGAATCTCACTTTCATTATTTGAATAGAGACCAAGTGTAGTTTAATTTCTTTACCTCAGTATTCCTGCAGAACCCTGAGCTGGCTGGTTTTTCTAAAGGTTTGGCAACCTCTCTCATGGTGTGCTTCTTTCTACATGTACTGGAGCTTTGTGTGGCTTTTGGCACATCACTTTCATGACTGACTGTACAGATGTTTCTCTGGTTTTGGCACAGCCTCTGCTGCCTTTCTAGTTGTGATCACAAAAATAAGACAGAGCTGGAGGATACTTCAGGGGCAGGAAGAGAGCTTTTTATTCTGTTTAGGAGATCTATCTATGCACCACACCTTCATTAAGACATGGTTTCATTAACAAATCGCTCCTGTGGTGATCTGTGATTTCTTGGTTTAAATCTTGTTCATGTTTTGACCTTAAGCTTCATTTTGAGGAAAAAAACAATCAAACACACACACAAAAAAAGGGAAAAAATGAAACCCCAAGCTGCTGGATTGCTAATGGAATTTAGTGTCTGTTTCTCCTGGGATTTGTAAACAGACAAAGTTCACCGGTATCTAAATTATCAGCCAAGTACAAAGCCTTGTCCTGCTGTTGAGTGACATCTTTTCATTGCTTTTTAAAGGAGGCTTTATAACCTCAAATCCCAATTTATTTTCCTGCAATTTTCTCATTTTCCCCAGAAGGCTCAGATCCTTCAAGGTGCTGAAGTGCCTCCATTTCATTCTGTGGTAGGAAAAGAGCTCAGCTTTTTGCTGAGGTTGCCTTGCACCTCACAAGGTTGACTTCATTGTTGAGTGAGACAGAGGTAGAGGTGATCCAGCAAGTGATTAGAGGGAGTCAGGGTGGTTGGTCCAGATGTGGGAACCAAATTAAGTGAGGGTGGGTGGTGTGGAGGTCAGGCTTGCCTGGCATTTGGGTGGGGACTCAGGTCAGAGTTATAACAATAATGTCCCTGAATTCCAGCCAAATTAAAAATTAGTTGTTATCTACTCTTGAGGATTATTCATCTCATCCTCAAAGTTTTTAGGGCAGTGGATGAGCCACACTACCAAAGGGACTCTGGCTGTCCTTTGACAGCAGTGTGGGGTGTGTTATCAGATTGTTTTACTCTCCCATGGCTATAATTTGATTAGATTAATTCAGTCCTTACTAAACTGGGATGTGCAAAACTATCACAGAATCACAGAATATCCAGAGTGGGGAGGGACCCATCAGGATCATCCAGTCCAACTCCTGGCCCTGCACAGGAGACCTCAACAATCCCTGACAATGCCTGAGGGCGTTGTCCAGAGGTTTCTTGAACTCAGGGGGGCTTGGAACCATGACCATTCCCTGGGAAGCCTGTTCAGTGCCCAGCCACCCTCTGGGGGAAAACTAGAGACTTGTCTGACAAAAAAGAGTCAAATATGTTGAGAGCTCTGCTTCTATAGCACTGCCATGACTCTGTGGGTGTGCATTTGGGGGCTGATGCCTTGTTCTTTAGGCCCCTGTCTGACTCAGCAGCTGTTACCCAGTGCAGTACAGAATCAGCACTGATATAGAGAGTTCATTGGAAAAAAAATCATTGTCTTGACACTAATGTTTCCCTTCCTGCTTTCCTAGAGCTCTCTTAGTGTCACTTCAACAACAATTTTAAGACTGGATAAATGATTTAGGGCTGAATGTGATTGCTGCCTCGAGTCCTTAGGTGAAAAAAAAGTAATTCTCTGTTATTGGATCCGTTTTTTATTATTATTTTTAACAATATAATTTTAGGCTGAAATTTTGACAGCTGAATTGCAGAAAGAATGAATAAATTACAGCCATCCACACCTGCCATTTAGTAAATTTCTTTTTTAATGACATATACCCAGTTGATATGCCAATATCATAAATGATTACATGCATGCAAAGCATTCAAGAATAAATTCTTCCTCACATTTAGCCAGCTGACAATCACATAGGGTATATAAAGAGTGATGGGGAAATGTCATTTTGACACTAATGTGCTAATTCCTGGTGGCAAGAGGCCATGGAGGAAGATGATGATGATGGCAAAGGGGGAATTTTGACTGTGTTGACCAATTGGTGAGTGTTTTGAAGAGGACACAGGAGGGACTGTTATAACAGAGTGAGAGGCTGCAAAAAGGCAATGAGGGCTGCTGGGATTTGAACAGCTGGCACAGCTGCCCGGGGCAGTGGTGGAGTCACCATCCCTGGAAGTGCTCAAACCATGTGGAAGTGGCACCTGAGGATGGGGTTTAGTGGTGAACATGGTGGTGGTGCTGGCTGATGGTTGGACTTGATGACCTTAAAGGGCTCTTGTGAGTATGATTTGAGCTACTCAACCAGTCATTTCTTAACCAACAGCCTTGAACTCTGGGATAGGTTTCACAGCAAATACTTGCAGCTTTTGAGATGGAAACATACTGGGGAAAAAAAATACTTTTTTTCATTTCTAGGATAAATGAAGCATCACTTCCTCATGTTGTGACCTTCTACAACAACCTACAGAGTAAAAGAACCCAGCAAGTTTCATTCCCAGCTGTAGGTTGTGTCCAGCAGTGTAAGATCCGCAGGCAATTCCAAATGCAGCAACACCCCAAATAAATATGCAGTTGTATGAAATACTGAAAGATCTGCCACCACGTTTGCTCCTATAGAAATAAAAGAAACACGAAGCTCTGTGTTCAAGTGTCAGTCAGTGTGTGACAGCGTGTGAACTGTTAAGAGCAAAGCATGAAGTCAACACGTTCCCTTTACCAACCTTGCTGTACAAATTTCCAGCTGGAATCTCTTAGCAGCAGAGAGATTTTCTACACCTGTCACGAGGTTAGCTTTCGGTGCATGTGCAGGAAGTTTGAGCAGTTAGGAAGTTATAATAGGTGAATTTTTTGTTATACAGTTATAACTTGTTTGCCAAAGATTTTATTATGGGAAAATTATTTTTCTCATTACTTTATATTTTAAAAAGCTTTTTCAGCATCTCTATAGTTCTTTGGTAAATATGTAAGGCAGGAAGATACTCGAGTCAATTCTAAATAATTGGGATTTTATATTGTAATTCCATTTGTTTCTGCAAATATTTTAAAATTATGATTCACTGGGGATGAATTTCTACTAACCTGTTTTTTATTATCTCATTTTACACTACACCTTTTTAATATATTTTTAATGTGCTGTTAGTCATTCCAATAACTCTTTCTCATTTTTCCCCATTGGCTTCTCAAGCTGCTGTAATACAAAATGATTTTCCTTTCTATGGGTTCTTTTTTGGGGGATAATCTTGAGGCATTTGTGCCTGGGAAGGGAACACCAGAAGCAAAGCACTCACCATGGAGGTTTAAAGGCAACAGATCACCCTGAGTGACAGTTCTGCAGTAGTTGTCCCTAATTAAAGCTGAGAAAAATATGGACTTTCCATCAGCATTGGGTTCACTTGGCTGTTGTCTGGTCAGGTGAGAGACACGAGGAGGGAGAGGTGAACAGACACAAACTGTTTTGAGGAAAGATCCTGAAACTTTCATTCTGTGTTTTATTGCCCTTGACAGATATGGTAATTGTTCATGACTTTGCTGATCAGAGACAGGTGTTCTATGGGAAACTTGCCAAAACCATTCACACCCTCTGAAATGCATCCAAATTCCTGAAATACTTGAATTTTAGCTTTGACATTGGAAGCTTTGGTGATCACAACCCTCATCTTCCACCACTTTACCTGACTGCTCTTTCAGTCAAACTAAACCTGCCAAAAGATGGGGTTTTCCACATTTGGAAGCTTCTAATTTAGAAAAAGTAATGTACCATGAGCACTATAATGGTGATTGCATGTTAAAAGCTCTTTTTTCCTGTCTGTACCCATGGCAGGGGGTGGAATTGGATGATTTTTAAGGTCCTTTCCAACACAAGCCATTCTCTGATTCTGTGATTTTTATGCAGTAATTTTTAGTGCTATTTCAAAACACCAGTTGGAGATGTCTAAGGTGTCCTGAACATCTCAATATTTTATTAGGAATGTGGTGTCTAGTAGTTTTGGGGTTTTTTTTGTTAAGAAAAAGTATTCTTAAAGAAAATATATTTTATTGAAGTGCAAATGAGAAGATGAAGTTCAAATCAAACTATGTTGTTTTCACTTAAAATTCATCATTACCTTGATCTCCCAAGTCTCCAGCTGATCAGTAAATCTTTTTGAAACCTTCATGGTTCCTTTCAGTTTAATGATAAGCTTTGATACCCTTAATGTGTTCTTGTTCAGAGCTGGTATTTCGCCTGCTTTAGCTGAAGAAGTGGAGATAAGAAATACTCTGTGATCTTTAAAATGCGTGTACATTTATTTTATTTTGGTCTTGGGTTCTTCTGGTAAAGCAAATGCTAGAGTTTTCTCATACTTATACATAATTTATTTATGCTTTCAGTGTGTTTATTTACCTCTTCAGTTGACTATTTAAAGTATTTAAAATAAATTACTTCATTATCTACATGTTGATTTACAGCCTACCTCCTCTACTGTCTTCCTGTGTGTTGAACATATTTTACAAATGGGGGACCACAAAAAAAATGAAAAATATTATAAAGTGGTTTAGGGTTTCTTTAGGGCACAATGGGTGTTTAGCAGAGCTGCAAATATTCCTCTGTTCCCATTTCAAAGCTATATTTAGTACAAAACTGTCCTTTTTGCTTCTGTTCTGTCTTCATTTGTCAGATAAGAGCTACTCTGATCATCCTCACTATGAAGGGAACTTTACAGGATTGTACCTTTATGGAGAAAAAATGTTTACCCAAGTATCTTTAAACATCATGCTGTCTGTTCTTAAAATTGAAACCCTTATTTTCTTTAGTTTCTCCCCTTAGGCAGGAAACACAGTGCTGTGATAAATATTGTATGGCTTTTAATGCTAATCATTGTTGATTCATGGCACCACGAGCACGCTGTAAAAGGATATCCAGGATGATTATAAACAAAAGTATTAAAAAGCATCGTGAACAAATAAATACTTAAGCAGCTGCTTTTCAGTGCTCCATTAAAGCTGTTATAAATTAGGAATGTGCTTGTGTGTTTTGCCAAGTTCACACTGTATTTGCAGAAAATAACTTATATTGAAAGATAATCTTGCATGGATGGACCCAGTAAGCCCACCCCTTATTCTGGATCTGCCTGATTTCTGTGATAGATCAAAAGCAGAATTTGGGATAGTTCAGGAGATGGATAACTTATTTGGCATTTCCCTTTTGCAATGAATTTTGTTGTAATTTGGGGTTTAGTCAGCACCTTTTAAAGACGCCTGTGTTTTGTTCTTTTCTCAGAAGAGTAAATGCAGGAGTGCCCTGCTCTGACATCAATATCTTTGGTTTTATCACCTCGTTATTTGGCTCTTCGTTTGCACTGCTCCAAAGTTGTGCAGAAAACATAAACTGCTCTAAGAGATTATGACCTTGCCACAAGAAAAATCAACTCTTTACATATTTTGTGCTTGTTTTTTATCTTTCTAATGGAATATTTAAGGAAAAACATATTTAGGGGCCATCCATGTTCTCTCAGTGTCAAATGGCTTCCCATGCAGATTTAGAGATGGGGGAGAGCTTCCTACTTATAATTGTTCACGGATTTAGCCTTTTCACACTGCACTGGAGCTTGATTCTTAGTTTTCACTATTATTGCAACTCCTTTGAAAACGGTGGAGCTGGACTGGTCCAAGGCTTAGAGAGTGTGACTACATTTTCCCTGCTGATGTTGGTATTTAGTGTTCTCCAAGGTCCCTTTTTTCTGCCTTTAGAGGAATTTAAAAGATGCCATTGTAACATTTTAATTGCAGAGAGTCCTCTAGATGGAACTCTTCTTTTGCTATGTTTATTCCAGTTTATTTTCAAAAGGATGCTGTTGATTGACAATCTGTATTCTTTTTGACAGAATGATTTCACCTTATTTCAAGTACAATTTATTACCTGGCATTGAAATTATAGCTCTTAAGTTTTTTTAGAAACTGACTTCTTGCTGCAGGCTTTCAAGTTTGTACAGTTTCTTTATCCCATAAGGTACTGGGGGTAAAATATTAACTTTTTACATGAGAGGTAAAGTGAATTTCTTTCTGGCTGTGGTAATAAATTCTAGAGAAAACCCAGGACAAAGTTTTTGACATTTAAATGGAGGCACAGCTTTCATTTACAGTTTCTCTGGGTGAATATACCTCCTTCACCAGGAACTGGTGAATATTAATTATATCAACTTTGTATTGTGCAAAGGGTTATTTCTGTGAGGGGGAGGCACATTTCCTAACCTCTTTTATTGTATTTCCTCATAAAGAGCTGCTGAGAGCAGCTGAATTCCTACCAATGGAAATGTGTCTGGCCCTAAGAGAGAAACCAATGTCTGGCACTTTGAAGTGAAGATGAGAATTAAAAATGCACTTTTTAGTGGTTTAGGGGGAAGCCAAGCGTGAGATTATCAGTTGTGAGAACAGTTCTTGTTTGTAAGGGTGTGTATACAGTACCTCTTAAAAGTAATACCTTCCTATTCCTATTTCCTTGCTTGCTTTGCTTTTTCTTCCTTACTTTATTGATCTGATGCACTTTTGTCTAAATTGATCCCTGAGGTTATAGATCAGCCCTTAAAAAAAATCTCCTTGATAAATGGGGAAACTGGGAATATCCTTTACAGCAAGTGCTTGGTGAATTTGTCAACTTACAGCGTGTGCAGAAGTTGTAGAGGTACAATCTGAATGTGATCCTCATCTCATGGCACCAGGAGAGTACAAGACTGGCTCCCCTGGTGCTGGGTAACAGAGAGCAAGGCAGAGCAGTTGCCTTTTTACCCAGAATTTAACTTTTCAAAACTTCCTGGATGGTGTATTGATTATAGAACAGTGTATTAATTATAGAAACTTCGGATGCTTTCTCAGTATTAGAAGATTCTTAAAGGTTGTTTTTTTTCCCTTTTTTCTTCCAAAGACAGAATTAAGTTAGATATTTACAAAGAAATATTTAACAAGAAAGATAATTAGAACAAAATCTTTAGTTCTGCTCAAGTACTACTGGCATGTTAGTATGGAATTTGTCTGCTGGGTTTCATTAAATCATGGCTATATTATGTATGTTTTAGATGAAGCCATTGCACCTGCTGGAGATCCATTCCCATTATCAAGCTGGCTTTAAACTGATTAAAATATCTTTTTGTCTTCAACTGGCCTTTTAATAAATGTATGGATTCATTCACAAATAAGGATTGGTGTAATTCATCAGCTTATCTCACTAATGAATGTTTACTGCATTTACCTTCCTGGTGCCTCAGAGGCTGCCTAGGTTGGAGTGGTTTTTGCCCCAGACTTGCATCCTGTTGGCAAAGTATTTTCCAGTGAGCTGTGTTCTTGCCACAGGCAATTTCTTCCTTCAAAACTGTACATAAATAAAATATTTGTTCACGCTTCTCTCTGAGCGGAGCACAGAGGAAAGTCTTTACTCACACAGAAAACGATATCTGTTGCAAAGAGTAAATCCTCATTTTCATATTTAATGAAGCCATAATCAATGGTAATGGCTGAAGATTGCATTAAAGAAATCTTAATGTTCCTCTCAAGGGAAAGTAATTTTACTGGAAACAAGCTAGTTAATCAGCCTCAGAAAAACTCTGTGTTTTATTATACAGACAGGTTTTCCAAGGACAAAGCAGGAAACATAAAAACAAGAGTCAATTTTCATCTTCAGGTATCTCTCACATTGGGCGTTATGTAGATTTGCTCTCTCAAATACCCAATACTAGTCCTCTGTTTGAGTTTACAAACAAAAAGGGCTGACATTTGTAAAATATTTATTTCTGCCCTACACTCTGTATGAGTTTCATGCAGATGCAGTTAAATTTCTCCATTAAATGAGTCTTGGTAAAGCAGCTAAACTGGAAGAGTACCAAGAAAAGCAACCAGTCAAATATTTCTCTCAGCACATGTTATATATTGACATCAAAATTTATCATCAGTGGTGACGCCCACAGAAAAGCCAGAGGTCTGTGCAGGCTGATCTCATGTACATCCCCAGATCTTCACTGTGTGGGGGAAATGAAGCCCAACAATTTGGCACAATTTCCTGGCTGGCAGAGCAGGAGCTGCTCCCCTCACAGCACTGTGTGACTGGAGGACTCTTGTTGAGAGAGAATTGCCTGGATCACAAGCCAGGTAGGGAGAGCCTTGCACTCAAACTCTCTCCTCTGGCTGCATTTGGGCTGCCAGGCCCATCTTCCCTGTGGCACAAGCATGCAATTATCCAACATGAACCAGAAGCATTCAGGAATTGCTTTTCTACTGAGATCCCACCGCAGGGATGATGGACCACAGAGGATGTTTTGTGTCTGGCTTACAGCTGAAGGGCAGGACATGTCTGGCTAAAGGTGTCTGTATAGACCCCACTCGTACACCAGTAGCTGTGATTGATGGCCTAGGAGTGTGAATAACTCCTGTTTGTGAGGGAAAATGATGTTGTTCACTTGTACAACAGAACTGGAAGCAGGAGATGCCCTTTGGAGCACCAAGCCCTTTTGAAAGGTACCCTTGAAGTAAGAGAGATTGTGCCCAAAAGCTTTTCTCTTTTCTTAAAGTTCTGTTTTTCAGTCAGTTAAAAACAGTGCTGGTTTTCTGCAGAGAATATTGGTTTGTTTGCTTTGGAATTCAATGGGAATTAAGTGGTATCAGCAGGCAACACAGAAGGTGTGGAATGCCACAAGAGCAACTGATGGGAAATCTGGATGTGTGGGGTTGCTTTTGACAGGCTTTGCTCGTTCCTTTGGCTGGGAAAGGCAAAGACACATTGCATCTTCATCTCCATGCTCATTCCTGAAAGGCCTTTACTATTGTTTTGATAGAGCTGAGAACCAAGTCCATTTCTTCTGCTTTTGGAAGAAAAGCTGAATCAACCTTTTCTGTTGATATGCTCAGAACAAGCCTCATTTCTTATCCCCGTTTCTGGGAGCACTTTGCATTATGTATACACAAGGAGAATAGACTGTGTTACAGTTTTTTAATTAAAATGCAGCTGAAAATCATTGATCTGAAAAAAAAGCCAGTACAGAGAAAAAGAAACATTGCTTCTGGTTTCAAGTAGAAGCTAAGAATAATTCACAATCTGTAGGGCACTGTGGGACTGCCACATTTCTAACAAGTCTCAGGCTATTTATAAATGCATTTATAAATACATTAATGGTCACTGCTGCATTCTGTAGAGAGGTGGAAGGAAAATCTGGACTTCATGTTAGAACAAAAAGATTATTGGAATTGCCTTTAAAAGGGAACATTAATGTTCCCACAGATGTAACGTGAAGAGAGCAAGAAAGTAAGGGAATAGTGATGGAGACTCGATCTAATTGGTTTTGTGATGCTCTCATTTCTGTGATTCACTTTAAGAAGTCTTTTCAAGCTTGTGTAGTTACGAAATAAATGGAACAAATTGGAAATGTGGAAACTAAATAAATAATGATCTGCCCATCATGTTACTATTACTGCTGTCAGTAGTAGTAACATTTATTTAACAATTCTTCTGCATTACTAGGAATTTATGTATAATAAAATGTGTAATAAAATCTAGCCCATCTTTCAAAGAACTTGATCCGATGTCAGCATGTCTGTTAAGTCATCCTCCATTCGGAGAAAGACTTGTACACTGCAGGACAAGTGTCACTACCCTGGAAATATCCATGTGGACAGTAACTGGGAAACAGTTTGCTCACTAATGTGGATTAAAATTTAGAACCTTAAAATTCCACGGTTGCTTAATATTTGAAGAAGGCTGAAACCTGCCGAAGCAATGCATATATTCAAGGGCAGGGAAGATGATGATGGTTTCATTTTATGTTGGTCTTGTGCTGATTTATTTTGATGTCTGTATTTCCTTCTGAAACGACTGCTTACCCTCTCTGCATGAGTTGTAAACAGCAAAATAAACATTTTTCATTTTAGGCACCTCTCCAGTAGTACAATACAGTGCCACTAACCAGTTGTGCAGAACATCCCAGGGTGGTGGTTCACAAAGCTGTGACTCTGTGACCCTTGGACTGACTGATGCCTTTTCCTGGTCTTAAAATCAGGAGTCAAACACAGTTAGAAGGGGATTTTACCTTGGTATTTATTTTAAGGATCCTTAGGTGCACATGTCCAGGTCATATACATCGAAATGCACCCCGCCGAATGCCCACCCCAAAAGATCGGGTATATCATTAGAGGTGTTACTAATTAGCAGATCTATCAAAGATTCCCCAAGGAGAGGCTCGAGTGAGCCCCCTCCCCAAGGAGCCTTCCCCTGGATGGTTCTATCTTGGTTTACAGAATGTGTTCTGGAGAGGACCTTGGGGTCTGGGGCACACTGATCCCTAAATACAAAGCTTCTAAGATGTTGAGTCCCCCAGCTGAACAAACAAGTCCAAGAATGCAGGCAAAAAGCACTGGGAATACAGAAGTTGTAAAAAGGTATAACAGGGGTATAAAAGAAAAGGCAAAAAATCTTCTTGGCATCATGACCACCAAGAGGCTTTTCATTTGCTCCTTTTCTGTGTGAGGAAACAGCCTCTGAAAATTATGCAGAAATAGATAATTTTGCCTTTCAGAATCACCAGTAATAATTTTCCTAAGTTGTCAAGGTTCCCCTGCTCACATTTCCATTTCGTTTCACCTGTCTGGGACATAGTTCTGTGGTACCCCCTGACTCGACCAGAGGAGGGCTTGGGTGTGAGCAGGAGAGCTCTCCTTGCTGCCTGGGGCTGTCCCTGCCTACTTCAGTCCCGGTCTCTGTTGGGTGATGCTGCAACTGGTGGAGAAGAGAACCTCAATGGCTTTTTTGTCAGCGTCTTTTCCTGTGGTGCTGCCATCCCAAGGATTCTTGATGGATCAGAGGCCACCTCACCATCACCCCAGGGCTCTTCAAACAGCCCTTTCCACACCACTCCCTCCACTGCCAGCCAGTCGAGACCCACGGTGTCGAGTGTGGGTGAGGGAAGGATAATGGGGATGTCTGGAGTCAATTCCTGGCAGTAGCAGGGGTGCTGTGCCTTTGGGAATAGCCCAAACTTGGACATCACAACACTGAGCAGGAGCTGGGTGAGAAAGTTTTGGGAAGCAGGAGTTTCTAGGAATGTGCTTCGCACCCTCACTGCTGCTCAGGGTGGAACTGATTGGCTGCCCACACTTCTTTTTTTTTTTTGATTCCTGTCCAAATTCCTTCTGCCTGTCCCACCAAGGACAGAGATTTCTAAGGAGTCACAACTTCAGCTGCTCTAAACAACATTTTAAGGTGGTTTGTCATAAGCAGGAGTATCCCCCTCTCATGGAAGCTCTCCTTTGCTGTATTCCAGAAGCATAAATTTGTTACTGATTACATGGATTCTGTTTAAAGGAAGGAATTAAATAGTTTTGTCTTGCGGCGGGATGCCAGGGATATTTGTACTGCAAATCCTCATTTTGTGGTTTAAAAAAGTGTTTCATTACCGAATGAAGAAGTTTTTATACAGCCGTAGGGAATTCACTGATCAGGAAAACATTCCAAAATATCATAAAGGAAAATTAGACTTGTAGGAGATTATGCAAATGAAGGAGTTTTCTTACAGAGCGAGAGGAATCTTCAAATTTTCTTTTGTTTAGGTTTTGTATTTTTGCCTACATGAAACAAATTGGGGAAATCAGAATTTTTTTGTCTCTAAATTCCAGTGCTGCTTACTTTTCTGTACTTATTTCTCTGTTACTGTGTTTGAGAACTGAAACATTAAATGAAAATTTTACTTATGATACTTTCTAGGGTGCCTCTGAACATAAAAAATCAATAGCTTACATTTTGTAAATATTTACAACTGTTTGCCTCACACATTTGTATATTTTTCAAATATTCTAATTGAATAAACCTGGGAAAGAATCAATATAAGCAGTTTTGTACATTAGAGCTACAAAAATACAACCTCTTTGAGTAACAGATATATTTATTGTCGTGTTACATTTCAATTTCCAATTATGTTTAAGAAACTATTTCCAGAGAAGGAGCAGAAATTGTGTCCTTTTCCTTCTCTGTAATAATTGTGGTGTAGTTGCCAACACATGTAACTTCTTATTAATACTGATTACTTTTGATGCATGCAGCAAAACATGAATATTATATCTCCATTAATTACTTTTAAAAAGCATATATATATTTAATTACTAGATCTGGCTCATCAGGTAAGAGATAAAATTTATGGGAAGGGCATTGGCTACAGAAGATAAGAGATGATGCTGAGCTTCTTATTCCATGAGGGACTCTTCCAGAATTATTTGAGTAAATCCAAATAAATGTGGAAAAATTCAGCAGATGAATGTGTCAGTGGAAAGACACCAAATTTGAACTGATAAAAATTAAAAATAGCTTCATTTAAATCGATTTATTTATTAATATTTTCTATATCTATACATCTGTTGTCTGTTATACCAAATATACATGCATATAATACAGAAATTAACTCCATTACATGAATACAAACTGAAATTACCTCAAAGAAAAAGATACAGGCTCTCATAGTTATACATATATTAAAATATTTCTTTCAGAGCAGTGCATTTCAATAGACTTCAGGTTTAAGAATGTACTGCCAGCTTTTAAAGCATTCATTTGCTTTTATGGGCCTGTAATGCTCCTGTGCTATTATTCATAGAGTCATCCCAGTATCATGAACTCCAAACTTGTCACAAATTATTCCCACTACTGCACAGCCTCCACAAGCAGCAACCAGGACAGAAGATGAAATGAAACTGCTTTATGAAGTTTGCCCAGATAATTGAAACTCATCATTTATACTCTGTTTCCATGTAAGTGCCTTATAAATGGTTAACTAGATTTGAATAAATCTGTCATAAATGTTTAATTGAGGGTCACTGGGTTGATTTTAATTATGGCTTATAAACATCTGTAGCATGGTTAATTTATAAGGCAATTTGTGTGTTTGTACGTAGATCTCACTGCTTTAGGACCAGGCACAAAACCAGAGAATGAAAAATTTTCCTGACTGCTTTTTGTGTTAATTGCTTTCCAATTCTTGGATTCTGGGGCCACTTTGTGACTTTTCCACTCAAATCCTGAGGGAGCAACACCTCCATGGTGTCTCACGCAGGCATTTTTATCCACTGCCCAGACCTTGGCATGCCAGTGAACAAAGCATTAGTTTAAATAGAAGATTTTTGGAAGCCAACTGTAACAGCCCATTCAATCACTCTGCATTATTCAGGATATAACCTTTTTCCTGAGCACAGGAATCTTATTGCTTGGAAGCAGCAGAAGGTGTTTGTGTCTGGAGTTCCAGCAGTACACACAGGAGATTCCACAACTGATGCACCACAGAACGTTCATCAATTTATTTCCTACACATACATGCACTAAAACCCCTCTGAAATTTGCATAACTAGGTCGTTCTGCAAGTGGGATGCTGTTGAATGATATCCTGAACTGCTGCTAAAATTGCTAAATTGGAATAAAAACTTCAATGGTGCTTTTCTGCAGCTTCTACTACCTGCTAATTTTGCAAAAGAAAGAGCTGATTTGTGAACAAAATCTAAGCACAGAATGGCAGCATTTTTCATTTTATTTAGTACAGAACCCAGGTGTGGAGAGTGCTTCTTGCAAAACTCTCTCATTTTCCGCCCCAGCACCCAGAAGATTCCCAGCTAAAGGAGGGAATTTTGGCTCAGACTTCATTCCAGGCACCAGAGTGAACCTATTGCTGTTGGATACCTGCAGCTTTGTTATTCAGCTAGCAACAGCTTTGTGTTATATTGCCTAGAAAACATCAGAATAACCAGTTTGTGATTGTCACATTTGACAAATAAATAAATACTGGTTAGGAGGACTCAGTATTTCACGGTACAGGGAACTGGGAGAATGACAGGCTCAGGAGGTACAAGCAGTTTATTTGTTAAATATAGAAACTATATGGAACATTAGGGATTTTTCAATCATAGATTTTTAGATCTGAATTCGTCTAGAAGTTCCAAGGAAAACTTTGTCTCAAACCTTGATCATTTCAAGGACAGAAAATATCCCTGGTATTCAATAGAGAGACATAAATGCTTCTCTACGAAGTCTTAATATGTATTAATAAATATATTCTCTTTGGGGTTTATATTTATGTATATCTTAATACATATAACAAGTTATTAACCAGGGAAAGTCTGAAAAATTCAGAAAATATGTACAGAAGAGATCACATGTCTGACATCTGCAGAAGTTAAGCTCTTTAAGAGCATCGTACTCCCACCTCATTTTTTTTCACAGTGTTATTGGCACCTGTATTTCCCTGTTTTTGACAACATAACCAACTTCCCACCAGTTTTGTACTTTTAAAAGTCAGTGCTTGCATGGATACACACAGCTGGGATTTTTCTTTTCATTTTTAAACTCTACTGGTATTCTGTGTAAGTAGGAAACTTGTAAAATGTGCCATCTTTTATTTGCTTTAGCAAATTACTCACTCGGTTTAATTTGTAGTTGCAGTGTGTCAACAGATATATTCAGTGCAAAGAAGATCGTTGTCAGATCTGGCTGTTAAAGAAAGTAGAAATGTACAGAAATTACGGTGTGGGATTGGTATCCGTGGGTCACTTTTTAGGTGACGTGGAAGTGACTGAAATCACAAATCCTTCTCTCTTTAAAGCAGAACATTTGGATCAAAAGCTAAGTGAGCTCCCAGGACAAAAGAGTTTGCAGTTATTTAATGCATCTTTCTCGTAATGCTATAAAAATATAGAAGAACTTCATTTGACATTGGTACCTGTTATTGGAACGCCTCTTTCCTCTTAGGCTTTGCAGATCTCTCATGGATCTATGATTTAAGCTACAATTTTCCCAGTTTGACACATAATCCATAGATACAAATCATTGTGGCTCATTTATAGCTGTCATAGGGTTTTCGCTGTAGATAAACAGACATAAAATAATTATAATGTAAAGATACCAAATTTGATAAGTTTGGGGAATTTCTGTTAGATTTTTTTTTTTTTTTCTTTAGTAGGTATTAAGTTTGGGATGGGGTTTGGAAGTCACTGGTCTTGCCAAAAGTCAAGGAATTTATCATATAGCTGTAGTGGGAATTCTGTGATCCTCAACCCTTTGTTTATATAAATATTATGTGTAACAATTTATTGATGATCTCATCCAATTGTGAAGTGTGTGGCAGGGGCAGGGAGGACATTAGCAGACACCTCAGTGACAAAATCTGTGACTCAACTGCTGACCGTGTTGACTCTTGGGGAGATTTACAGCTCACATCCCTAGAAAGTAGGATTTCATACAAGTTACTGGGAAAACAAACAAATAAATCTCAAAACCACAAGGGCTTTGAAGTAAAATATTTCTCACTTGATTTTTTAACTGAAGTTTTGCATGGAAGAAACTCAAGCTCTCAGGGATTGTACCCTGAAGGTTGATATCATTTGGAATTTTCATTCTTCCATACACCTTGAACCAGGGCTCCACTCAAAAATATATAAGAACTGAGGCTGAGGGGAAGCTTTATGAATGTATTTGATAAATGATGTTTACAGATTACCTTTGAACTTTGTGGTATATTGCTATTGACATTTTCAACACTGGAAATTGTGAGGGCAAATATCAACAGGGACCCCAAGGCAGGACCACCTGTGTCTGCTCCCACCTCCTGTGTGCCTTTCAATCTATTTCAAGCAGGGAAAGGGGTTGGGTGGAATGGACGTTCACCTGTGATGGCTCCACCCAGGGCATCCCTTACACAGGCCAGACCCATCTTCTCCCCAAGAGACAAGATTCCATTGAAGTCCTGAGTTGAAAACTTGAATTTTAAGTGTGTTCAGGCTGAGGGCTGTGGCAAAGTACTCAGTGGAAAAGTAGAAGTTTGAACATTTGAAATCTATTTCTGCCTCTCCTTTCTTGGGATGATTTGGCACTGACTGATGCTTGTTTTCTTTTTTCCTAAGTAGGAATATGTGCATTTATAAAGTATAAATGTACTTGAGCAAGCCTGTGACTTAATGACACTATATTTGCACACAGCTCCACAAATCTTTATGATCTCTAAGTATCCAATTGCTGGCAGTGATATATCATGGCCTGTTCTGTGCTTAATTATTAATTTTACTTTAAGGAGTTTCATAGTCAATATTTAGATGGTTTATTACGTACAGAAGCTTTTCCATGCTCATATTTTCTTTGCAGGGACATAATGTAGCCCTTTCAGTGCTAAATCAATTACACACAGAGTTAAAATAACTTGATTTGTAGCTTAAGGTCCCTTCCCAACAAGATGCATTAATTCTGTGTGAGTAAAACCAGGGATATCATGGCCTGCTTTTAATCCTTGCAGGGCTTTGCAGGGGTCAGGTGGCAGTGGAGGCTGTAAAGTTGTAAAGTTGTGCAACACAAGGATCCTTTCAGCCCTAAGCAATCCTGAGATGGGGAGAGAAAGGGTTCTGGAGTCTGTGCTACCAGTACAAAAGTACAAGAGAATCATTTTATTCTAACCCTACTTTCCACACCTGTAGTAATGGGCAGAAGTAATAGGAGTGGAACACATCTTTTAAAAGCCCTGGAGTTTGATGTTTTCTCAGAGTTAGATTTCATCCAGAATGAACCACTTCCAAAGATGCTTTATCTCACCTTTCCCAAATTTTTACGTTAGAATGGGATGAACTGCATCCACAATTGCCAGTCCCTCTCCAGTGACTATTAAACACCTAAAAGAATGGATATCTGAGCCTAAAATGATTGAGTGAAATTAATCACACTTGCTGAGCTAAATGATTTAATTAATGAATAAATTCAAGAAAGAATCCTTACTGAAAATATATAGCACATACCCCAAAATATATTCTTGTTACAAATATGGATAGTTTTGAAACCTGTGATTTATACAAGGTGGTTTCAAAAGCCTGTTTTAAAATCACAGAGCGCACTCCTGCAGCATCTGAATCATTTATTCAATTCAGCCATCAGTGGCTTTAAAATACAATTTCACCAAAAAGATCATTTGAAGAAGGGCTGCAAAGATTTCTGCATGCAGATACCTCAATTTCAACATGGGGAAAAGGGCTGAAAACAATTCCATATTCTGTTATTCCAGGTTGCTTTCAGACAGTGATCTCTACGGGCTTGACTGAAAGGCTGACCGATCTGAAGTGCTGGTTCCCAGAATAACTGAGGGTGTTTATCCTTCCTCCTCTGGACTCCTTTACAGTGGGAAGCTGTTGAACTTGGTTCAGGAGAATGCATGGGGGAAGAATGCATCCTTTTGGACATCTTTCCAAGACATGCTTTATAATCCTCTGTAAGGATTTGTTCCATGCTTACTTTGAGACCTTAAAATCAAATATTCCACTTCTGTTTGTGGTTTTAATAGGAATTACTGCATCTGTGATATGATTTACCCAGAAAAGTGCAATGGACTTAATGCAATTCTCTGTATGAAGAACGGGGAGTAGCTGCCCAGTTTATTTATTGGGTCCAGCAGTGAAGTCGATTATGAAATATTGATCAGGCAGGATGAATTTAAATAAGTTCAACAGGGTAGACACTACGAGATCAACCAAATAATTTGTCCAGGAGTTCAGCTGCAGAAGAGGGGAAAAGAAAAACAAAACTCACCTAAAAAGATCCTGTATTATGCTGAGAATGCTTATTCCTTGGATAAAAACTCTCAGATGTTTAATAGATCAAATGGCTGGGACTTGATGATGAAATCAATGCAAGGATGAAATAATACATCAGAATTAAGTGTGTGCTCTGGTTCCTGCAGAGGAAGATAGAAGCCATGTGAGATGATTTGCCTCCTCATTAGGACATCTGATTCTTCTTTCATTAGCACTACTTTTACAATATTGAAGCACCCTCGGCTTATATGGGTTAATTTTGGATTGATGTAGATACTGAGAGTCCCAGTGACAGATTCAGGGGTAACAGGGCTGGGAGTTTCAATTCTATTTCCACTTACTAATTTGAGATTAAAGCACAGCCACATCATATTAGTTAACAGGCAAAGAGTAGAGGTGAGAACTACCAAGGTGCAGTGACTGATGGAGTCTGTGGTGCTGTATAGTCATAATCCTACATTCATATGAAAAATTGGATATTTGTGTAAGTTGCTGGTAGCAAGAAGGGAAAGGGTCTAATGTAGAAGAAGCACCAAAAAAAAAAGGCACAGATCATCCTTTTGTTTTGTCCTTCATTTCACTCACATATATTGAAGTGAGAAATTAGGGAGGTAAAAAGGGAATAATGCAGTGTAATGCTGTGTATACCTAATACAGACCTTCAAGGTCAATGCTGTATTCCACAGCCTCACCTCAGATAAATCTTTGTTTTAGTGGCCCTGGGCTGAATTAGATCAACAGAAATTCTGGCCCACTGTCTCCAAAAGCATTTCCAATCAGGAAAGATTGGCCTTGCACTAAGAGGTCTTTTTAAAATGTAATATTATTACCTTTTAATCAGGAAGGATGCCAGTACCTTACTTGGACATAGAATAGTGCAAAGTGATTTCTGCGAAGCAATGACGTGTTTTTGATTGAAGCCCACTGAGACAGGGCAGTGTAATTGCTGCCTTCCTTATATTTGTAAGAAGTCAGTCAATTCCTTTACAAAAGTAGGTAATTTATGTAATGAGATCTTCCATCTGTGAGTGTGGCCCTGATCAAAAGATCATTGAAATCTGTGAAAATGTTCCCTTCTTAGAAAAATCTCTCCATTTTGTTCTAGAACTAGTCCTAATGCAGAATATACACACAGAGAGTGTAGCGTGGGATTTTTATTACTCAGTTCTCACTGGCTGCAATTTTTACTGTTTTTTAAAAGTAGTCACTTAGTGTCCATTAATTACACTGTTTTATTTTGAGCTTTTTTCCAATTTGGAATAATTTGGAATAATATTTGGAAAAATATTATTCCAATTTGGAATAATATTTTTCCCATTTTCATTATCAAACATTATTAGATTTTAATATGCTCCTGATTTAAAACACACTGCTGTTCCCTCCCTACCAGTGCCCCAAGTTTCCTTCCCAAAGGACACTGCTGCTTTGAAAGGGTTGTGGGATAAGATATACCTGGGCTATTTACCAAGAACTGGGAAATGTTGTTTGGTCTCCAAATTCAGTCTTTTGTGGCTTGATGGATGTGAGCTGTGTTCCCAGTGATCAGCAGTGTTTTCTTTAATAAGGGCTAAGAGAAGAGTCTGTTCTTGGTTTTGCTGCCATTCCTGTAAATACTCAGCATTCTAATTCTGCTTGACTGGCCTGGATGGAGACAAGGTGAAAGTGGCTTTGAAGTGAAAGATGGCCAGTTCTCTCCCAGAACTTCAGAATGCAAATAATTGTCAATCCTTTTTTACTAACCTAAGTGAAGTCCCTGAAACCTCTATTTTCTTTTCTACATTTATCTTGATTAAGAATGCCACCCTGCTTAGAGTCTGGGAGAAACTGGACATTAGCTCCTTTTTTGGGGAAGAAAGTTAAATGATTCACCTAATTTTGCCTGGTTTATTTTCTGTCATGAAGTTTAGGGGAAGCTTTCTACCACATTCAAGATGTAATTTCTCATGGGTATTTCTGGATACAAATTTACATCAGGCTTTATTTATTTGTATTACTTCAAAAATTGCTGTCTATTAGCAATGTGCATTGCTCTGGCCAGAACTATACCACCCAGATAAACAGGGAAGGGTAAAGAATGGGTAACTATTAAGGAAAAGGTAAAGAAAAGCTAAAAGAAAACATTTGGATTATAAAATAAAGATAAGTGCAGAATATATATTTTTAGTAAGCTCTCTGCTTGCCCTTGACTATAAAGTTTGCATCTGCATTTAAACAGCTTGTATACGCCTGAAATCAAATTTGAATGATTGCAGGCAATTCCAATTTTACATGGGAACTGGGAAAACAGCACGGTGCATCATGTGAGTTGTGAGCATCTCTGACAAAATGTTTCAGCTGTCAGGCAGCTCAGATCAAAGGGCCCAGTGACTGAGCAAGGCCCTTTGGGCAGGAGGTGTCAAGTTTTGGGCTTTTTACCTCTGATAGTTTTATAAAAGGGGAGGGAAGAGCTCAGCACTCTCCACTTCCCCTGGTGCAGTGGTGGCCCGGAGTTCAGCTGGAATTGACCAAACTCCTCTTGGGATCAGGGCTGCCTTTCTGCAGTGTTGGCCGAAGGCACTCGTGGTGATAAGTTGCACGGGGATTCTGGAAATTTCTCCATGTCAGCTTTTCAGCAAGGAACCCAAGATGCTTGTGTATCTTGTTGAGAATGGTCCTGCCTTGTTTTTACAGGGTTCCCTTAAATGATGCTTACATGTCTCATCTAGTCTCTGTTTGCTGTGATTTTTTTTGATTGATTTCTAGTGCTAGTCGAACTCCAGAGAGAATGTGGGCCCTTTGTGTTTTCTGAGTATGCCTGGGGCTGAATCTTGCTCTTTGTATGTTGAATAGATATTCTTTCACTCATAAATCACTGCTCTGTCATGTTCGCCTGCTGCGACATGTTCAATGCATATCATCATTTACATTAAACCATTTACTTCAAGAGAATGTGTTATATTGCTTTATGAGTTATGTGATCTGACATATGAGATTGTGTTATGAATTGGCACTTAGAATATTGGAACAGTAGGATGTTTTATAGCTCATGGTTATGATCCAAGAAGTAATTCATGCCTTTTCTTAATAAACTTTGCTGGTCAAAAGGGAAACAGGCATAAGAGTGTGATGTTTTTACTTAGGAAGGATCGTGGTTAAGAAAAAATCTTTGATGATTTGCTTAAACCTGCAGCCTGTTCATATCTGGAGGAAGGATATTGGTTTTTTCAGCTGCATCTCTATTATCTTAAGTCCTCTTTTACTAAACTAGCAATTCCCAATCCATCTGGAGAGGCTGTAAATGAACAAGTGTGAAGAATTCCCCGTGTCTGAGCAAGGAAGGGTGGTTTGCTGAAGGAGGAACAGCCATAATGAGTAGAACTGGAGGAACTGTTGAGGGGAGGGCAGAGCTGGAGTAGGTCTATTTTTGTGATCCCTCTAAAAGACATCATCTTATCAATTCAGGGCACAAGCTTTTGGACAATACCAGATAGGAAATTAGACTTCGTTGATTTTACTCCTCATGCACATACCTGTTTCACGCTACCTGTAGTCTACAAGACAAAAGCCTTCATCTGTTTTTTTAAATATTTTTCTTTCTTTGTGTGTGAGAAGGTGCACAGGGTCGAAAATGTAGGTTACCTTGTTTGGGGATCATGAGTTTTGTCCAACACAATATGTAAAGGAGAGCTTAGTGTTCTGAAAGGATAAATGACATTCTTCACAGTTTCTTGTATTTGCACAAAATAGAGCATAAATTTCAGTATGAATATGTTACCACAAAATGTCATAATCTGGTGTGTACAGACAATAAACACAATTTGGGACTCCTTGGTGGGGCTAACAACTTTCCATGTTTTCACCACACAATTTTACCCTAAAGAAGGAAACATCCACAGCACTGTAGACAAAATACAACACACCAAAGTAAGATCCATGTCACATAGCTCCAGCTAATGCAAATTCCCTTACTGACATTCCATATATCAATGTCTGGCCTGGAGCAGAGAATACCTGAAAACTCTTCATGTTGTTCTCACGATGTGACAGTGGCTGCAGTGTGGCTGGGGACAGGACTGTGTATAAGTCATGTTCCAAACATCCCGGGAGTGAATAATTCATTCTGCCAAAACAACTGTGCTGCTCATGGGAAAAAAGGTTAAATACCAGTACTGCAAAAGGTTGACCTGCCCATACATCTTCTCTGTTCTGTCATAATTTTCAGCTGGGAATGTCCCATTATTTCTTACTCAATTTATATGCTTCTGACTGCATTAGCTCTCTATAGATAGTAACAATTCTTGACAGTTCTTCATTTCTACTTAATATTATCAAAGTTACTTTTGTGTACTGGGAGAAGTTTGTTTATTGTTCATTCCACAGTTCACCAGTTCATCTCTCGAGACCTGCTGGCTGCAATGCAGTGGCATTCCCAGAGTACTGCTCAGTGATGCCAGCTGATCTAGAGATCAGATCTAGAGTTTAAAAAGAACCTGCCAGACATCTAAATAGAAAATGTGGAGAAGCTTTACAGGGTAGAAAATTTTTAGCCTATACAAATATAAGACATGCTCAAAGCCTGAACTCAATAATTCTTACTAAATGTCTTTAATGAGCAATGCCTTCAAGTTTTCAATAACACACATAACAGCAATTCAAATGCCCCTGACTGGAACCATAACAGACCTTTCCTCTTATATTTGTTTTGCTCCCCTGGGGCTTTTTGTCTTAAAGTACAAAATGGCAATCAAACATGTAATTAGTTATGATGAGAATATACTCATTCGCTCCATTTTCTGAAAGTTGGGCTCTAGAGATATGGGTAACCCTCTCGATTTCTTCCTTCTTTATCTCATTTTTCACTCTTTGTTCTCCTTCTTGGGTTGAAATATCTGTACTTTTGGAAAATATACCGTTGTGCAACTGGTTGTTATCATGTACTTAGACACAGCTAAATTTAAGGAGGAGGTGGAAACACAACTCTTCAGTGCAGTCATGTTAATTAAGAGAACAGGCCCTTCACTTTCTGTAACACATGCAGAAAACATTTAATGTACTGAACATAGAGTAGAGAACCACAGAAAGAGGAAAAATCACATGAGAAAACTCCATTGTGAAGTTTTTGAGCTCTGTAGCTCATAAAGTTAAGATTTCAGTCCTTAGCATGGTTAGTATTTTATTTTTGGTCCTAAAATTCAGTCTTAAGGCTGTAGGCTCGAGACACTTGTTCACATTTCATCAGGCTAGAGATAAGCCTGACTTCCACTCCTGTCCATCTCTTCCTTTAAACCCAGCAGCTGCATATAGTAAATAAATAAAAGTTTAGTAGTAATGTTCTCTTGGCATCTTGATGCAAAAAAAAGGAAGAAAAGGAAAGAAAAGAAAAAAAGAGTGAGAAAGGTTATTAAGAGGTTATTAACAAAATGCCAAAGAGCTTTTCACAAGAAACCATCTGTTCCTATCACTCCAAAACTGTGCATGTATTATGTTTTACTTCTTGGTGCCTAAGGGGAGATTTTGCCAATATTTTCAAATAAGCAACACATTGATAGCTGCAGCCTCTGGAGCAATGGCCCGGGAGTGGGATCTGTGTGTGACCAACGAGGTACCCTGGGAGGCTCTGACTGATCCTGGGAATTCTGAGTGATTCCGTCCAGAAATAAATAAATAAATAAATATTGACAAGTGAACCCTGAATATGGAGGCACACCAAGATACAACTGCACCTTTCCTGGGAGAGTTTCCTCCCTGGATGTCTGTGCGTCATCAGCACAATGAAGAAGTTGCTGATTTTGCAGACATTCCTTCCCCAGCCTGATAAGTTAATATACATTGTTTAACATGATAATGCAGCAAGCTGTTGTTTTGTGGTTTGAAAGCCAGCTGCATTTGATTGATGCCAGGAATGGAAGTATTTGTAAAATGACACTGAATTAGATGCAGTCAGTTTATGGGCCTGGGGAAATGAATCTTTTATGAAGAATAAAAGTTTATGATGAAGGAGAAATACTGAAGAAGTGTGCATCTTGAATGAAGCTCCTTTGGACTGGATGCATGCTGCAGAGCCTTTCAAAACTTTCCTTTGGGTCACTATATTTTTAAGAAAGAGATCTCTATATAAGTATTTTCTTTTGTGGTGATCCAATCCCAGTGAGTTGTGTTATCTCTCTGGACACCTCAATTAGGATAGGGAATGTCTTCCCTGGAAATGTAGCTATTGGGGTTCTCCAAAGGGTTCCAGGTGTATATTTTAGCTGCTGGATTAAATCCCTTGTGATTTTTGAGGCATCAGCCACAAATATGAAGCACATAGGGGTGTAGTTTTCTGTATGGGTTCCCAAACAAAAAGCCAGACACAACCTGCACTAATACATAACAACATCTAAATACAATCCCCACATTTTATGTGTGTTTTTACACGTAATGAGAAGTTGTGAGAATAGAATAACTTTAAAATTAAATTTAAATGCCACTTTGCTGGTAGCCAGAAACCAATACCTCAAAACTTTTGAGAGAAGAAGCACAGAAAAAAGATGGATCTAATTCTCTCTAGCTTTCCTCCTGGAGCTGGCATCTCTATCCAAAATGAATGTAAAATTCTGCTCATCTGAGTTGCTGGGATTCTTATCTGTGTGCACCAAAGGAATGATTGCAGGGAGCAAGATAATGTCAAGTGAGTTGAAAGGTTAAAAACTGCAGCTGGCAAATCAGAATCAGATTCAGGCATTGTGTTAAGCCAGTTCTGTGCCAGAGTAACGAGAGATTAGGGGATTTATATCAGATCTTAAAATTTACATGTGCCCTCCACTCTTATCATCAGAAATATTTCAGTAGGACAACTGTACAAATGGGATTTCTGCTTGAATATATATTGTAATAAGTTTCTAGATCTCTGCTGAACATCAACTCATCTAATAGATTAATAATAATAGCAACTGTGTATTCATTCAAAATGTTGTCTACTGTACTTGGGTATGGCATCTTATTAAAGTGCATTCTTCAGGAAACCATTGTGTACTGAAACCCATTTTATTTCACATGAACTTGGGCACTCTTTAACATCCCTTGAAGATTTGCCTTAGTCTTTATTTATTTCACTGAAACCTTGTGATTAGGAGACCCTTGTGAAACATGTTATCTAACACTAATATAAAAAACCCCTGAAAACTGTGATAAATTTAGAAAAAAAGCAGATTGTGCTGTATTTGTGAAAACAGGGTGAATCTTCATTCTTCAAAAAAGAAAGCAGCTCTTTTCTCTCTTCTGAATCAGCCTCACACAAAGTAGGTGAAAATATCAGGGCTGGGATCGTCTTGTAACACTGGAAAACATGGCATGGTATCCAGTGGTAAGCTTCTCTTTGAGCTGTCTGACCTTTAATCACTGGTGAATAAAACCAACATGCTGTCAGATCTCTGTTTTTCTTCTCAAGGGGGTAACTCTGCCTGAAGTAGCAATGAAACAAAACCTCTGAGAGCTTATATCCAAGGTCACTACAAGAAGAGGCAACACTCTGTACATTGAGAGGTACAACAAAAGGGGGGAAAAAAAAGAAGATATGTATCTAAACAAGCCAGTTGAGTTTGTTTAACAGTGAACAGACAGTTGTTATATCAGCCTATAAATGAAACTGGGTTTGTTTTTATTTTTACCACAATATTTCATTTTTATTTTATTTTTAAAATCCAAGACCTTCAGAAAGAAAATAAACTCATTGTGCATGAGTGCTACATATTTCTGTTATTGGGGCACTTGTAATATAATGTCTTAGGCCTTGTCTGTATTATAAGGTTTTAACCTCTTGTAGTCATTCTGCCACAGAAGCCTCTGTGAATACTGAAAACAGAACATATGGTCTTACAGATCAATTAAGAAAAGAAGAGAAATGTATTTAAAATGTGTTAATCATGATAGTTTAAAATAATACTGTCCCAGTCTGTGGGGAAAAGAAAGGGTTAGTTCCCACAGAGGAATTAATCTCTAACAGAGAATTGTGACTCACTCTGGCACTCTGATTCACACATGAGATAATGGTGTCAGTGCGAAGTTACTTCAATGGAAATTGTGCAGATCATGGAATCTGACAAATTGCTTCAGTTGGGATTTTTAGCCCAAAGACTGGACCCCGTCCTAGATTTCTTATTTTATAAAGTTTGCTATGTCTTGCAGTAATCTGTTACTTAACTTTGATTCACCATTGAAATTACTTTCTTGATTTGATCATGACTTTTTTGTTATTTGGTAGAATTTCATTCTGTCTTCAGCTCAATATTACCAGAAATATTTAATCTTGCTGTGACCATACATTATTTAGTTAGATTGCTTTTCAAACTAGTGCTTACATTTACAATTATAAATGAATAGATGAAGAAATCATTTTGGTCTAGGGGTGAGGATCTTACAGTTCAGCCCAGGTGTCTCATTACACCCTTTCTTTGTTTCTCAGTGTACTGTACAGAGCTGATAAAATGCCATGACAGAATCTTCAGGCTGTGCCAGCCTCTGGGCTGCCTGTCTGGGGAAAAGCCTTGATCCAGGGATGCAGGATGTGCTCCCCTTGCTAAGCACAGAACTGGCAGCAGCTCAGTCCTCTCTCTATTAACTGTGATAAAGAAGCAGAGTGAGGTTTTTCCCCTGCACAGCATTTAGGAATCTGTGCAGGCAAAAGCATTTCCCTTATTACACTCTGCAGCTGAACTGTGTGCTCAGGGAATTTCCTGTCAGAGAAACCTTCAGCACTGGAAGGACAGTGGGGCAAGAGAGATGGGGGGCTTATTGAGCTTGATTCAAAAAATCTGATAAATTTGTGCAAATTGAAACTAGAATACTGTAGGCTTTAATAATTACAAAATTTCTTATTGACAGAAATGACATCCAATCAATTTTTGAACTGCAATACTTTACAGTGCAAGTAGAGACCTTCCTGTTATTTCAGTATTGTTGTTTCCGTTGTAGCCATCTGTGGACTGAAGTGAAAGAGATACAGCTGTAGTTCATTTAGTGAAATGCAGTTAATATGGTTGGCTTCAAAGCAGAGAAGTAGAGGCAGGTTGTGTTAGAGCACACAAATCTTCTGTTGGCTGAGTAACCAGCAAAGATAATCTGAACACAAGTACAACCTAAAGATCAGGTGGAACTACTCAGTGGTGTTGATGAGATATTTACAGATTGGACCCACCTGGCTGTCCCAGGCAGAGGGAGCTCAGTCTGAGAGGTTTTTGCTCAGTGCCTGCTGTGTGTGCCCCTTTCCCCAGGAACCACCGTGATGCGCATGGCAGCGTTTGATGCCGACGACGCCAGCACGGACAACGCCCTCCTGCGCTACAACATCCTCAAACAGACCCCCACCAAACCTTCCCCAAACATGTTCTACATCGACCCAGAGAAGGGAGATATTGTCACAGTGGTGTCCCCTGCGCTGCTGGACCGGGAGGTGAGTGAGCACTTCCCTATCTCCAGTCTCACATTTTGATGGTTGTGTCCCTAATCTTCTTGTGGGGTGTGAGATGAGGTTCTGAGTGTTGTTGTGTGGGATTTGGCTCGGTTTAGAGGAGTCTTTTTAGAGTTTTGTTTATTGTTTACTTGGACCTAAGAAGTTCTAAACTCTGATCGCTGTTTATAAATCTAGTAGTTCGTAATTTCTGCTCAAGACATTTTGTGTTCGGTGATGAGAGAGAAGCACTCAGGATTAAGTGGAATTCAACTTAGAGTTACTAACTGACACCCAAAGCTAATTGTACATATGCCTCACTCTGAGGTTATTAGTTTAGTGCTCTATATCCTTTCCTAGAATATCTTTATGAGTGGATTTAATGAACTAATTAACTTGGTACCCCATAGCTAAAAAAAAAAGGGTAGGAAAGGAACAGGTAATCTACAGGTGGCTTTAAGGTGAATTACCTTAGTGCCAAAATCTATGCTTATAACAGATCATTAACATTATGAGAACATAAATAGATAGCACAGAAATCCTAGGTATGATCATTTTATGTTCAGAAGATAATAAAGTGGAGCCAATCTGCTAATCCAAAGGTTTAGATACCAGAATGTATAAGATCTTGGCACCAAAAAGAGTTACTCTATAAATCACCATTTCCTTTGATGAAGTAGCCCTGGGTGCTCTTAGATTCCTGGAGACATCCAAATTCTTTTCTTGTAGGATGTTTCGGACATGTGCTGAGCACTGAGCTTGTCTTCTAAGCTGATTACATTCAGGACTGTCCAATGTTCTCAATATTCAGCACATTATTTTTTGTTTTAACCAGATGAAAATGCTGCCCATACCACTTCCCTTTCTACGTGGGTAGGTTTTTCTACAGGCTTTTCCAACAGTAAACATTTCATGGGTAAACCAGGCACAGATTCCAGACACACTGTGCAGTATAACTAAGGGTAAAACAAGGGTCTGGGCCTGTAGGTCTGTGTTTTTAAGTTCAGAGAGATTCTAATCTTTTCGTATTTGGGTGGTTGGCCGCAGAATGGTGCCCAGGTTAAGGTTTATACAATCACTACCTTTTCTCCCCTCAAGTTTCCCTTTTAAATTCGTTGTTTCAGTTCAAAATCTTTTTACTATTTTCTAAAGACAGTCTTAGGTATTTTTATTCCTCATAGATAACCATTCCCCAGATTAAACCAATTTACTCAAAATTAGAAAATCAATGGAAGGGAATGAATATGGCTGCTTTTCCCAGTGCCTTCCAAAGGTCACTGGTGATTCATGAAATAATGATGCTGTCTCCATGCAAGAAACCTGCCCTCAGTTGAATGGGTGTTATGGGTGGGTAGTATATCCTGAAAGCAGGATCTGAATTTCTCATGATTTTTAATAATAATCATTCAATACCTTTACTTTGAAGGTGACATGACAAGCTGTGGTCTTGTTGAAACTCCAGAGTAATTGCTGTTGTTGTCGTTCCAAATCTGAGTGCTATACAAGTGTAGAAGTGTACAATTTTAACACCAATACTAAGGATTATCTGCAGTTACAATCCAGTCTTGTCTTGTTTTGTCAGAGGAAAGGCTTGGGGAAAAGGATGTTTTCTATTTTTTCACAAGATTCTCTGTGCAGTCTGTCATCTTTGGGGGTTCAGCTTCTTCTCCCCCTTCCTGTTTATATGTCTTGAGTAGAAACTGGTGGTCAGACCTCCTTTTTCAGATCTGTGGAGTTGCCATTCATGATTAGAGATGTACAACTTCTATTTTTAACCATAATTGCAGCTTTTAGAGACAAGCAGCCTAATGATTTTATTCTGAAAAAAATCTGGCTACCAACTTAATCTCAATGTTATATAAATAACTCTTATGTATTTCTGTGTAACTCGTGAAATTGAGTTATTGTAAAAAATTGCCTGTCTGAGGTGGGGACAGAGGGGAGTAAAACATGGAGGAGGAAATGTCTGAGTAGTTTAGGAGGAAGAAATGTCTGACTGGATTCCTGCTTGGGATATAAGGTGTCTACACATCACCAGGCTTGAATAAGTGGCATTCTGGAACAGTGCAGGGCTGGAGGGAGTACCCTGTGCCATTCCTCTGCAGGATAGCAGCTGTTATTAATGCCTTATTTTTGGGAACCTGTGTAAATCTTAAATGTTTTGGCTCCTTGTAACAATCTTGCATGAAATGTGTTGTAGAAACACGGGAGGAAGAAGTGTTCCTTCCCCTGAAAGCCTTGCTAGAAGGTGTGAAACACCAGAGGGGACAATTGGGGATTGAGGACAAAATCCTCACAAAGGAGAATTTGTGAACAGGAGACAGGAATGGTTCTCTCTCAGCAGTTCTTATCTTGCTTTTCTTGGCCTCTCAGTGGATAATGTGCTGTAGTAGACACACATAGGAAGCAGCAAACCTTTCCATCATGTTTTCCACTGCGTGGCAAAGGGAATGCATGGTGAGCTGATCCTGTTTGAGGACTGGGATTTGAGTCAGCAGCATTTGCAGCTGTAGCTCATGAAGATACACACAGTCTTTGTATGTGGGGTGAGAGGAAAGGGAGGTTGTGCAGGGGAATTCCACAGTCCAGACACTGCAAAAGCTGGTCCTGGTGAATCTGATTATTCAGGATTTCCAGTTCAAACCAGCAGCTTCTCTTAGGTTTTCCTTAAACCTTTAATTGGGTCAACTGCCTGTGATTGTAGGTGTGCTCTTTAAAGCTGTAGTAGCCCTAGACACCAATCAAGAAGCTGAACTAAAGTAAAAATTTCTCTAGGACGGACATGGAGAAAACTGTATTTCATTATCAATGTGTATATGCACCCGAGGTTTATATGAACTCTTCCAAAGCATCTTAAAACACTGATTAAAATTACTCCTTTTTTCCAACTCTGTAAGATTTACTGCTGCTTGGTCCTTGATGCTTTTGGGAAACTCTCCATTGCATTTAAGACAAATTAGCAGAATATAAATTGTGTGAGGGATGGTTTTGTGGTTTGTTTTGTTTTTTTTTTTTTCATTTTAAGTATGATTTATTTCACGTTTGTGCATCAGAGGGAACAGGAGACTGGAGGTTTTGTCCAGTGGGAGACACTGAGATGTGGAGATAGAAAACACCTGGCAGGTTTTGCATGTACTGGATAGTCCATATTGTTTCTCTATGCTTCAGCATGTTCAGAAAAGGAGCTATGGCCTAGTCTAGAAATTCTTGTTCCAGGGCAAAGAATCAAAATACAGGTATTTACAACGAAGTAAAATAAAGTTTGGGCACCTAGAGAGCTCAGATTTTAAATCCAATTATATAGGTGGGAGATTCTTAGTTTGCATGAGTAAACATCTATGTTAATAACTTTAAAAGATGAAAATGAAAGAATATTTTTATTTCTAAAGTGTTATCAGGAAAAAAAGTTATTTCTAAGTAGACACTTTTAAAACAAAACAAAATTTAAAAGAATAAAGGAAAGAATTAACTTTTTTCCAGTCAAATCCAACTGTGCATCTTGACTATGCAGGATCAGATCAAAGTGAAGAGAATTTTTTAAAAAGTCCTACAATTCTTCAAAATTTCTTTTTCTGTGACTCCCATTTACTAAGTCTGTTGCTAAATGGGGAGTTTGGAGGTGGCAGTGCTCCCTGTTAGGAATTGCCTGGGTGTTTGATGGTGCAGTGATGGGAGATGGAGTTGCTTTGGAGCTATTTCTGTAATGGAGTATCACCTACAAAAAGTCCTCCTGTCCTGTCTGCACAAAAAGGGTGTGCAGGACCCCCACAGGCTCCATCCAGCAGGATGCTGAGGGAATGCTTCCTGCCTCCAAGGAAACAGCACAGTGTGGGATCTGCGTTTATGCACCAGCAGATTTTTATTTTATAAATTTTTTAGATTCAGAATTGTTTCCAAAAGTGCATGGTCCTGGGGCTTTAAAGCAAAACTCAGGTAATTTCTCAAAAAACATCCATTTTCATTTTCAGAAGGCGGGTAAGGACACATTTTTGAAGATTAATGTGGGGTTTTTTTTGGTTTTTTTTCTTGTGGGAGTTAGGCATCCTTGAATGTGTCAGTAATAAAGATTGAAGAGTGTTAGGGGGCAAATTATACCTCCAGGTATCCGTTGGAGAACACATTTTGATTCATAAATTCAGAGGAGAAGGATGCCCTCCATCAAAGTATATGGTCTAAATGACACAAAATAGAGCACAACAGGGA
>NW_008239324.1:1501382-1626635 GCF_000691975.1 Corvus brachyrhynchos | reverse complement strand
AAAGAGAGTAAAAAAGCAAGAAAAAACAGGGGGAGGGGAAGAAGCTGGAAGGAAACCTTGAGGAAATGTTCTAAATTTAGGGATGGAGACTCCGGTACAAAGTGACACTTCCCTGCAGTGAGAGAAAAATAATTCTCCTCATGTTCATAAGTGAAGAAAACGCTCGTGGTCTTGTAGAATCAACTCTCAGATGTCCTTTATGGGTCAAGAATTGGGTTTTCTACATGGCCACAATGCTGTTTTGCCAGTGTTACAGACCCCTCTGCTCTACAGGAAAGTAACTGTGATTTGAATACATTTTATGACTAAAGTACTAAAAGAAAGCTGTCACTGCAGTTGCTTAAGTGAAATATTTACTTCTCACAGTTTGAGAAGTAACCTGCTTTGGCTTTTGATAGGAACTGCTGTGCTTAATTTGAGTTGAAGTTAACAAATGGTATGAGCTATCTGCTGCACGCTGACATGTGTGCTGCCACATGTGTTCTTAAACAGCTCAAGGAAACCAGTTTGAGAGTTCTGTGGTTGGGAGAGACCCTGGGCTAGACTGAGGTGAGCAAAATGTGTGTTCTGCAGTGGGGCTGACACTGAGGTGCTTCCACAAGCTCAGGAAGCAGCTGCTGTGTTCTGTGACCATTTGAAGCAATCTTGGTGCATCAATCTGCCATGTTTGAAGCATATTTATTTTTTCCTCTCTTTATGACTTGTGAAAATGGAGATGAAAGCCTTTTGCAATAAACTCTGGGAAACCTGGAGTTACATCAGCCCACTGTGATCATGTTTGTGTGAACTGCCCACAATAACAAAGATGATTTGGGTTCTGGAGCCTCTCCCTGATGAGGAGCAGCTGCGGGAGCTGGGCCTGATCAGTCTGGAGAAGGGAAGGCTGAGAGGGGATCCCATCAATCCATACAAATATTTCCAAGGTGGGTGCCAAGAGAATGGTCCCAGACTCTTTTTGGTAGTATTCATCTGCAGGACAAGAAGCAATGGCCATAAACTAAAACACAGCTCCACCTCAACATGAGGAAGAGCTTTCCCTGCAGGGAGCAGAGCACTGGAACAGCTCCTCAGGAAGGGCTTTGAGTCTCCTCTGGAGACATCCCAACCCCACCTGGACACATTGCTTGTTGAATGGAACAACATTCCTGCCTTGGCAGGGGGTTGGACTGGGTGATAGCCACAGGTCCTGACCCTATTTTGTGACTCTGCAGCAGTTGGCTGAACCTCCCTCTTAACCAAAGGTACCACAGCACAGCAAAAAGCAGCGTACCCCACGCAGCAGGTGCCACAGCTGGCTGGGGGTGATGCATGGCTGCACACGGGGGGACAATTCTTCAAGTCAGCAGCAGCCCACTGATACACATTCAGCAGCACGCTGCTGGCGTGGAGCAGGGGCAGAAATGATCTGTACAGCATGAGCAGCTCTGCTGTGATGAGGAAATCGTGTTAAAAGGGCTGGACTTCTCTGAGGGGTTAGCAGTGGAAAATGGAAAAATCTTGTCCACTTCTGTATATGGACACCACAGTTTTTATTAATTTTTTCCGTTTTGGAGATAGGTGTCTTAAGCAGTCAATATACTTATTACCTACTCGATCTAAATGCAAATTTTGAACCAACAGTGCACTCTCATTTTTAATGAAAAGATATTAATCTTTTCAGAAAATGTATTCCACATTTGATCTTCATATTAACCTCTAAAATATTCATATTTACAGCAATTGTGGGAAAACATATACCTTGGAGCATATCAGCTCTGAGTTGGAATAATTGCATCATTTTGTCTTGTCTTCTCTGACAGATTTCCCACTTGCACACCTTTAACTTGTTTTGCAATGTGGTAAATTCCAGAGCTGAACCTCAGTTTCTATGGTTTAAGGGGTTTTAGTGAATGATATAGCAATATCTCATTTCTTTTTGCTTAAAATACAAGATAAATGAGGTATTCACCATTTTCCCTTGGTTAATGCGTTTCTCATACTCTGGTTTCTGATGCTTGTAAACCTAAGGAGCAGAGGGTCTTGAGTCAGAGAAAAACTCAAGGGCCTTTGGTGTCTTTTCAGAGAATACTTCACAGCCCATGATATCTGAAATATTAGAAAAGTAGAGAGATGGAGAGAAGAAATCTTCCAATTATAATGTTACTTACAGAAAAATCTACAGAGAGATGGAAAGTGCTTCTTTGTGAGATGTAAAATTATATCTGAAGTTCATTTTATGATGAACTTTTCAGTATTTGGGTATAAATGCCTGAAGTGAGAAAAAAATCTTAGTTTACCAGTAGCTCTTTGTTTGATTCCTATAAGGTTTTTGATGAGAAACCTCATTAACTTGTTCTTCAATCTTGAAAGAAGCTGTCCAAAAGAGAAATAAAAATTATATGTCAAAATATGAGTAGTATTATTCAGATTACAAACAGGAAGATTCCTGTTGAGAGATCATAAGAGAATAAGTCGATTAAAAAAAAATTGCTCTGTTTGAAGCTGTAGTGGCAGAATTCCTACAAATTTTTCATGACATTGTTTAGATAAATTCTAATTTCATTTAATTCAACACGTAGCTTGATAGTCAGATTTTTAAAATAAAAAGAAAATTATCTGAAAAGAATAGGATCAGAGTTTCTCTTCTGTAAAAATCTGTGAGGGGTGAACATAACACATCAGGGGCTTGCAGGGAACCATTTCAGCACAACGTTCCTGTCTCCTCATGGGCAGGGAATGCAATCCCCAGATCCTGAGGCAGGTAAATCACTGGATGGCTCTTCCCAACACAGAGCACAATGTGTAAGAATCCCCCCTCTGGAAAAAAGCAAACCCTCAGTTGAACAAACAGATTTGCTGTCTTTGTAAAGGAGCAGCTCCCTGCAGAAGCTGCTGCTTGCACTCTGGGTTCTGTGCTTACCTTTCCCACTGAACTGCCAAACCCTCTGGAGGACCCCTCAAATCCCCACCTTGGCCTTGCTGTGCCTGTTGCAGTCCTCAGCTGTGGTTTGCTGAAAACAACTTTGCAGGTAGAATGCTCTGGTCATCAGAGCCCTCAGGGGAGGCTCCTGCAGCTCTGCTGACCAGCATCCTTGTCTAGGTGCTCCTTTATGATTTCATCCCATATAACCTGGGATAATTGCTGCTGTGCTGGAGCTTGCAGGTGGGATAAATAATCACTTAAAGGCAGAACTTCTGCAAGGATTTCCTTCCTCCCCAAAGAATCCCAGGATACCTCACAAAGGAATCTCTTTCTTCTTGCTTTGTCTGTGTTTCCCTCTGACAGTGAGGGATGAAGGAGCATTCCTGGTTCTTCATTAAGATCTTGGATTTATTTCTTAGGTGGATTTCTGGCTCTTCATTCCCCTAGTGTGTTATGCACCACAGTGACAAACCAGGTGATTCTGAGCTATTGATGGCTCCAGCCATGGTTTTAACTATCGTAGTTTGCTTCCTGGAAAATCTCCCTCTTTCCAAGATGTGAATATGATTTTTCAAGCCAGCAGTTCTCTATAGCCTTACTAACAAATATTTATATCCTCTTCTGATGTTCTGGGTTAGGAGTTTGGGTATCACTACCTCCTGTGGCAGATAGTTTGCTGATCCTCTGGAAATGTCACTCATCCAAACATCCTGAGTTTCTCTGACACTGATGTTTTGCAGAGAGATTTAAAAAATACCATCTTCAAGGCACTTACAAAGAGTGACACAAAACATGATATCAGCTGCCCACATATTTTGAATAGAGGCTGATAATGGAAATGTTGCGGTTTTTTGGTGAGAGTTTCTTTATTTAAAAAAAAAAAAAAAGGAGAGAAATATTGGCTTTTATGGATGTTGAGATGTGAAAATCCCACTGTGACAAATGGCTGTCTAAGAGGGGAAAGGAAGAGGTGTACTTACAATAAAAAAAGCCTCCAGTTGCAGATTTTGCTGAAGAGCTGGTTAATTGCTAAATGCTGGCACATGTTCTGCTGGAACAACCAACCTGGTGATCTTCAAATCTCATCTGTGATGGAAGATAGTAAAACTCAGAAGTTCCAGACTGGGGACACACCATGCATTTTATACATGTTTGGGGCAGTGGTTTCAGTTCAGGGAGAGAAGTGGGAAGAGCCAAAAGGTGAGAAAAATCTGAAAGTTTCTCACTGGCAATGTTTTTCAGCCCTTGTTTAGGGCCAAGGAATGACTCCAAAAGGTAGAAGTAAGTCACTATTGAATAATCCCAAATTTTCTTGAAAGTTTCCCATTTCCAAACAGTTTTCGCTGTCTGGACAAGATGAACTTCCTGCTATAGAAGTAGTGTGGAGGTCAATGCTTGGAAACAAAACTTTTGGACATTTTATCTTCTAAGTTTGACTTTTTAAAACAAGTATCAATACTTGAATGCTCAGTGCTGAAGAGAGCAGAAAAGAAAACATCTGGAAGTGATCAGTTTGCAGCCAGCACGACTCAAGTAGAGTCAGCACTGAAAATAAATGGAATGTCTTTGAAGTCACTATAGGAATAACTGCTTAGTTTTGGTGGAGTTGCAGCTTGGAGTACTTGGGACTCTACAAGAGTTACCCCAGAGGTGTTTCATCTGATTTTTTTTTAATTTTTTTTTTTTTCTTTTAGCATAAAAAGGGCTTTCAAATATGTATGTGGTTATTTTTAGTTCTGCTAGGATAATTCCAATTTCCCGGTGTGCTATTTTGGGATAATTCCTCTAGTACCAATGGGATTTTATTTTTGATTCCCCAAGTGTCATCAGACAACAGACGCATCTTTCTCATTTTATTTTCACTTTTATCTTTCCTGTTTTCTTATGACTTTCTATTTTTAGAGTGCATGTAGCAAAAATCATTTTAAAATATCTTAATGCCATCAGTTGGGAAATTCTTTCTCTCCAAATTCTACCCAAATTTAACTACCTTTTATGCTGGAGTATCTAATTACAATAACATTAATTAAATGTGTGTGTGTGTGTTCAGCTTTTAGTTTTCGGTCTGCACTATAGGGTTTTATAAAACTCTATTCAAGGTTAAAATAAACCCCTCTTACTCTACATGGATAACATTAATTTTTAGTTTTCTGTTTATATAGTTAGTGCATCAATTAAAAGCTAATTTGAGAAGGCAGAATGTGAATAAATATAATGAGTCATGTTAATCAAACTCTCCTCTGCTTCTCTTCTGGGCTGGAGAATCCACTGGTGTTCCACTTGTAATACATTCACGGACCTTTTTGCCTGATTGTTTTTCATTTTTTGTATATTAAGCAAATTTCAAAAATTGAAGTCTTAATTAAAATACATCTGGAACATCCTAGGGAGACAGTGGCTGGCTCTGAGTCTGTTTTCACTTGTGAATGTTGTCCATTACATCCATATTTTGTACATTTAAACCCTTCAGAAGCTCCAAATCTAAGGCATAAATGAAGACGTTCCGTTGTGTGGTGGATTAGTGCAGACACAAAGTTCCCTTTACCACAGAGGGCCCAGCCTGGCTCTTTCTCTGCATTCTGTCCTTGTTTGGTGCAGCTGTGAGAGCTCCCCAGGTGATTGATTTCCCCCCGCTGGAGGATCCCTGCACTGCCTGTCAGTGATCACAATGCTGCTGTTTGTGCCCCTAACTCAGTTCTGCTGATTACTTTTTACAGTTTGCTCGTGACATCTTTGATCTGTCTTGTGCTGTGGTTTTCTTTTTCTTCCTTTTTTTTTTTCTTCTTTTTTTAAAAGCAAACTTTATTTCCTTGAGAGGAAATCCATAAAGCATCATTCTCCCTGCAGAACAAGCAGGAGCTGGCTCCTGGGAGACCAGAGATAAATCACTTTTAAGGGAAGATATTGCTCACTCAGAAAAGTGATTTGCAAACACTTTCAGTTTGTGCTGTATTATCCCACCATCCCCAAACAGATACCTGCATCTAAAATGCTGAAATATGAATTCTCCCTTGTAGGTTGATGGCACAGGGAGCAGTATTTATGAATGGTGACTCTTCTTCTTTGGCAAATAACGTAGGATATCTTCAGAATATTTTGCCTGACACTGCTCATTTAATGATTTTAAGAATCCTGGACCACAACCTGCCCTAGATGAGATGGTTTCAGCATAAGAATTTAATATCTTTGCCATCCTAATTTTTCTTTCTATTATTTATGTTGGGATATTGCCCTGTGTAAACATTAAAAGTAGGTTTAGGCAACACTCACACTGCAGGTGAGATATGTGGTAGTGCCACAGCCAAAGACTTCCAGCCTTTGAAATGGGAAATAATTCCATTAACTTTTCATGGAAATATTCCAGCTTTAAGGAACTGCAACAGAAAAGAGTCCCAGAATCCAGCTTTTGCTTCCACAGTGAAGGGAAATAGTAAATTTTATTCCAAACGTATTTCAACTTAATAAACATCTGTCGTGTGTATTTAAAACTGCCATTTTGGGATTTTAATTAAATCATCTGAAAATAAGTCCTCCTCAAAAGAGAATTGAAGTGACAGGCTGAAGAAAATGAAACATGACGTTGCTCGTTCTCCTTTCGTCCTAGAGCTAAAATTTAAATTAATTTTCTTCTTCTTGTCAGAAAGTATTTTAATTGGAAACTACTTTTGATTGCAGTTTTCAGAGAGGAATGGGATCCTTCCCATTGTGTTGTTCAGTGTCTTCATAATATTTTACTGAATTAATCTCTGCAGATATTTTAAGTAGTTGATAGCTGTGCTGGTAATTCTAAAGAAGGTAAAAAAACCAGAGATAAATGTAAAGATTTCCACTTTTTTTTTGTTTCTTGGCACCCTTTTATACAGCTATGGTGTGTTTGTTGCCATAGTTACCTGCTTGTTGGGAGAAATGAATATTTGATAGTAGCAGTAACTAGACTGTAAAAATTAGATATGCTGCTTTGGTTCAATTTAGGTTTATCACACATTTTTTTGCAGCAGAATTTTCATTATAAATGCTGAAGGAAAGTTGTGGATTCATATCCCTACGGGAGCTACAAGTCTCTGTAGCCCTGTAAGTTCATTCACACTCATTCCATAGCCCTCTGATGAACTAAAAGATTCTAATTAAATTTTCTTCCAATATGCTTTAATTTTTAGTTTTCCGCCCTCTTATACTGGGAGCTGCTTCTATTAATATCTTAATCTAAATATCACAGAGGACAACAGTAGCCATGCCGTGGCCACCACAGGTGGTGACTCTCTGTGCTGAAACAGTGACCCTGCCTAGGGGGGATCAAATACAGGGGTTTGCCCTAATCTCTCACTTCTGAATAATGTCTGGTTTGCCATAATCCTTTCTGACACCTGGTTCAGCCCACATCACACACTGGAGCTGCAGAAATGCAGCTTTAAATGGCTATCCAGGTACCAATTCAGGGGAAAAGTTGCACGTTAGAGAGGAAAAGGATCTTCAGAAAAATAAAAAAATGTGGTCTAATTAGAAAAATTCCAGGATTAAAGCAGTTGCTGCTCTGACATTTACTCCAGCACTGGCACCTTGCTGCCTGCACTAAAATCTTTGGCAGAAAGGGTGACTTAAGGAAAAGTCATGCTCTGAGTCATGTGTTCATGCAAGGCTGTCTCAGACAGGAAAAGTGACAGAAATCCTGTTGGCTGCATTATCTTCCCTTACTCTAATTTCTGTTGTCTTAGAAATGTCTGAATTGTCTCTGTGTACCTTCTTTAATGTAGCCTTGATGAAATATATAACTCATGGAGGAGATAAACTGAAGGGAGATCAGTTTTCCCAGGGGATTTCTTCCTTTCCAGTGAACCATGAGATAGATGGAAAGTGCTGAAATGAGGGAGAGTTGTTGAGGAGAATTTGTCAAAAATGCACTTCTAATATCTTGAAGCCCAGAGATTTCCACTAATGTGATTAAATGCTTGAGAAAACTAGGGAAAAGCAGTATCTGTGCTGCTGGTAATAATGGTCTGATTTAGGCTTTCCTGAGGTAACTGCAAAGTTGTTGCCATTGATTTTTGCCTTGGAAGTTGCAGCAGGTCCAAGGCAGCTGCCGAGGGGAATTGGAGATAGCAGGGCTTTTTGCTGGACTCTTGACTTCTCACCACAGCCTAATTATAACATTAAGGCATCATGTTCCTGCCTTAAAAGAGAAATGATCACCAGGTTCTGCAGGCTGCCATCTGTCAGACTCGAGGGCAGCACTCCGGGATAGCAACAGGTAAAAGCATTGCTTTTAGCAGTGTGCCTGTTGAGATGGCTCTGAGAGGTTCAGAGGAGAAAACAGTGGGGTTCACTCAGGAAAGTCCAGCACTTTAAAACAGATTGGTTTTTGGTGCCTGTGGTGTTTTTTTGGTTTGTTTTTTTCTCTATGAGAAGTAAAATGATCTAAGTTTGATCAGAAAGTTTTAGGAGCTGTTATGAGTTTGGCTCTGGCTGTGCCTGCACTGGGATGGAGCCATGTGGCTGAGCAGAGCATGTGAAGCCTTTTCTTGTCAGCAGTGGGGAGCCCTTCCCTACCTCATCTGCTCTGGATAATCCCCTTCCCTGGCTCCCGCCTTTCTGTCACTTATGTACAGAGTTTGATTGATATAAATTTTCCTTTCTTTCAAGCATATATAATGCCTGGCAGCTTACTTATTAACCTAATATAATGTTTGCATTAAACAATGCTAGTCCAAAATTTCCAGTACACCCCCTTACCCCTCCAAAAAAATCCAATAAAAACCCCAAAACACCAAACTGAACAAGACTTCAAGAGTTAGACTTCATTTCATCCAGCAGCAGACAGGGCTGGCACAGCAGCCTCACCTCGCTGGGCTGCAGTTGTGATCTCACTGTGCTGCCACTCTGCCTCCTCCATGCCCAGCTCTGACTCTGCAGAGTGCATTGCTTTCCTCCTGAGTGCAGAATGACACAGCTGAAGGCACTTCCACCCCTAAAAAATGCCCTCAGTCATCACTGACAGCATGGCCCTTCTTCCCCAGCCACCATGGGAAGGAATTTGTTTCTTATGTAGGAGAAAATTCCATTAGCAATACCCTCAAGCCTTCAGGGGATTTGCCATCTTGCCTAATTTGTTAAGGGTGGTGTGATTTCTTCAGAAGTGTTTTTAGGTAAAGGGAATTCTTCAAAAATTCAGTTCTTTGGGTGCACTGGATGTAGGGAGAATTTGAAATTTATTGTCTAAAAAGGACCCTTGAACTACTGTGAATATATAGGTTTCTATATATGTAAATCTATATATGTATATATGGTTGCTTGGTTGGTTCCTTGGGGTTGTTGTTTTTTTTTTTTTTGTTTTTTTTTTTTATTTTTGATTGAAGTCCTTAGAGGGCTATTTTATAACTGGCTTGCCTTTAATTGGAAAAGTGGGCAAGGAATTGCATATGGTTGTGTTTGGAATGTCGCATCTCAGCATAAAGAGTAAATCCCTTCACATGGAAAGGTGTAGATGGAATTAAATCAAGCTTTTACCAAAGCAGCTGCCAATGGAATCTCACAGCTTGGTTTGAGGAAGGAAGCAACCTTTTAAAAATCATGGTTTACTTTGTGTAAATGAGCAAAATTTCTTTTCAGTTTTAAAGCAGGTCCTGTCTCCTTTTGTGTGGCAGGAGCAGAATACTGAATACCTCAGTTCAAACAGTTTTAGCAGAAGCTCCTGCCTTGTTATGGGTTTTCCAGGAGCATCAATGCATCAGCTTGTTATTTGTCCCCTGAAGTTCATACATCATATTTAGTTTATCAGCCTCCACATGAGGCAAACAGAATTTGATTGCATGATCTGACATGTCAATGTTATTTTTGGGAGGCAAAGGAGTTTGATTTGATCTCAGTGACTCGGTAAGTTACTCCTACTTGAAGAGATGGGTTTAAATTAAACTGAGAATGTTCATTTCCAATAGATAAAGCAAGATAAGGTTTTCTTTTTTCATCCCAGAAATGATAGAAAGCAGTATGTAATTTTTGTTTTATGAAGATGGAAGACCGAAAACTGACACAGATTTTGGAATATAAATTAAGAATTTAGATGACATTTTGAGGAAATGGATAAGCAGAAGATGCCGTGCGCTTTAGCTGGAGCAAAACCTGTCTTTTTCAACCCTATCCAGGGAAGATAAATTATGTAGTATAATTCAGACTATTACTGATAAGTGTAATGGATCAAACAGAACATTCTAAGTTTCAATAAACAGGGGTGAGAAAGGTAAATTCCTGAACACTTTCCTATTTTCTGTACAGCCCATCTCAGAAAATACTACAGTATCTTTAAAACAAATCACACAATGCACTGCAGAAAACATTCTGGAATATTTGATATCATTTAGAATATATTTTCCACTCAGCTATAAATATTGGAGAACACTGGAAAAGTGTTGTAGCATTTTGCTTATAAATATATTTCCTATTTGTTTATGGGCCTGCCAGTAACCACTCAAAGATGCAACAGCTGATTTAAGACTTGTAGGCAAAAAGGAATCTGCTGCAAATGGAAGGTTAAGGCTAAGAAAGGAGTAGCTGCTCTTGTTAGAATTCTGGGAGAAAGGAATGAGTAGAGGAGAAAATGAGTAGCAAATAAAAATTGCTCAAGAATTGGTGAAGGGACTCAGAGTACCGAATTTAGGGTTTTGAGCAAGATGTGCACTTGTACACTCAATGAGAAAAGGGGTGTTTGGCTCTTAGGTGTGTTCCACAGTCCACCACAAATGCCACTGATCTCTGACAGGCCAGATTGTGCTTAAAAACTTTCCATGGTAGGAAAACTTTCCCTCTCCTTGCAGGCACGAGGGGTGACTGCATTCATCAACTACTGCAAAAAAAGCAGCACAGAACGAGTTGGAACTAAAAAGAGCCCAGGACAAATTTGGTTTTGCATGGTCATTTCCTCTCTCTGCAATACTGCTGTGTGGATTTTAGCTATTGTGCAAACATCTGGAGAGGTACAATTATATGTATTCAAAAGCTCAGTCACTTGAATTCCGCTGGAAATAATTCTAGAAAATTCTGCATTTCGGCTTTGAGCTCAGTGTACATCAGAAAATCTCAAGAAAGTAAAGAATTTATTTCTGTGGTGTGTGGATTTTGTTACCTAATAACAATCTCTGTCAGAGCAGAAAAGAATAACAACATCCTTAGCAGATTAAAGACAGGGCTTCATCTGCAAAGAGACCCAACCAGTAGCAGAACTCATGGCTTTGGTTTTTGTCTCCTTGGAAAAAGCTCATGGATGCTTCTCCTGATACTGTTGGTATCCAGTGGGTCTTAAGCAATGTGCATTAAGGAGAGCTCATTCCATGCTTTTATTGATGAATACTCTTATCAGGATCCCAGCATAATGCAGATCCATCCATCTCTGCTTTTCCAAGACCCTGGAGTAGGTTGCATTCTGATTTTGGTAGAGGCTGACCAAGGAAAGAACCACTAAGATTTATTTCTTTGTTCAGTCCTTTCCTGCAGTAGGGGATACCTCAGATGGCCTCTCCACACACATCCACCTTTTCCTGGGTAATCTGTCTCTGGCAGCAACCTTTCCTGTGTATAATTGTCTCCTTGGGAGGACCAGAGACTGCTGTGCTGCTGGAACACTGATTTACTCCTCTGCTAAGCCTTGTGTGTTTGACAACAGAACACTGGGTAGCCAGAATGTCAGGAATTTATGTCCTGAGGTAATAACTGGATGGATGATGACAGAAAAAAAAGGATTGGTTTGGAACTATTTATCTTAAAGCTGTTTTCTCATCTGGTTCTGCTTTTCTTTTTCTTCTAAAGTTCTTGTCTGATAACTAATACCTTTTCAGTGGCTCTCACCTTTGTGATAAATTTCTCCTTTTTAAAGTAGTAACATATATTTAAGTAAATAATAGATTTTAAAAAAAGTTTTCAACATCAGAAAGGTTAAGGAAAAGAGAAATAAAGAAACACTGAGGAGTTACAAATGTATTACTGAAATAATAAAACATACTTCAGCTTTTCACTCTGGGATACATTGGAGCAAAACTGGGAAAAACAGAAGAAGGATAGGAAAATTTTTATAAGATGTGAAGCACACAAAAAAAATCCGTTAAGTCAGAATTTTGGCTAATTCAGTTGTATGAATAGTATTTATGAATAAAATAACGGAACTGGGTGAAGGAAAATATCCAGCAACCTTTTCTAGCAAAGATTAAACTATGAAATTCCTGTGTAGAAGAACGTTCATAGGTATATTTTGGAGAACAGAAAAAGAGCCAACAAATTCAATGTATGTGCTTGAACAAAAAAAACAACCAAAAAACCCCCAAAAGCCATTTATGAACAGTGCCCCAGTCGGAAAAAATAATTTTTGGGGTTCAAAATCTTTCATTTCCTACATTTAGAGATGTTTCAAGGCCGGGCTGGGCAGGGTTTGGAGCAACCTGGTCTAGGGAAAGGTGTCCCTGCCCTGGCATGGGAGGGAATAAGATGATCCTTAAGGTCCCTTCCAATGCAGACCTTCTATGATTTTAAAACACCCATGAAAATGAGTCCTCACAGTAAAAATCGATGAGTAGAGAGCAGCCTCCTGAGAGTGTGTGTCTGTGGTTGTAGTGGAAAAGGAAACAGGTGAAAAGCATCCCTGGCATTTCTGAAGAGCCCTGATGGCTTTTGTGAGGAACAGTTCATTTCTGAATATCCAGATGTTCATATAATAAGGTGCTATTTAAAGTTAGCACAAACTTCCCTCTAACTCTCTAGATAGCATCAGACTCTGGAAGTCTTTTAAAAGATATAAATTGAGCACTTCAGAAAAAATGCAAATCAACGGATATAACACGGCAGAAGAATAGAAACAAGAAAGGGTTTGAAATGTGGTTTTAGCCACATTGTTTTAGAGTTTATGAGTCATCTGAGCTTCTTCTCTACTGCAGAAAATTGCTTCAGAAATTGCTGCAGGCAGTTAGCTTGAAAATCTTGTTTCCACATTTGTTCATAGGCTTACAACTCTTGTTCACATCTGCTCGCTCGAAATGGACACTTAACAAATTCTTGGGGTTCAGTTCCAGCATTCGAATTCAATCAAGGTGCAATGTTTTCTGAAGTATAAGCATAAATTTTAATGTAAATATTTATGAGGCTTGTATTAAGGACTTCTTCCTGTACCTCCTTAAGTGACCATCAAACAGCGAAAGAATTGATGGTGATTTTACTGAAAAGTAAAAATCTGGTAAAGTCAGTGCCTGGAATCGAGATTTGCTTGAGTCACATAAAGAAAACCAGCAGATAAATAATATTTCAAGCTTCTAGAAGTCTGTGGTGCACTGTGAGAGACTCAGGGCAGACAGACAATTTTTGGCAGGTGCTTTGCTGCATGCTGACCCCTTCCAGTGCTGGGGACAATACTGCTGCAGGTTGAGGGTAATTTCTTTCTCCTCAAAGAGATTCTGGTTCCAAGGCACCCTGCAAAGATTTGCTTTGCCATTCACAGTTTAAGGTTTAAGAGAAGATTAGCCTGGTGGGAAATCCCTGATGTTCTTCTTGAAAAAAAAAATTAATTATTCTTTTTCTAAATTTTATTTTGGTGTTAAATATACTGGATTTATTTATTAGCATTGAATATTCCTTTGGTTTTTGTTGTTGTAATTATGGGCTGGTAGTTTGATCACCCCTGGAGATGTGTCTAAGCCTGCCAGGAAGCCCAGAGCACATTTCTCCAGCAGCTCCACAAATCTCTGGCCTGCATAAAGCCCTTGGTGTAGTGGTGGTTTTTCCAGCAAAGATGAAATTTACCCAAGCCTAGTGAAAGTTGATGGATATGGTGAATATTTACCTGACCTGGGTGAGACCATGAAGCAATAGAATGCTGAGCATTGGAGACTGGAGGCAAAATTTCGAATCCAGATGTATAAAATTGGATGGTTTTGTCCATTTTTAATCACTTAAATAAACAGAGTCAGGGATTCAAAAGTATTGACTTTGCCAAGAGGTGGGGCTGCTCAACATCTTTGAAATTAGACTGTTTTCCACATGGCTGGTGGAAGGAAGGTGTAGGAACCTCATTTCAGACAACCAGAATGTCAGATTCAATTGCCTTGGCTCAATCTCAGCTGCCTCATGAAAAGGAAATGGCAGAGGAACGATCATATCAATATTCCACGTACCAGTGGAGGGGAAGTAATACTTTTAAAATATAATTTATATGAAAATGTTCCTCAAAGATGTGTATTACAAATACAAAGGATATGAAGGATCTCAAATGAGCTAATAGAAGGAGGACGATAGCAATATCCTTTATTACATCCCCGTTAATCACAGGGAAATCCATTTCCAGCTAATCAGCTGTTGATATGCAGAATGAGATGTTCTCACAAGTTCAAATTGCTGTTTCTGGAGCTGCCCCACTCCCTAGCCTGGAGTTCACTCAACCTGTTCCTTTTACCTGCATTAGCAGATAAGGAAATAGAAAAGATCTGAAAAATATTTACCTGGAAAAAACATACAGAACACAGATCACAGCCTTAAAGACAGATCTCATGGATAAAATGTGTTTATTTTACCACCAGCTAAAGGCTTTTAAATCTTTACTCTGTCAAGAAAGTGGAAGTCTGTTAAGGAGAAAATAATATTAAATCAAATGGATCAAGGTCCTGGCAGAACAGAACTTTTTCTGTTACTATTTCTTTATTTACAATTTCTTTGTGAACAACATACACGAAGGTCAAGACTACATTGTATTTATTGTGTCTCAGTCTTAAACACACCGATAAAAATGCTCTCACCGTGTCCCTAACAGGGATCCCACCTCTCCAGAGCTGCATGTGAGTCCCCCATACATTAGTGAACAATTCAGTGTCCTCAGTCATTGTGAAGAGCTGTTGGAGTGGAAGAAGGTGTTCTTAGATGGGAGACAGTAATGCCATTTTCTTTGGAACACACACAAAAGGACTGTTCTGCAGAGGGAAATTCTTATTTTGGGCTGCAGTGCCGGACTCTGAATCATAGCTTGAGATGCAATTTGGCTGTCAAAAAGGGGTTATTTTTTTTTCCTGGGTTAATATTTTTCCCAGAATTGAGTCCTTGTGGTTGAGTGACCTTAAATTAAAACACTCTATGCACAAAAATAGTGATCCCTATTATTTGATATCCTATTTTATATAATTATACCTCTGTATTATACTTATTTATGCTATACATATATTCTGCTCATCGTCCCTGCTGCTCAGGTTCAAAAAGTCGTGTTATTTACAAAAGGAATTGTTTTGATTGCTGTAAATGTGGTTGTGAATGTTGAAAATACTGGAAAGCAGGTATGTTCATGCAGTAGTTAAATAAGAACATCCCTTCAAATTTACCAAATCTTTAGGATTAATTAATATGTAAAATGCCTCAGAGTGGCTTAAGGTAAAGCATATTTCAACACAACTAACCCTGAAGCCAATTATACTGAAAGTTTTGCCAAAGTTCAGGATTTGACCATTTCTAGAGGTGGTGGATAAGCTTGTTTTTACACCTCCGACCTAAGTGAAAAACACAAAATCCTTGTTGTGAGTAAAATTTTGCCCCATTTGTACTAAATAATTAAAATAAGACAGAAGTAAATATTCCACCCTGTGGAAACTGCTGCTTTTCTAACTTCATTCTGTTAGTTAGGGTGTCAGAAATGCTCATTCCCTGGACTCAAATGGGGAGAACAGTTCCCATTTCATTAAAGTACTCAGCTACTATTTTTAATCCCTTCCTTTTACCATCTGAGACTGTGTGCTGTATTTATAGTATTTTTTTAAAAAGATTAAAAAAAGAGGCAAGTTGAGGAGAAATACTTTACAAGCTTGTAAATTCTCACGAGGCTTTTCATATAAACCTTCTTAGAAAACATTAGATGGGTGTCCTTATCAAAGGGATTTTATTTTGCTGCAGGAAAAGCGGGAATTCTTTGTCCCAGATACTTCTTTATCTCCCAAAAACTTTTCTGCGTGGCCTGATTTTAAGTGGGCCACATGATTTCTTGTCAGCTTTGGTCTGCACAACAAACAAAACACAGACAAAATCACTTTCAGAAGTCATTCTGAGCATGGGAAATTCAGTTAAAGGGTGAAGCATCATTAATTTTTATCAAGCCATATAAATGGAAGGAAATATAAGTCTAAGGTCAAAATCATGGGTATCCATAGTTATTGGCAGAGCTTTATGGGGCATTCAGAATTGATATTCCTTAGTGACTCCTAAATCTAATTTTATAATTGACAAATAAATATAATTTCTTGCCTTACTGCCACAATTATTTTTCCCCGTAGATCTAGGCACTACAGACATGGAAAATTGTATTCTGCCCTCAGAACTTTGAAATGTTATAACTGAAAGAGATACTCGAGTCTCTGAACCTTCATTCATCTTGGACCTTTGATGTAGTAAAAGAGCTTTTGGGAGATCACATCACACTCCTTGGTAGCTGTATTTGGCTCCACAGGGCTAAGAAAATATAGTTTAAAAAAAAAAGCTTATTTTAGTGAAGGATTGCAGGCATGTTGAGCACAGGAGTGTCCTGATGGTTTTTCTGAGTGACCAACACGGGGTGGGATCAGTCATGTAAAATGAGTGTCCTCTATTCACATTTGGTTATGAAGTATTTGGAAAGCTGAGCGTGGCAGCACAGCTGATGCCTGTGCACGTGCATGGCCCTTGCCAACCTGCTCCATCTAGGGGATGCTTTACACAGTTCTTGTGTTCACATGTGCTTTTAAGCCTTTTGAGTCTTTTAACATCATTTAAATTGGATTTAGAGTAGTGTAATGAGATAAAAATCTAGCCTATGAACAGCAAAAATCTACTTTACTCATTCAACAGCATGATATTAGCACTTGTTTCACTTTCTGGCACTTGTTTTGCTTCCTGGTACTTGTTTTACCTATTTATATTTAGGAAGTATATAAACTCAGCTTATTTGAGGGTCTGACTTTCAGTGTTAGTTCAATAGAACCTCAATTTAAACTGCTCAGCAAAATATTTACAAAATCTATGTTTGTCCTGTGTAGGAGTTTTACAGACCATCTTTTACAGACCACCTTCCACCTGTTGTTAAATCAATCCAGTTTTGTAAAATTTTTAATACAAGAATGAAATCTGATACATTTCACAGCCTATGAAAATCAAGACAGATTTTATGCTGAACATAAAATTATCCCAGTTTTTTACTCTCTAGTACAGCAGTCTAGAAATAGTATTAATGTATTTGGAGCAACTTGCATGACCTAAAACCACAAATGCTGCTCGTGAGGTGCTGCTTGTCCTCCTTGCATGATCATCCTCTGTGCTGATCCAATATTAAGTTATTTCAAGTGAAAGGCAGTCAGTCGTTAGTGAGAAGCACACATTTCCTCACATTAGACACTGTTAATTTGCTTTAAACTGATTCCTGTGTCTGAATCTGAACATTTGACTTTTATCTAGGAACGTTATTTCTTATTAATTGGTACCAATTTTAATTTATTTATGTTATAAAGTTGTTTTATTTGAGCTCATGTTGTACATATTCCTTTCATTAGTAAAATTTGTCTTCAGCTGTATATTTTAAGGGTACTTAGTTGCAACAGGAAAAATTTTATGCAAAATTAGAATAACTGTGACATCATCAATTACAACTACACTATAAAGTTTGGTTTGTGAAGTAGCTTGTTCCTAAGTGTGAGCTCAACAAAAAGCACAGCTTCTCTCTGCTGCTGGTTTTAAAACCCCAAGAACTGAGATTAACAATCAGGAGAGTAGAGTGGGTAACATCAGAAATTAGTCTGGGCTGCTGTTCTTGAGCTGAAATGTGAGAAATAACTCATTTGCAGGTTTTGGCCATGAGTAGGGGTAGAAGGTGGAGAGGAAAACAAAAAGCAACTCTAAACAGGGACCCCACAACAGTATAAACTCTGGATTGTTGAGGATGATAATGCTAAAAAAATACTGTGATTGGATACAGTTTCTGGAAAGACTTTACATTCCCAATCCAGCTGGTTTTTCCCTCAAAACCATGCATTGCCCCCGGTGGTGCCGAGCTGGTGTTCCACACAGTGCCTGACCCGTGCTGTCCTGATGGGTTTGTGCATTCTCAGTGTCTCTGGGTCACCCAGGGGTGCCAGGCAGTCAGTTTGTCTCCAGTGGTGACTAAGCTGACAGGGATGTGGCAGCTGACACAACTCCTAAACCTGCACAGGTTAAAAACTCCGGCTCAAATCTGTGGGATCTGACTGAGAAAGGAAATCTGATGTTTTGGTTACTGTGAGCAGGACAGTGACACTCCCATCAACTTCCAGGGCTCTGTAAAGCACTTAATTCAGGATATATTCTGAATAGCCTCTGTTGCTGGGCCCTCTCTGGGACTCACTCAGTTCTGCAAGCCTTGGATATCCAGACATTGTCCCCTCTGCCCCATCTGTGACCTCCCTGGTGCCCCAACCCTGGAATGGCACAGCCTGGAGTCACATTTTCCCCTGCCCTTACCCTTTCCAGGCTCTGAACTTTGCTGCCTGTCTCTGTTTGACTGAGTGAGCTCCTTGCAGCATTGGCATTTCCCTTTAACCTTCCCTGGGATTCGCTCATGGCTCTGCTCTCCCTGCAATGCTCTCTGTTGGACTCTGAAAATATAACTGGTATTGTCTTGCAGTGGAAACAGCAAATTACTCTTATTACTCATTTCTAGTCCTTTGCTGCAGCAATCCATTAGGAAAGAAATAACCACTAAAACTAACAGCAAAGGACAAAAAGAGCAGCCAGGCTGAAATCACAACTGCCTTTCAGCAGTGGTGCTGGCTGCCAAATTATTCTGCTGTTTGTGGCCCCCCTCATTCAGCATGTCCCAGGTGTGAGGATCCCTTCCAATGTCTCTGAAAGCAAAAATAATTCTTTATTGCACCAGTTTCAGGCATAGGGGAGATGAAGGATGAAGCATGGAAATATTGAATGTCTAGGCTAAAACCAGCTAGGAAATTTGAACTGATAATATTTACTTGAATCACTGTTAAGATACAAGTAAAATATGCAAGTAAAGCTGAATAGGATAATGCTTACACAGTTTTCTAAATTAGACCCTGTAAGTGCTCATTTTCTGTTCTCAAATGCCTTACAGATGTTCATATTAATGTTGTGATTAACATAGAGAGAAATTAGTGACTTTTTGCATTATTTTATACTTTTACCATTCAGCTTTGTACTTAGGCAATGCAATGAGTCAACTGCAATGAGGAGCTCAATATTTTGGAGCATATTTTCCATTTTTCTGACAGTAAATCTGCACTTGCACAAGTAAAGCCACCATTTTGAAACTCAGTTTTCATAAATGGAAAATTTGGCTTGAAAACCCCCAAGAGAAAGCTTTTTTGGGCCATTTCAGACAGTTTCTATTTTAACTTGGTTAGAAATCCCACACAGATAATCCCTTGTGTAGCAGAAATCAACAGATGTGGTTGCTTGAGATGTGGGTCAGAAGGGGCAATAAATATTAAACCTAATCTTTATCACTGATACGATCTTAGGGTAAGTTGTCTGCTTAAATGGATGAGAACATTGCTGTAAAACCCAGGTAATGAGTTTCAGTGTGTGTGGCACAAGGCATTTGGTTCCAGGCATAGCTGCATATTTTACAGACTTTATTTAGGAATCAAAAGTGGAAAGCCTGAGTACATGTCTGTATGTCTCAAATATTTATTTGTCATCCCAGCTACAGCTTAGATGAAACATTTGGAGCCTCTCTCTCTGATCCCATGAGATGTCCCATAAAAGGGTTTTGCCTGTGGGTATCAATATCTATATGCAACACAGCTGTTAGGCTCGGCAGCGTGATGGATGCAGCTTTTATGAACGTAATGAAATGGAATTTTTAAATGCAGTAAAAAGACACATAAGACAGCACATGAAACGGAATCGAGCCCGTCTGTGTTCTCCCTTCCTGGAGCCTTGCACACTTCTGTCGCCTTCAAAATTCAGAACAGCTCAGGAGATTGTGCACCCTCCTTTCAGCCTGCCGGAGCAGGGGCTGCTCGGCTCTGCACAGATCAGACCAGGCTGATTGCATATTAATCAGAGCCCCTTTAGCAAGGCCTGCTGCTCTGAGAGGGTAACACTCCCTTCCTCACCCAGAATGTGCTGTCATAATCGGTTTGTGTTAGGTGTTAGAAACATCTTGTGACTGAATGACCTGTAACTAATAAGAAGCAACGCTCAAATGAGATGAAGGTCCTTGTCTTCCAAGCACTAAACAAATGGGTTCCATCTGGCAGCAGAGTGACTTAATGTGTGATTTATGTTGGACTCTTCTGTGTTACCGGGTGGGAGAGTTAAAGAACCTCATCAAAATGCAGGGGTTCCTACGACAGCTTTTGAATCTTATTTGGAAGCTTTAAAGACAGAAGTTTAATTAGGAAAAAAAAAAAATAGATTAGAAATTTTACGAAAAGTTTTGTTAGCCTAGGACAGAGCACACATTTCCTCTCCTGCTTAGTTTTCAATGATGATCTGGATCAGCACAAAGAGGAGAGTGTTAAAAAGTGAAAGTCAACAGTGACATGGTCAAAATATCCACCTGGAAAGCTTTCTTTGTGTTTTCTCTGTAAGCACTTGAACCTCTGTCTGTTTTTTACAGCCCGTATTGGTGCTGAAAATGCTTCATGATACATATTTCATTAAAACTGGTGCTTTCCACTTAAAGATGATGGTCCTCAAAGCTCCTGATGAAAAGGTTTTTTAGTACTCATAAAGTCATTAAGTTGGAAAAGATCTCTAAGATCATTGAGTCCAACCACTAACCCATGTCTTCAAGTGCCACAGCCACAGGGTTTTTTGAGTATTTTCAGGGATGGTGAAAGCTTCCAGGACACTTTCCTGGGCAGCCTGTTACAGTGGTTGACCACCCTTTCAGTGAAGAAATGCTTCCTAATATCCAAACGAAACCTGCCTTGGCACAGCTTGAGGCCATTCTTACTGGTTATATGGAGAACAGAGATTGTGTCTTATACTGGAGCTCCTACAGTAGAGGTGGGAAAAAAAAACATTTAATGAAAATAATACATATGATCAGCACATTGAATTGTATTTGAGCAGAATTCAGAGAGGTCACTGGTAGCTTCTCAGCTGCTGATCAGCTGTAACACACTTTTCTTCTCTCCCCAGTGCTGATTATTTTCTCTTTTCTCTCATTCTTATTTCCTGTTCCAGTATTTTTAAGGTTCTTCATAGCAACCCCTTAGGACAGGAGGTGTTTCTGCTGCATTTGCTCATTTTTGGATGGGCACAGCGTGGTTTGTTACCACTGTAGGTTGGCAGCTAAAGGGATGGTGATTGTCTTGTTTGCTGCACAAGGCAGAGAGCAGTGACAGGAGGGTTCTTCTTCCTCTGGAGAGAGCAACAAAGTGTGTAAATTTGGGAACAGAGCTATCAGGAGTGCAGGCACGGGAGGAAGGCAGCAAGCTGAGCCCTTGCACGCAGGAAAAAACAGGACACAAAAAAAGAGCAGGGAGCAGATCTCCAGGCAAGCCTGATTGATTATGGAGAAAAAGGGAATTCCTGGGAGGTCTGTATGAGTTTGTTAGAGATTGAGAAGGCAGTGAAAGTTGCTGGAGGGGGAACAAAATTGATCTCTACCAAGAGTGCACAGTGCCCAAGGAGCAAATGATCTTTTCCCCCAAAGCTTTTCATAAATCCATTTCACCCACTAAAGCTGGATTTTCGCCTTAAGAAAATGTAAAATCTCGAAGGACCCACCCAGCACACCCTCCAAGCCTTGTTCCAGCCACTGCAGTTTGTATTCTAACGTGATACAGTTCAGAGATTGATGAATTTTTCTCTGCCTCAAAGCCTGGCTGACCTGGGAGCCTCTCACACACCCTTGGGTGTTGATGGTGTGCAAACAGCACCTGCTCCTCTGAACCATGTCTATCCCCTATCCAAATTCACTGTGATGGGTCCAGTTTGTTTTCCAGAGTAGTCTCCTGGATTTGTTTGGTGGTTTTCCCCTTTACAGTCAAGTAGAAACTCTCTGAAAAGACACATATCTTTTTTCTATTTTTTCTTTTTTTTTTTTTTTTGCTTCCCACCCATGAAGTCTTGGCATTTTAAGACTGTCCTTAAAAGAGAGTGGAGGAAGTGGGACTAGGATTGTCAAAGAAACATTGAAATAGCCTTATTTTCTTAGGCTCTTCCCATCCCTGACCCATAAAAAATAGAATGCTGTATTTGTTCATTCTTTCCTGTTCACCATCTCCCTCCCTTTTCTCTTTTGTATAAAACTTGTACATTAAAAGCCTGGTTCTGTAAGTCTGGTGAAAATATAGCATCCTCCTGACCCTCACCATTATCATGTCTACAAGTGAGAGAGTTCTTTGTATGTCATCCTATGTCTTTACTAAGAAATGGGTGTCTCACCCTTTTTGGTGATGTGGGGGAACAGCTTTGATTACATAAAAGAACCACGCAGTTTCTTTTTATTGTGCTACTATAACGTTTCAGGCAACAAAAAACGCAGTCTAGCAGTTCCATGATGAGGCTTTTATATAAAAATATATAAATTAAATAAGGGCAACGTGAGATTTAAGCCATCTCAGTTCTGTGTGCTGCTCATTATTGTTAAACTAAGAAAGCTTTGCAGACACCCTGCTGCAGGGGGCTTGGCTGCTCCAACCCAGTCGGACGAGCAGGATTCAAATGTGTGTTCTAAACAGCTCAAAACCAGCAGCAGAGTTCATTTTCCAAGCTAATACATCCAGCTGAGCCATGGGAGACTCCTTCAGAAGTCACTCTCTCCTAACTGATGGCTACCCAGTCAAACCATCTCGTCCAGTTTAAATCTCCATCATGTCACAGAGGCAAATCTAACGGTGCTTGTACTGCAGCTGTTGTTGCCATGTCTTACCTGCACCTTGTCACAGGTGTTTATTCCCCATTTGGGACATTTTTATTACAAGTAAGAATTTCAGTTTTGGACCAAGACCCCATTTATCACATACTTGTAAGAACATGAGATAAAAACTTCTTATGATAAGCATAGGGAAAGCAAAGCCGATGGGAAACACAGGGAGAGGTGAAACCCTGGGCTTTCTCCAGGGTGGACAATTGTTGCAGCGCTCTGGAAGACCAGGCTGTAGGGGAAACTGAAGAGGATGTTGAAAGAGAATAATGAAATACCTTCCCTGGTACTCTGAGTGTTACTCTGTGTGGCTGGGGCAGCAGAGCAGGCAGAGCTTGCTGTTTATGCTAAATGAGAGCTAATAAAATGGATTAGAATGGGCAGAACTGACGCAGAACTTTCTGCTTGTTTCTTAACTAGAGTTACCTTGTATTTCCCAATTTCAAAGGTGTTCACCCTTGTGCCAAACACCGAATTTGGTGTCCTTTGGACACCAAGCTCCTCATTCCAGCCTCAGAAGGTGCTTTGTGAGTGATTACTCTCAACATATTTTCAGGATTTCTTCACAGAAATACAACTGATTTGTCCTAGAGGCATTTTATCATGTGTGTCATCCTGGAGTAATTGCTGCTTTTCTACTTCTTTTCCTACTTTGAAACACACACCTTCTTTTTGCTGTGATGTAGCCTCCACCTCTTGCTGGGAGGTTGTTCTTCCTGTCCTAGGGATGACCCTAAAGCTTTTAAGTTGTTCCAGGAGAATGGGTGTAACTAAGAGTATTGCTTTCTGAAAACCAAGAAAAATAGCCCAGTGTAATCCTCCCTCCCTGGAGGCCTGTTTTTATAATAGATTTCCACTCACCCACCTGCCTTCTGTGCATAGCAGGGGATGTGCTTTGTATGATTTGAAGCGATAATTAGAAATGAGGGTGGGTGGCCACAGGAGGGACTGCAGATCCAAAGCAATGAATGTGTCTCCACAGAGTGACACATCACCTCCTTTTCAGATACTTTAATACTACAATTCCTGGGAATTAAACCCGGGAGTTCCTAATCAAAGACCTTAGAAGTAAAATTGTAGAGTGTGTGTAAATCACTGATAGCAAATGGTGGCGTCAAAAGTGCATCTTCCAAAAGGGCATCAATACTGCTGTGAGAATAGAAATTATTTGTAGAGCATGCTCAGGCTGTTTGTTTGTTTGTTTGTTCTAATTTCTTTGTCTGTTTTGTTTTACAGTTTCTGCCATAGAATGCATTTTAGGAAGAGGTCATTGTTATTACCACACATACATTTGAAGGGATCTGATTTAAGCTGAGGCTGTAGTTTGGGGAATGTGCAGCTTTTTATTTGGTGATACAGCTATTCCTTAATACCCCATGGAGAAAATTCCTTCACTGTGTAATCTGCAAAGCCTCCTGAGATGTAATGCAGGCAGACTGAAGCATGCATCCAGCTTTTTGCAACAGCAGAACAGTGCAGAGCTCGCTTACATCTCTTTGGGTGAACGTGGGACATCTCTCTGCCTTTAATATAGCAGAATATTAGTTCAAGGTGGAACAAATGTAATTCAGATGGTACCTGTTTGAATGCTGCCTTGGCTGCAATTTAATTTTCCTTCCCAAATTAGCATGTTTCATTACTGTCCTTTTCCCAGTGATAAACAAGATAATTCATTTTGGGTTTTTCTGCACCGTGGAAACATAAAAATTTGTCAACTGTAAATTGCTGTAGGTGTCATTAAAAATCTCCCTAAACAACCTAATATGTTCCAGGGATTTTTTTCAAGACACTTGCAGCTATTTTTAAACCACCTGCTGTGTCTATACATATTCAGACCATAATGGGGAGGCACTGCTGAGCAATTCAATAGAAAATCATTTAAATGGAGAGGGACATAAGAGTAAGTGATGGGAAGTTCAGGAAGTTAATGCACTAGTTTGAAGTCTTTGTCCCCACTGTGATCTCCCACACACACTCTTTTCTGCATGGCAGCCTTCAGATTTGGATTGTTTTCCACTAAAATAATTTGTCTGTGATTGCCTCCAGTCTCACAGAATTGTCTAAGTTTGGAAGTCAGCTCCTTGTAGCACCAGGGGGAAGTTTATGGTTTGTCCTCAGAGAGGTGTGGGGGATGATGTGCAGAGCAGCTGCTTGTAAGCACAGAAATAGAGCAGTTAAACTGCACAGAGGGGTGCTCAGAGTTTGTCTTGTGCTTTTGGAGTTTGTGAGAATTCTCTGGTATATTTGCTCAAGTGCTCAAACCCCTCTGTAATATCTGCTTTATCTTTTAGTATTTTTGTCTTCAATCATCTTTTGCCAGATTTCTAAGAGACCCCCTATTTGCACTTAGTTGTAACCTTTATTCTTTAAAGAGAACTCTTAGAAAATACAGGATCAGGTTTTATTCGTGTTAATTTCTTCTAACCAATAAGAGGGGAAACAACAAATGGAGAAAAAATACCTTTTGCTTTAACTACTCTTCTCTTGCTGGAGGTGTTATAATTTCTCACAAGCTCTGGATGCCCTGGGCACACATGAGCATTCAATCAGTCTCATCCTTGTAGCAACAAATGTTTACATTCATATGTTATATTCAAGGGATTTACACACACACACACACAACCAGTTAAAAGCAAAGGGATATTAAATAATAATCCAGAACACAAGCTAATCTTACCACAAAGATGGGTATCTGCTGGTAGAGTAGGCAATTATCAACTTATAAAAACTATATCAATTTTTCCACTCATTTTCCTGTTTCTGAACTCAAATTTTTGAAGTATGTTGCAGCAGACGACTTTTACCAAGATATTCTGAATCCATAAGGCAATAAGGGAGTGACTGACAATCCCTGACAGGAGATAGTGCCCAGAGCAGCTGCAGCTGGTGTGGAGACCACTGAGCCACCAGTGGCACCTCCTAATTGAGTCACAGATCTCCGGCAGGAGCAGGGGCAGGGTGGGAATTGTGTTGGATAAATGACGGCAAGTAGGAACCTGAACTTTACTTCTGCTGCTAAGTTTAGTAAGTCAGGACAGCCTGAGACAAGTCTGCATTATCCAACAGACCCAGGAGATGAACTCCTACCCCGTGGTTGTGTGTTTGTAGAGGGAGGTTGAGACGCCTTCAGTTGTGCTGCTTTGAGGTTTCTTGAGTACATTTTTGTCCATTTAAAATCAACTTGTTCACGCCTCATGACGCAAATATATTTAGAAGGAAGTTTAGTAAGTCAGGACAGCCTGAGACAAGTCTGCATTATCCAACAGACCCAGGAGATGAACTCCTACCCCGTGGTTGTGTGTTTGTAGAGGGAGGTTGAGACGCCTTCAGTTGTGCTGCTTTGAGGTTTCTTGAGTACATTTTTGTCCATTTAAAATCAACTTGTTCACGCCTCATGACGCAAATATATTTAGAAGGACAAGACAGAGAAAAAATAATAACAAAAAAAAAAGAGTAGAATTTCTGTGGGTTGATGACAACATTCTGGATAAAAAGCCAGCTAGGAGGAGCAAAAATCAACTTGTTCACGCCTCATGACGCAAATATATTTAGAAGGACAAGACAGAGAAAAAATAATAACAAAAAAAAAGAGTAGAATTTCTGTGGGTTGATGACAACATTCTGGATAAAAAGCCAGCTGAGGAGGAGCAGGGAGCAGTGGAGATTGAGCTGCAGCATCCTTCAGCTGTGAGTGAACAACCAGCAGGTTGCTGCTGGCACTGGAATCAGTGTAGCTGCCTCACCACATCGGTGAGATGGCATTAATTAGCTCTGCTGACAGGTGGGGCTCATCAGCCCCACGGGGCCACATGAACAGCCCTGGTCCTTAGAGGACACCAACCAACATCCCTCCCTCTACTGCCCTTTTCCGCTTTGGGATCACTGTTTATACTGGGTTTGTTGCTTTTAGGTGTGACTTGGGGTGTTTTGGTGAATCTAAGATCAGTGGATCTTAGAGCAGGAAAACACTTCTTTCCAAAGATAGCAACAGCAGAGACAGGAGCAATATTCAGCCCAGGATCAATAATCAGGGTAAGGCTCTGCCTTGTAGACTGCACAAGTCAAAGCAGTTCAGGGGTAGTTTGATGCTCAGTTCTTCCGCAAAGTGTTTGTAACGGAGGTGGTAGATAAAAAATTCATCATCCTGGCTGCCTGTGCTGTACTGTCAACCAGGATGTTTCCCCCGTGTGCAGGTGTTACTGCAATTGAATTTATCCATTTACCCCTTAATGATAAATATAGACTCATCTGATGAGTGCAGCTCCAGGCTTGTGTTTGCAGAGTGAGGAGGGCATGGTTATATGTAATGTTAAAGAATTCCTGACAGCACAGATCGTAAAATATTTAATTTATTTCTCACATAACGTAAAGGAAGCGACAGACCAAATGATCTAAATGAGGCAGGCTTTATATTTATTTAGTCTTAGCTTTAACTCCTAACAAGAGCTTTATCATATTTAAACAGTCTCACATCATTAGGTTAATAATAGACTGCAGTTTGCACTGCTGGTGACTGGATTTTTCATTATCCTCAGTTTTGGTCTTTCAATGGCCATTATTGTTTATTGTGCCCTTTTAAAAGGGAATAAATTAAGAGAAATTAAATCAGAGGGATTTGTTATCAGAGGAGGCAGTGACAGATGTTATTGAGTTTGGGTAGAAGGCAAGAAAATAGGAGAAAGACCTTGAAATGAGGTAGCAGGGTTTTGAAAATTCAGACACACCAATCTGAAAGGGAATACTATTTTTAAAATATAAAGCGCCTAAGTTGGAGATTTTCAATTATATTTCAGTATGTTTTATGAACCTATTTAATTCTTAATGTTTGACTTTCTTACAAATGTGGGATTTTTCTTCCTCCCCAGAGGAAGGGAGGAAAAACTTCTCTGTTGCCCAGAGAGGTTGTGGGAATGTTCGAGGCCAGGTTCTTGGAGCAGCCTGGTCTAGTGGAAGGTTCCTTGCCCACAGAAAAGGAGTTGGAAATTGATGATCTTTAAGATCCCCTCCAACCCAAACCATTTTGTGAAAACAGGGTGCCTCTTACTCATTATTTAATGGTGGCTGACAGAATCAAAGTGTAAGAACTTGAAAACCAGATGCAATTCAAAGAACTCAGCTCTGCACAAACTGGTGAACATCATCTGGCCTGCCACAAAGTCAGCACAGACAGACTTTCCATCAGTTTCAGTCAGAAATTGTTCATGTACTGGGAACTGCCTGTCCCTGCATTGCCAGCGCCAAGGTAGGAGATCACTGGTACAAATCCAAGCCAAATAGCCCCTCATTGCACAAGGGCTCTGAAAGTGGAATTAAAAGCAAGTCCAAAAAAGTGTCTGCTCCTCCTTGATGGCAGTGGCTGGCTCTGGCAGTGTGTGTGAGGTGAGCAGGCCACTCCTGTTTGGTTTGTTTACTTTGCTGTGTCAGGGTTGTAAAGTTGCAGACACGTACCGAGAGATTCCAGCCTTGCCATCTGTGCATCAGGCAGTGCTCCCCACTGAGTCCTGCCTGTGCTACCTGGCTTGCAGCTCTGTGTTTCCAAGAACAAAGTTCAGCAGCAGCTGAAAAGGTGCCCATGGCTGAAAGGGATTTCAAGTCGATGTTTGAGCTGTGTGCTCACTGGAGTAAATACCTGGCACTTCTTTAAAAGCTCTTTTCCTCCTCATCTTCCTATTCCCAAACTGAAATCTGTCCATGCCTCAGATTATTTCCTGTTCTGTGCAGGGTAAAGGACTGAATGTCTTTGCTAAATAAAAAGCTGTTTTGTATTAGGAATCAGATGCTGCTCCAAGATGCACGGATTTGCAATTACAGCTTTGTCCTGGGAGTGAGGATTCTAGAATCATTTGCTCTGTGACCTGGGGAAACATTTAAATACTTTGTGCTTCATTTTTCTCCTGCTGCTACATAAATTTTTCAGTGTTGTGTCTTACACCATCTGATTTGTGTTTTCTGTTTGAAGAAGTCAGATAAAATTTTAGCCTTTTAGCCGTATAATGCAACTGAATGATTTTACAATTGATATATCAGATGCTGGCCGGAAATTTTTGGATTTTTTAAAATTAATTTCCATCTCGTCATGACTTGCCTGTTGTTTTAGAACAAATTGAAGCAGTTGGAAAATACTGTTCCAACACTAATTTGTATTCTGGGTGTTACCTAATGCTGGAATTAGTGACATGCAGTTGTCTTGATGCAAGTGAATCAAAGTTTGTGGTGTCAAGTCCAATTCTGCTTGTGTTTAAGATGATAATAAATCACCCCCTGAGCTCTGCTGTGCACGCTGGGGTCTGTCCTCGGCGCTGTTACAGCTTGTTTAAATTTCTAATGAAGACACAGAATAATGTATGCTCATATCATGGCTTCATTATACGATGTAAAATGTCTGCAGGAAAACACATCCCCAGTCAATCATCAGTTGGAGAAGTTTTCCCTTCTCCTGACTAATACTCCATCACTTTGATACCTTCCAGGCAGGTTTTGCATTCACCTCATGTCCTCAGAGTCTACAAAACAGCACAGAAAAATAAGCCAGTGCCCAATACCATTACAGTGGATGCTGTGAGAGCCCATATGGTGTTAGTTTCTCAAAAATAAATCACACTGAGAACTGTTGGATGCATACAGGGACCTTTTCCAGTCCCTTTTGGAGGAAATGCTACACAAAAAAATAGTTTAGATGAGCAGCAATGCATTACCTTATAAGAATTATATAGAACAAATGAACCTGGGATGGATTAATATTCACAGCATTAATAAAAATTAGATTTTAATTACTGTTTAGTAAACCACATATTATAATTTAATAGCTAATTTAAAATCAGAATTGCAGCACTTAGAGCAAGTTTCTAGACCAAGAAATTATATCTGCTGCATAGTCAGCACACTCATGCTAATGCTTTAACGCATGTGTCAGATAACTCCCACCACCTCCTTTGCACTTCTGCATGCATTATATAGACAATTCCTAATAAACAAGTTTTTCATTTTTTGTCAAACAGTCTTTATCTGCAGCTCTACAAAAACAAGTGCAACTTCAACAAGGTTGTGTTGGCTTTCATCAATTCTTCCCCTGGGCACGCCAGGGTGATCCAGGCAGCTGGGAGGCAAAGCTGTTTCTAAAACCACGAGTTCTTTCCCAAAATGAAAGCAAGGTATCTTTTTCTGTGGCAAATAAAACAATATTCTCCTCAAAATAACAAATCTATTATCTAGAAAGTGTTTTTCATCTCTTGTGGCCTGAAGTACGTAAGGACATTTGTTATACCTACAACCCATGGGTACCCCCTCTTCACTTGTATCAGAGCTTTATCTACAGGTATCTATATTTACATCTTGTAATTATTTAAATCTCAGTGTTTGGTGTTTCCTTTTAGTGTAGCAAAACCCCCAAAATAATTACCAAGTGGGAGAGAGCGAAAGAACACAGGTGAGACAAGCTCAGTGCTAAGAATTTTCACTATTATAAACCTCAACAGCTTTTTTCAAAGAGATCCTTTGTTGTTAAACCCCTTGCTAGGATAGATTAAAAAGAAATTGCTGGAAAAGGAAAAAAAATAAGAACAAAAAGCAGCTTCCTCAAGATGAGAAGGTGATATCCCAGCTGGACAGGAACAGCTTTGTTTTCTGATCTTGTGTTTTTACAGGGTTACTTGAAAAGTGGTTTGTTCTGTGGCATTAGAACAAAAGATGACTAAACTAAAACAAGAGAAATATTCCATATGATATAAAATCTATCTGCATTTCAGAACCTGTCAAAGTGAAAAATGAAACCACAAGCTTGGCCTTTAAAAATATTAATTCACTTTAGAGATGAAATGTAAAAGTGCTGGGAAAGAAGTCACCTTATCTTCAGGAAGAAGCAAGCAAGACGAAATCCCTATCGCTCTTCCTGGATCTCAGATGGCACTTTCATGCCACCCTTAAATCTAAAAAAGGATTTAATCATCAGTTCTTGCCACCATAAATCTCTGAAGCGTTTTTGCTCTATTATTAATGAGACAGTCATCAAATGCACAAACCAGGGCTTAAGGAATTCCAGTTTCAGGGGAGTAATTTACCACTTTTACTGAGTGATGTGGATTTAGTTCAGTGTTGACCTAGAGCAGCATTTTGGGATTACAGCCACAGCTTATTGACAGCAGGAAGCACTGGCCATTAGGATGTTAAAAAAGGTAATCAGTGAATATTCAGCAAATAAATTGTCATTATCCGGCGATATCTATTGTACACTTTTCACATGTATTCATTTAAAGCCTATATTTAGCTACTCAGTTGAGCAAAATTTAAGGCTTTCAGGGATCATTCTGCCCATTTGATGTTATTGATTCCACACAGCAAACTATAAGCAACTGATAAATCCCTGATCTTTAGTCATAATAAAGTAATATCATAAACAAATATTTCTGTACCATTTGAGATGACATTTTGATACTGGTTTTGTCAAAATATATTGCAGATGTTCCTCAAAAATTATCCATCTTAGTTTCCTGTATTTGGCGTTTAGGTTTGGCTTTATTGCCCAATCTACTTAGTACAAGTGAAAAAGGAAAGCATTCTCTAACCTGGAAAGACTGCAGGAGGTAATAAAGCAGATGTGCAAGTTTGCTGCACAGTGGACTAGTTTTAAAGAGTTCATTTTGTAGGGTTTCCATTAATAAACCCCAGTGCTTGTGATGGATATGAACAACTTGCTGCCTGGTGCCTTCTTTGTGCTCAGAGGGTGCTCCGATTATGGGATCTGTGGGTGTTCCTGGAGCTGCTGTTCCATCTTCCCGAGGGACAGCGGGGTTGGATCCTCCTCAGCTGCAGTGAAAATTTCACCTTTCCTGTGCAAGCTCGAGCCTCCCTGGCTGTGCTTGGCTGCTGCCCTACGTGATCCCAGCAAATCTCTGAGGAGTCTGGGAATATCACAGGAAAAGGTCCATCAGAGACACCTTTCAGGTGTCTCCAAATCAAGGGCTGCCATTAATTTTGCCCTTATGCTGCTTTAATCTATAACAAATGATGAAGAAATTATAGGTAAATTTTCACTTCAATAGGTCTCACCTGAAACCTTTGCTCCATTAATGTTTTTTTCTGAGATTACTTTTTATTTAGTCTGTTTTGAATTTTCTAATTATTAAGACCTTCAAATTTGACAACACAAATGATTCTTCTTGAAATACTGAATATGACAATGAGTTTGGTTTTTATTCTTTGCCATCATTTGGTGGTTTTATTGTTGTTGCTGGGTTTTTGTAATCTCACCTCCCATATGCCCCCAGTTTCTGTTCTTAGGCTGCCACCTAGTAATAGAAGAGAACAAAATCCTGTTGGATAGACAGAGTAAGCCCAGAGCAAAAAGCTCTTACAGTATAACCACTACAAGCCAAGAGGAACAGAGCTGTTAGTTTGTCTTTCACGTTCATAAATAAACCTGCCATTTTTTTCTGAGGTTTAATTTTCCTTGCAGCTTGTTTTAATACTTCAGCCAAGTGGAAGTTCAATACAAGGGAGCATTATAATGAATATTTCCCATTGTTTTATTTCCTAGCACCATAACCAATGAGGCGAATAATCCATGGCCATTAAGCTTTCTATATAAAGAATTGGAAGGTACACAGAGCTTACAGTAGCATGAATAACAGATCTTTCCTCAGGCCTTCAAAGGTTGACACACAGAGAGCATTTTTCAAGTGTGTGTGATGATCTCTTTAATATTAGAATATTTTTATTGCTTCTTCAGGGAGTAGCTGTGTGTCACTTGGCCATTGAGAAATTTAAGGCAAGTGGTTTAAGAGTTTTGATTTTCTTTTTGTCGTTGTTTTCCCAAGTACTGTGAAGCTCAGCTGTTGTCCTCCAGGTAGAAAAAGTGCATCTAAACTGTTGTACCTCAACCCTCGTGTGAGCATCAGAGAGCCCTGTTGCACCAAATACAAAACAGCAATTAAATGGTAGAGACAAACTTCCTAGAGGCTTAAAGGACATAAAGTTAGTCTCAGGAAAATAAGCATATGAATGCTGTTTTCTCTGAAGCTCTAATAAGCAAAGATACACCTAAACCAAACTAGAAATGCAAATATCTTATTATAAAGCTTATTGACTTTAAAATTCTCAGGCAAATGTTCCAATTAGAGTCACTCAGTGACAAGCAGTCAGCAGCTGACCTCATCTGAAACCCCGACATCCCTGCTGCCTCCTGAGGTAATTGAACTCTTGATTTTACTGAAACACTGGGTAAAGATGAAAATATTCAAACAAGAAAACCACTGCAACACAGAAGCCACGAGAGCAGAAACAAGGAGGACACATGCTGTTTTCTTTGCCTGTAATGTTGGATTTGTGGGGAACACGACCTTGCAGGCTGCAGGATTTTAGCCAGCCAGGCAAAGCAGGGACTGAGTGAAGCAGGGGAGGAACAGGAGGAACAAGTGCATCAGCCATCAAGGGAATCTTGCAGGTCATTATAGAAACAGGAAGGGAGTCTTAATCTTTTCATATATCACTGAAATAGAGGAAGTGCTTAGAGCTACAGATTAGGAACTGGAACCCTCTCAATCTACTTGTAGTGATTTTCAGCACGACCTCGAGTCACTCCATTTATTGCTGTACCAATTAACCTGCCCATGGGGTGTTGCTGCATCCAGTTAATAGGTGTTTGTGGCAGACATCAGGATCTTCATGTAAGGACACATTTCATCACTTCTGGGTGTCCTGCTGCACACTGAACTGATGGCTTGCTCAGCAAGAGTAACACTGTCAGATTTAAATAGTATGTCCTTTGATAGCTGAATCCTCGCTGTCGTGCAAGGCTTGGAGAAAGAGATCCTGCCAAAAAAAGCACTTGTGAGGATGAAACCTTTGGGTTTTTTTAAAGTTCCTTAACCTAAACTCTTATTTCCTAAACATTTTCACTGACATGAACCCATACAACTGCTGACATGGGAGCTATTGCTGTACTATTCATTGTAGGTGTGGATTTCTGTGCAGCCTTTCTCCCATCCCTTTTCCACCTGTAACCAAGAGATCTCATTTTATAATCAAATTGCATTTCCTGGTAACTTGTCTAAGTGGGGAAAGGAGTGAATGGAAGGAGCAGCATGTGAATTCCCAAGGCACTGGATACCAGCAGCATGTGTGAAGTGGGCAGCTGCTGGATTTATCTTTCCAAGTGGAAGTGAAGCCCTCCTGGCCCAGTCCCCACTGCACATTCCAATAGGTCCCTTTGAAGACTGAATTATATTCAGAGATGCCTTTATTATTAGCCAGCTGTTTTCGGGATTGCTGGAAAAAGTGCCAGCAGTTCCATGCAAATCAAAGATCCCACAGCATTTCCTTTGATCCCTGCAGGGAGAGGTTCTGGATGCTGTCAGGACCAAGTATGCTGATCTTTGGTAAACAGGGCATCTGTAAATAAACTTTAAGGGCAGGGTGGGATGCTCTTTTAATGTAGGGTTGGTTTTGGAGACATTATATTCTGTCTAACAGAGGGATCAATTGTCTGGTCTCAGTATTGATGGAGGAATGTCTCAGTTGTATAAAATTCTGGTTAAAAGGCTTAGGTTCTGTGGAACCATGTCTCAAAAATATTGATTAAGTTCAGCATAATCCTTCAATCTACCAGGAATCATCAAAAAATGCTTTGTAATTTGCCATTATTTGAAGGCACTTTAAAAGCTGTACATTTCCCTTTGCTGGTGCTGTGGCATTTTCCTTTAAAGTGTTCCACTCCTATGTGTGTTGTAAGGGAAAATTTCCATTATGGCCCAAATAATGAGGTGTTGGTTATCTGTGTGTAGGGATGGTTCAGGGAACTACTCAAGATGATCCAAATGACTTCTTAAATGGATGCTGTTTGATGCTATTCTTCACCACCTGGAATTGGAATCAGTGGGAAAAAAAATATTCTGAAAAATTCCATGGATATTATAAATCCATTTCACCTACCCTGGCCTATAATCAAGTCAAAACCTTGGGTCCAGGGAAATCAGTGGAGTCCAAACTCATTATATTTTGACACTCTCCTGTAGGTCTTCCTTCACAAGAAAAAACCACATTTTTATGCAGATAATATTTTTGAAACAAGGGGAGACACGGAGGAGGAAAAGCTTGGGGAGAGGGAGAACACTGAAAGATAACTGAATTCTTCCTTGATTATCTGTTGCCAGCTTTTGGATCCCAGAGAGGAGACCTAGGTGCTGTTTTCTTTTTATTCTGCTTCACTTTCGGTTGTGTACCACAGTTCTGCTCTAAAATATTAATACCTATCTAATCACATACGTTTTATTTCACATTTTCACCAGCAGTTGCATTCCCACTTTGATAAACAACATCTTCCCAGGCTTAAGGTGCTGAATATTTGACAAAGGCTGTAATTTTAGAAGGATCTTCTCCATCTGTTCATTAAGCTAATTGTTTTACTTGGAGCCTCCCTTCCAATGGTTGTAGTGTTAACTCAGCATTTCCTGCCTCTGGAAATCTGTTTAATTTCAAGTGACCCAGACAGGCTTTTAAGAAAATTCAATTTTCCAGTTTTCTTGTGAAATTGAAATTTCTTTCTTCCTTTTCTTTCTCTCTCAATAAAGTTTATGCAAATAATATTCAAATTTATAATGAGACTAATATTTGTTAATCTCAGTTCAAACAGTGGATTTGTATTAAAACATAGTTTCAAACACTTCTGTTGAGAGTGAGAAAGTGTATTGCTTTTAATACATTCATTACTGTGCTGCTCTTGTTAAGCCTGAATTGTCATTATGATTATACACCATAATTTTTAGTATTCAATATTAATTATATTTAAATCCTGTTAGATCTACGGTTGCTGGGCCTGCTTTGATTCCCGGTTTACAGAAGTGTTTTGGAGTACTTCCAGCACATGAACCTGATCCTGCAGCTCAGCATTGGTTTCAGTAGGAGATTTGTGCATATAAATTAATTATGTGAATAAAAGTTTCTTGGACTCAGTAAAGGTTGCAGGGCATTCCAGAATGTCACACAATCTGTGGCCTGCAGAAATGTCAGGAATTAGATCTTGAGCTGGTTGAGGTCAGTATCAAATGTCCTGTTGGTCCAAAGGGTGTTGGAGGACGCCCTGAAATACAAATTTTAGGTTTCCTGGTGCACATTCCTGACACAGAAAATGCCAATCTGTAAAGAATTGAAAAGGTGCCTCAGTCATTTATTTGGTTTAATTGCATAACTTCATGAGCTGTCAGACAGCAATACAAAATTGCATTTATCTGCGTTTGTCCGAGGGGCTGCGCTGAAAGGATTTTGACCCAGTTTCCTTCATGCTTTTCAAAGCTCTTGCCTTGCTTGTGGCCAAGCTTGCTTAGCAAGCATTTGGGCAGCATTTGTCTGTGCTGCAGATGTGTGTGTGCCATGTGAGCTACACTCAAATGCCACGCTGGGAGCAACACAGGGATGTGTGGGTCCCATCAGCGCTCGGACAGGCCTGCAGGCACTCAGGGGTGAGCAGGGGCTGCACACTTCTCTCTCCAGAACAGCTGGATGTGGATGTGGAGGAGCTGAGGCACCCAAACCGTGCAGTTTAAGGGCATTCCGTGCCCCAGGGAGCACAGTGCGCTTCTGGACAAGCAGCAAACTCCAAATCCTTCACCTTCAGAGCAGGGAACGAGGGGAGCACCACAGGGCTGTGGTTCTGAAAACTGCTCCCAGGGCAGGGCTGGCCATGGAAGTGCTGCTCAGATCCACAGTTCGGCTCTTCCTGGCTTTGAAGAGTTCTTTTAGTAACGTTATGGAGGTCACTTCCCAGTTTTTCAAAGGGCTCGAGTAGTCTTTCCTCCCACTTCTCCTCCTGCTCCCAGTGCCTCCCATACCATTCTCCCCTTTGTTGGCTTTACTGCTTTTAGTCGACAAGAGCTGCCTGGAAATGGGGCTTGGAGTTTGCAAAACTCTTTCTGAGCTCTCTCCATTGTAGTTCCCTGACCTCTGCTCACCCCCACGTCCTCTCATATCCCACCTCCTGCATTCACCTCCCCTCTGTCTCATGGTGCTACATGTTTTTCACTTAATTGCAGTTTGTCCTCCTTTCATACAAAACCAGTTGATTTCTCTCAGTCATTAACTCTTATCTTTATTTCTTCCTTAATTCTGCAGATTAGCAAGAATTTATTTTTCCTTCCAGTGTGCCTTGGGACCTCTCCTACAGGAAAGTTGTACATAAAACTACTTTTTAGAGCACCAGGCCTCCAGAAATTTCTGACATTGAGTAGCATGAGCACAGCAGGGAAGCCAAGTTTATACCACAGTCTTATTTCTTCTGATTCGAGCAACCTGCCCTATATTTTCTGTCATCTAAATCATTGTTTCACAAAAATAACTCTACTGCAGAACAAAATCTGCATGAGGCAGAGACAGGCTAAGTCTGAAAGGGAGAATAACCTCCAAATGTTGGTTTGGTTGCAAGAAGATAAAGCCTGACTTAAGGATGATGGTGGGGAGCTGTTTGGTTGGCAGATGCTCTTAGGAAATAAAAGTAGGATTGTGAAATTTTAGCAAAATGAGAACTTTTTAACTGAAGCAGAAAGTACAGGACTTCCAAAAAAGACATTTAATTATTTTTTATCATGAAAGGAAGTGATAAAAAGATACGTAGGAGTAAGAAAGAAAAGAATGATATTGACTGGAGAAATTCTAAATGTAAAATTCCATTGTTGCATCTTTCATCAGAACACAAATCCTATGGAGGAGTTGATTTTTTGCCCCATAGTGTGATAAGCTTTTTGAAAAAACAGAAATAGTGTAATTGAAATCCATTTTGCATCATTTTCCCTTGGATGATTTAGAATTAGACCAATTTATATTCTGCAGGTACAACCCAATGAGAGTGTAAATGCAGCCACCAGAATTGTTTTTTGTCCACGAGCAAAGCTGGTATCATTTACTGATTCATTACACTCTCAGCAGGGTCCTCTCTTTCAAAAGCTACCTGGAATTATTGCTGGCAATAGAACACTAAACTCTAAAATAAGATTTGCATAAAAAATGAAAGTTAAAGGAAAAATTATAATAGTGATTAAAAGTGGTTTAAAAAAAATCAAAAAACATTTGATGACTATTTTGATTAGAGTACCACGTTGAAATGTGGTATTCAAACAGACTCAGAGGCTTTTTTTTCCCCCTCCAGCCAACTGACAATGCACCTATTTAACTAGACTATTATGTCCCTGATAATTTGCCTGAAATAATAGACAGTGTTTCCATTAATATTTAACAATATAAACATCAAGCAAAGGCTGTACATCTGGAATCACAGAATATGCTTCTTGCATTAGGGTACTAATTTTAGAAATAACCTCTGTCTGCCCAGGCCTGCTGATGTATGGTTGTCATAACAAGTCAGTAATTGAGTTTTCTGGGCATTTTGACCACTGGTACAAATTTGCAAAGCAGATTACATAGTAGAAACACAATTTCCATCCTGACCTTTATAACATTGCTTTCTGTTGGGGGAATTGGAATGTTTAGGGAGGCAAATATAATCTAAGTGGGCCTAATTTGTGAGAATGTGATTTCTGATGTTAACCCAGTAAGCTGCATTTTGATTCATTTGATAACACATCATGTAAAAATTTGGCATTAGGTAGGTATCACAAAACTTATTGTCTTTTATTGCCTAGACAGAAAATATTGGTTTAGATGATTATAAATTGAAACTCATGGAAAACTTTCATCTTCAGCTGCGGTGCAAAGATCCCTTCCCAGTGACCATCACAGCCTGGTTTGTTTTAGCAACCATACAGTTTTGTTCACATCCTCCAGTGTAAACAGGGCACAGGAATGATGCCAAGCTATTGTGGATGTAGAGGTGCTGGTTGGGGTTAAGGATGAAGAACCTCCTTGAAAAGCCTCTGCAAGAGGTACTCTCTGATGGTTCATCCTTGTCCTGGCAGTGCCACCCTATCGTGGTGTCACAGCCTTGGGGACTGTGAGAAGTAGGTGAGGCCCAGGGCATATCCTCCAGCTGAATTTCAGTGATACAAAGTGGAGTGAAGAAGTTTGAACAATGGGAAAGTTCAGTCCCAAAGGTCTGTCCTGAGCAGCACTGAAGCAGCAGTGCACACAAACCCTGCCCTGGGCACGTGGTCAAGAAGCTTCCCTGGGATTGCTCTCATCAGCTGGATGCATTTCAATGATCTTGACTTGGCTGAACATCCAACAGGATTTGCTGTTTGATGGAAAGGTGAAGAAAAGCTCCGTGTGGGTCTGTGGTGACTTGGAATGATGAGGTGGATTAGAGCAAGTGTTGCATTGGAATCCAGGCAGGTCTCGGTGGTATAAACTTGATTAATCTAAATTCAGCTCTGGTGAGATGATGGATTGCTTGATGGCAGAAGAACATAAAACAATCAGCACTGGGTTTCACTCAGATTCCTGCAATGCATTCCTTCAAAACTGTGTGCTAGGAAGTGAGCACAGGGGTCTGAGGTGTCAGGATTTAAGCTGCGCCCTGGTTTGCTGTTTGTTTCAGACCTTGGTTTGCAAGTCAAGAAAAATATTGAAAATAACCTCAAGTTGAACTGCTTCAAGTTTGCATAGAATCATAGAATGGTTTGGGTTGGAAGGGAGCTTAAAGATCATTCCATCCCACCCCCTGCCATGGGCAGGAACACCTTCCACTGTCCCAGGCTGCTCCAAACCCCATCCAACCTGGCCTTGGACACTTGAAGGGATCCAGGGGCAGCCACAGCTTCTCTGGGCACCCTGTGCTAGGGCCTTCCCACTCTCATAGGGAACAGATTCTTCCTCATATCCAATCTAAATCTGTCCTCCTTCGACATAAAACCATTACCTCTGCCTTGTTCAGATCTGCTTCTTGGCACCTTAAGGAGATCGAACTCCAGGGCTGTCCAATGTCCAATATCCTCCTCCAGAGCTTGCAGGAAACACTTTAAGACTTCTTGAGCCTGAATCAGACTCAAGGAGAAGCAAACTCAAACAAGGAGAAAGCAGCTTGATTCTGAGCCTTTTGTTTCTTTGCTCAGTGAAGGATTGCCCTGGTTTGGGGCTGCAGGTCCAACGTGTGTTTATCAGTGAGATCACTGATAACTGGCATTGGCTCCTGGCCACAGCATCTAGGAAAGCAGTTTGTCCCCAGTAAGCGAGGGAAGTGCTGATCAGCTGCTGTTGTTCCTTCTGTGTGAAATATTTACAGGGTTCATCCTCTCCCCTGTGGGTTCATGCCTCCAGCTTGTCACCAGTGTCCAGGCTCTGTGTTGCACAAACAGGCACAGGCACCCTCTTGTGGGTACCGAAGATTTCCCTAATTTTTATGTGATTATACCTGCAATAAGGCAGGAGGAATCACCCTCATCCTCCTGTTTTTGGAGAATTTGGGGACTTTTATCTAAAGTGTGTGTTCTGGGACCTTTGATTCCTGTGGTTTTGGGACCATGATGTTTTGGAAGGCAGCCTCTCACCTTGAGTTCTGGTTTGGTTTGAATACAAACCTATGGCAACCTGCCAGTTTCACAGGTATCTTATGGCATGAAATCACCTGTGCATGTTCATTCACAAACTGAGCAAGTTAAAGCTTAATAAAAGTGTAAATAAACCTGGGAAGTCCATGTGAAGTCGGTCGAGCTGTGTTGATTTATGCTGGCCTGAGAATCTTTTCAGGCTTGAATGCTTTTGGGGTTGCTCCTGGTTTTTCCTCTCAAAGTTCCAGCAGAACTCCGTCGCTCGTCTCCATGCTGATCCATTTTATCCGACCTTTACAACCTCCGCATACTCAGGGAATTCTCTTGGCACAGGGGTTTTTTATAGAGATATTTGAAAAGCCGTCTTCACTAAAAGCCATTTTAGGTTACTGTGTAGGAGAAACTTGCGTCTCCTTTCATGTTTTTGGATTTAAATAACTCATTTCTACCTATGGCAGAGACTAGGAATGAGTCAGTAATTTGCAACTAATCATTTATTAGAACAACTTTGCCCTCCTTTCTCCTCACAAATTGTCTGCGAACAGATTGTACAACTCTAATATGTTAATGGCTGAAAATTATTTGGCCATTTTTTTCAGCAAATACCTTTTGGCCTATGGATTATTTGAATTGCAAATTGCGACTGTTAAAATGAAATATATAATTAACACTGTAAATAGAGCTGATTGGGTGTTGCAGGAGACCAGTTTTTATGGAAATATATTGATTTGTTGAAATGAACATTTGTTACAACAACATAGTGATTTGGGAAACCAAAAAAAAAAAAAGCTTTGTTGAAGTAAATATTTGTAATCCAGAAGGGAATTCTAATCTTGAGTGCTCCTGACAGCTCACTTGAGATTTTGCTGCTGGAGACAACCAGGTTGAAAATCCTGTTGAAAAAGTGGAATTAGTTCTTACCTTCCCTCATCCTGATGCAGACATTTATTTATTCTGAGACACAGCTCTTTTTGTATGCTCTGTTCAAAGTGTTGCCTTTGTAAATATAATTAAGCATAAATTGGCAGAATGTGTGGTAGATGTATTATTTCCTTAAAGTGCAATAATCAGGACAGGGGAGAATGGTGCCTCCTACCCTTGTCAGTCAGACTCTTAATGTCTCCAACCACATATTCTGATTTTGATGGAAAAACCCTTGGAAACTTTTTTACTTTCTAGCATTGTTGCAGTGTTCAGTATGAAGCTTTGGAAAATGTTAAACACCAAGGAAACTGTGTGCCCCCTAGTCCATCCATGGTTTTTATCTGGGTGCAGCTCATTAATGCGGATGACATAGAGTGTTTTCTAGCCACCACTAAAATGGGAGTATAAACAGTGATAGGTTTAGAGTCAATAAGAAATAGGAGTAGTGCCAGGTACCATTTAAAGCACCAGAAATACTCAGTGCTGCTTGTACAGGGAGGGTCGAGGGTCCTCTTTGGTGCAGGCTCTGTGAGAACAGGGATTCTGATGCAGCACATGGGGAGCTGTGCCTTGATTTCCGTGGTTCCTCTCCCAAAAGAATCCTGTGGCTGCAGGAAGGGCAGGGGAGCTCCAGCAAGCTGGATTGTCCTGAATTGTGATATCTGGAATTGTCCTGAATTCTGAGTTCTGGAACTGTCCTGAATTCTGAGCCCAGAGGAACTCTGGCCCAGCAAGGATGGCTGTGTGTGTTCTTTAATCCCAGCACAGCCTCTGGAAGGGGACAGTCAGTGACACCACACACAGGGGCAATGTTTGCACACATCAGGGTCTGTAATTGTTTACAGACCATAATTGTGTTGTCCTTTCTCTGATCAGGCCCATTCCTGGTGAGAAGACCCTCACTCCAGCCATTGTCTACTGCTGACAGAGGGTTTGGGTGAGATGAGCGTTGTCTTTGTATTCCTGGCACCTCTGAGTATGGAATAATAGCAGAGTGATTAAGTGGTCTAAAATCAGCACAAGTTGCATAGTAATTGATGCTTTCACACTGGAATGAAAGATCTCTGCAGCACTATTTAATTATGTGGAGCAACTGAAAAAAAGAAATGACATACATTGGTCCAGGAGGAAAGCTGAAACATAACTTGTGTTTTAAAGAGAAAAGGGTGATTTCAGTATATTTGACAGCAAGTATTTTCCTTGGGACATTGTGATTCTTATTCTCCACGCCTATTACAGGCTATTATAGCACTTTATACTTCTAGCACAGCTCACATGGAAAAGGATGTTTTTCCCAGCCCATGAGCATCCAGTGAGCAGCTGTTGCAGGACAACATCCCTCTGTTATGAAGGGAAATATCTTTGCCTGGTAAAAATCAGTGTAGGGGCACCAACTTCAGGGTTGTTGTGTCTTTTATGACAATTGAAGTTTTTCTTTAGAATACTGAATATTTGCTCTCTTCCCTGGGCTTACTTTTAGTAGTAGCTTAATGAGCAATAAGAATTTAAGGGGAAATATCTGAGACTAAACCCAAGCTTCAGCCATTGCTCTGTCCTAGAGGTTGGTGATCTCTACCTGAGGAGAAATTCTTATGAATATTGCTATCTTTGTAAGGAAACTCCCTTAAGTGGTGTTAATGTTTATATTTTTATATTTATTTTTATATTTCTAACAGCCAAGATGTACGAGTGTAAAGCCTTCTCCAAACTGATATTAATTCAATGACAACTCTAAATCTGAAGCTGTGCATCAGTCAAAACTGATAATTTTACACAGACTGTTGAAAATATGCATATAAAATTCCATCATGTATTTTCATGTAAAATGTAGCAAACTCATCCATGTGCACCAGCTCTATGGTTAGGCCAGCATTATGAAGAATTAAATGCGTGAATTTATGTGTAATTCAAAATTAATGCATAATTTATGAAGAATTAACCTCTTGATCCTATACATCCTATATATTAAATAGTTACAGATTTCCTCCTGATGGAAAACAAATAACTCTGGCCAGGAAACCTATTTGTATCAAGCACTTTGGAGCAGTTTCTTTCCTTTTTTGATGGCTACTGCTAAAGGAGAAAATTTAGTCTTCCTTTTGCTTTCAGATATACCCACGAACCCCAGGTCTCCCACAGGCAGTAAATAGATATTGATTTTATTCATAACAGAAGTACGTTATTGCAGTGATTAAACTGTAGACCTTCCTTTATGATATGAAAAGAAAAATGGAAATTGGTGAGCTAAAGAGGATTTCTGTTACAAAATAGTTTGGGTTTTTATATTCATCAAACTGTAATTCAAGCTCTAAATGCAGAGCCTCTGTGTATATCGCCCTTTTTAAGCAGCAGCAACTGGCATTTAAAATAAACGCTGATATTATAATTATCAAAGCATTATGTCTGTTAGAGCTGCTAATAGTCACTTTGCTTCATTTTTTTTAATTTTTCATTTGTCAAAATCCTGACAAGCATACTCTGGGATAATGTTAGATTCAGTGTTGATATTGTTACTCAACAAGAACATTGATTATGTCTTAATAGGACATGTTCAGTATGCATTATATGCAATTACCATCTTAAATGAACACAAGCATTTATTTAGCACCAACTGAAATTATTTAAATCTGAAGAATTTTTCGTTCTGGTTAGCATTATATTATAAAGTCATTACTACCAAATACGATATGGCAGCACTCTCCTGATACAGTATTATGCATGAATACATCGTTTATAAACAGAATTATGAATAGTTGAGGCACTGTTGCATCATTACAGAAATACAAATATCCATGAAATAGTCAGAAAACTCTCTGGTGATAATTAGAATTGAAAGGATACTTAAAACTCTTGTAAGGATTTTGAATGTTCTGTGTGTTGTTTGCTTCCCAAGCACAGTTGGTTTTTATCTTAACAACTTTCTGTGAGTTTGGGGATTTCTATTCTCCCCAGTATTTTTTTTTGGATGAGGCCTGAAGCAATAAGGGAGGTCTTGGTGCCATGGTACTGAGCACGCCCTGTCCAAAATCTGTGATCCATGGGTGTCTTGCAGGGGGGCACTGGAGGAAGACCTTGGATTGGGGATTTCCTGGGGGAAGTGCTGGTTCCCAGAGTCCTGCTGCTGACCCTGGGTGCTGATGCAGGGAATCACAGCCTCAAAGGCCCTAAGCCTTCCCTGCAGTCACCCAAGTAGTTCCACTGGTTTCCACCTCATATTTTGAGTCCTACTGCACTGATGGTGCTGCCAATTCCAGCTGGATTTGGATGCCACATGGATGCCCTACAGCCTGCAAGTGCCAGCCCAGACCAAGGCTTGGACTGTTGCTGCTGCTGGTGCGATGTGCTGTCAGCCAGGGCTTGCTTCTCTTCACTCACTGATAGCTTTTTGTTCTATCTGCAATATTAAAAGATTAAAACCCAGCAGAAACCCAGAATCATCTGGTTCCATCCAGCATTACCCAAAAGTCCTCCCTTGGTTCATTCTGCCTGCGTGTGCCTGCACTGCACTGTTTATTTCCCTGTGTTGTGATTAGATCCTGCTGGCTTTGTCAGGAAGCTGAACTCTGGAAAAGTGCCTTTCCTGGCCTCTGCCTGCTTTGTGGTGCTGAGCCAGCTCTGTCAGGGCATCAGGGGACTGAGATCTGAGGGGAATGTTAACTCTGGTGGGGGTGGCAGGGAGGGGACCTGTGCAGGAAAGCGCTCAGGACACAGCTCACCTCCTTGGCAAACCACACAATTTGGCAGTGTCACCCCTGCCGTGGCTAAATGACTAAAGGGAAAATTTATGGGGAAAGGAATGGTTCTCCTGCTGCAATTATACAAACCCTCTCAACAGTGTCACACTCCACAAAGTCACAGTTGATAAATAATACACCACACCAGCAGTGACTGGATGTTCATTTATTAAAATAATCTATTATCCTTTGGAGCTGCAGATCCCACTTGTCGAGAGCTGGGGCTTATTTCTGTTGCTCATATCTCGCTGTCCAAGCAGTATTGATTGGATTGCTTTTGCAAGGCTGTGCTTAGGTCACTTAGGAGCAGGCCTAGGTTTAGTGACAGGCAGTGACTTGGGGGGACAAGTCTGAGTCACTGTGGGGTCCCAAAATGATACAAATTTTGAGCGCTGCGTTTATCGCTCACCTGCTGCTGGGCAGGGATGGAGGAGGGAAGGCTGTTCTCCTCCACTGCCACCTTCCAGCAGCACTTATTCCTCACAAGATGGGAGGAAAAGGAGAGAGAACACACTGGGGTCAAAGGCGTGATCCCTGAAAAGAGGGAAATGCTGAGGAAGTGCCATGAGAGCTTCTAGGGCAGCCCTGACAGCCCCTCTGCAGCGGCATCCCTGAGGAATGGGGCTGGAGGGAGCACGGGGATCCCTGCTCTGTCTGCAGAAATCCAGGACTGTGGCAAATCCCACTGATCCAAAGAATCCCTGCTGGTGCCTGACTCGGCTGGGCTGGAAGCAGGAGAACTGCTGAAAGGCCCTTTACGAGCAAGTGCAAAGAGAGCCTCTGATAGAAACAAGCCTCTGCTCAGGGTTTGCATCTGTTAGCAGCTGCTTCCTCTAACAAAGCAAATATTTGGTGACAGAACGAGATGTAGGAAGTGCTGCATAGCAGGGAAGTGTGAAGTATTCATAATTATATGAAACACTACTCAAAATTCAATGTTTTTCACATTTTGTGCGAGCTTAAACTTTGGGCTCCTGTCACAGACAATTCTGCTGCAGTAGATGCAATTTCTAGCATAAATGGGCTTGCTTTCAATAGGAAATGGGACTGTTTTCAAAGGAAAAAAGGCCAATTTGTGAGTAAAAATGGGCTTCTTTCTGAGCAAAGAGGCTTATAAACATGAAGTGATAAATGTCTTTGCAAGTCTTCCATACAATAATAACAACTTTCTAATCAAAATAATGAAAAAGTTGCAGCTAGGGGAGGAGAGAGAAGTCTCATTCAGTTTTTAATACATTTTAGAAAATAAATATATGAAAACTGTAAATTTAGTTCCCCTCCATAGCATGAGTTTGTTTTGGAGACATGTCAGTAATACTTCTCTGCGTATATTTTTATGATGCTATAAATCAAATTCCTGTTCTTGGTTTGCCGCCTTCTGAGATGAATTTCATGGAATAATGTTGTAAGACTTCAGGAAATACATTTCTTAGGATCCCCTGTGTGGCACTGGCATCTGATTTCTTAGCAGTCCATATGTTTTTAGAAGAAAATTTATTTTCTGGCTTGACTTGTTGACTTTACATGCGAATTTATTGTTTGATAATAGCTGATCTGATGCGCAACTGAGGTGGTTGCTTCTCTCCTGGCCTAAAAATGCTTCAAAAATCCACATACTGAGGAGCTGGGATCTCCTTCTTACACGTGCTCCAAAAAAAGAGATGGTGGGATGTGCCCAGGAAAACATATAACACAAAATTCACTGTTTGGGAAAAGCTTCCAAATGCCTTGGCTACAGAGCACATTGGGTGACCCAAGAGGTTGCTTTGCTGGGCTGTCTTCCAGCGGTCAGTTCCCTGGGAAAGTGTTGGATAAAGGACATAGATGAGGGATGCCAGAGATGTGAATCTTGGGGTCTTGCATGCACAGCTCCAAAAGGCTCCAAAAGCAGTGGCTTTGCTGCAGCTTTCCCCGTGGGATGCAGGGTTGTTTCCCAGGAAGGTTTGGATAAACATTCCCGGGCAATGTAATGTTCTCACCGTGTCACTTCAGAGGTGACTGCAGCACTTTCCCATCTGTGTCCCCTGTGATGGTGCCGCTCACGTGGGCTTTGGGCAGATGGCTCCACTCAAGGCAGCCTCACAAAACCCATTTTAATTAAGTTCCCAGTGAAATCCATGTCAGAATTCCCTACGAGTTGTGTGGGAGCAGGTTCTGCTGCTGATAACAGCTCCCTGGGACAGAGCTGTTGCTGAGCCTTGGTCCAGCTTTCAAACGCGTGTGCTTTCATCCCTGATGTGAGGAAGGGGAATATCAAAGGCTGGCACATTCCCATTCCAGAATTGTGACCGCAAATGTTTTTTTTCCAAGTGAGGGCTGTGTTTTAGGAGAGGAGATTTAAGTTGGTTTTTGCTCTGGACCTGTGCTGTCTGCTTCTGCAGCAGGTGGGCAGCCAGATGAGTACCCAGGACATGGCAATCAGATATCATCAATATACATCATTAATATCACTCTATGCAATCGCTTTGGGCAATAACTGGAAGTCTCTGACCATTTTGGAAACTGCTTTTTTGTTTCTTGCTGTGGAGGAAACTTAGATTACCAGTCTAAATGCTAATACCCAGAATGAATGGGATTTAACAAAGTGAATTTATATGTAGATTGTGACATTAGTATTTAATTATGTACCCATCATAACACTGATGAAGCAAGCCGCTAAATATTGGTGCACTGAAGGTAGAGCTTACTCTTAAAGAGCAAGTATATTTTAATTTCTTACCTCTTTCCTAATCTTCCTCAATAACAGGATAAATTATGTACTGTTTACCAATATTCACCTTCATGCCTGATTGCAAATGAGGTTTCCAGGGTAGCAGCTGAACCATAGAAAGCTGTGCTTGTGTTTCAGTAAAACTGATAACAGATCTGTTTCTCTGCCATGTTTTATTAGGCCAAATAAAGTTTTAGATTTTTTAAAAATTTATTATTTTAATATTAATTAAAAATAGCATGTTATCTCTGTGGGGTTTTTTCTTAACCCTTCTTTTTCTCATTTTTTTTTTTCAGACCATGGAAAGCCCAAAGTATGAGCTGGTTATAGAAGCCAAGGATATGGGTGGGATGGATGTGGGACTAACAGGCACAGCCACTGCCACTATTCTGATCGATGACAAAAATGACCATGCACCAGAATTCACCAAGAAGGAGGTAAGAGTTGGCCATCTGTTCTCTACAAAATGGTGCAAACAATTGTAATTAGCTTGTTCCTAAATAGAAAGACGTTCCTTAAGGAAAGAAGACACGTACAGAATGTTTTTAGCTCGGTGTGACAGATTTCCTGGAGATGCTCTTTTCTTTTTTTCGCATTAATAAATGTGTGTGCATCAGTTCCAAACCAAAGTGCGACCACAAGGCAAAAAAGAAACGATGTCATTTAGAGATTGGCTAGCAGGGTGAAAACCTGTAAAATGAATGTGCTGGTGGTAACTTTCTCTTTTTGCTCCTGTGGGGGAAAACAGGAAAAATAGCTTAAGGCTTTCAATGGTCAGGATTGTGGATGAAAACAATGTTTTCTTCCTGTCTACAGCACCACCCCTGTGAGCCAGCCAGAGTTTGGGGTTCTGTAATTAAAGCTCCAGTCCCAAAAGCTTCAAACTGAACCTACAGGTAGAATTTGCAAGAAAAGGTTTTTTTCCTGTAAATTGAATTCAGCTGATAGGTGCTGGAGAGTTCTGATAAACCCCAGACCAAGGTGAGGGAATTCCCTGCCTGCAGCCACCAAATTTCCCAGCCTGCTCACAGTGTTCCTTCCTTGCCCTACATTTATTATTAGTCTGATTTTTTGATATCTGGAGAGAATGAGAGAGTTTTAAAACCTAATGACAGTCAGGTTGGATTTTGCTATAAAAGTTTCCTGGGGCTCTGCAAACTTTTAAGGCAATTCCCAAAATATGAGAAGTAAACCTGAGGGATCCTGATTTTAAGGTAATTGTGGAAGAAGGAAAGGAAAGCCTATTGCTGTAGAAGTTTTTTTATTTAAACTGAAGCATATTTTTACCTTTTAAAATTTTGTTTCCTGGCCCAATATTGACAATTTGGCAACAGATTATTTTGAATCAAATTGCTGTCATTTCACTTGAATAATTATTTCTTTTATAAATACAAAATAAGTGAATACCAGATTCAAACACGACAGAGAAGGGTTGAAAAAAGAAGAAGAATTAGAAACAATGACAATTTTGCCAAGGCAATATCTATAATTAATTCAGTCAAATGCTTTGGCAGTAGTGTTTCAGTCACCTAAAGATTATCATGGAGAGACTGATCCAAACTTTTCAAGTACATAAGTGACAATTAAGTGACTGTCATCAAACTATTAATTCCCTTAGAATTACCTTTTACATCAGGCTTTTAATGCTCTGAAAGCTGTCCTGACAACCAGTACTTAAAATATCTTTGAAATGCTGTATTTTCTTTCAACCTTCTGGAAAATAACAACGTACAAGGACAGCTTGGTGTATTTAGAAACAGGAATTTATTGGATTAATCAATACTGATAGCAATTCACATCAGTCAGAGTCCTACCTGCTTGAATTTCCAAAGTTGGAGAATTCTCCTCTGGAAGAAATATTTCTAGATATTTTTCAATAGAATTCTTTTGAAGAAATCTTTCTATAATTATAGTCCTGTTTGACTTAATAATTTGGTAATTTGGACACAAAAATTCATGTGCCTGCTTAGCCAGAAATGTATTGTTAGTATCAATTTCTGTGGAAATGCAGAAATGCTCATAAATTCAGTTCAGTCAGTGACAGTAAAAGGTACTTCATAGCCTTGAAAGTTTGGGGGTTTTAGCACAGAAATGGAATAGGTGTGAAGAGACAGTATTATGTTGTTTTCTTTGAAAATTCTGGTCCTAGATATTTTTCTTGCATTTCTTTTCTTTTCCGTAAAGCCCTCTCTTTTTAGTGGTTTGATGTGGATTTGAACCTTTCACTATTTGCAGATGTTAATGACCTCCGAAATCTTCCCTCTGCCTTGATAAGTGATATTCATATTCCATGAAGAAGGCAGGGAAAATCAGCCTTTTATGTATGCTTCCAGGCTGCTTTAGGAGCAGATTCTCTATTTAAAATAAGTAGTGTTAGAGGAGGGAGGGGCATTAAATCTCAATTTATCAATTGATTTAATGCCACTTTATTTGGTTTATTGCTGAAAGTGCTTAATTATTGTATTTTAATACCAGTTGCATACCACAGGCTGCAATATTATTGATTTGAATTAGAGCCGAAAGAAAACGATATATTTTACAAGATGACTTCTGAAGGAGAAAGCTCAAATTCAGTAAATCTGAAGCTTTGATTCCAGAGTCCAGCTTCTTTTTTATTTTATTACCTGGCCTTGGACACTTCCAGGGATGGGGCAGCCACAGCTACTCTGGATAACCTGTGCCTCCCCACCCTCGCAGGGAGGAATTCCTTCCAAATATCCAATCTAAATCCACACTTCTTCAGCTAAAGGCCATTCCCACTTATCCATCCCTACCTGCTCTTGTGAAAAGCCCCTCTCCTGGAGGAGTGAGTGCTTGTCCAGTGAATCCCTTCTTCCACCCACCCTTTTCCCCTCCCTGCACCCCACTCCTGGGCCAGTCTGGTGCAGCTGTGCTGCAGGAAAAGTTCATCCATGGATTGTCGGGGTGTAACCCCAGGAGAAGCTGAGCATCCTGGCTGTGATCCAGCACAGCACTTGCATTAGCTGCAGAGGCAGAGCTGAAGCCCTCGGGGCTCTCAGTGTGTGTCAGGTGCTTTGATGGCTCAATAAATGAGACATTGCTTTGTGGGATTCAGCCCAGCTCATTGTTTGATTACTGCCCCATCACTCCACACTCTTCCAAAATGTCTGTCTTGTTCTGTCTCACAGCTACACCTCCTGCTGATAATGGGCTCTGAGCAGTGTAAAAATCCATTCAGGTGTGCAAACAGAACCCTGTTCCCTCCAGGGGTTTTCATAATTTAATCCTTAATGCCAAAAAGAACAATATTTTAAGAGTTCCTCCAAAAGTCTCAGGTGAGGTAGCAAGGTCTACCTTTTAAAAGGTCACAGTGGCTGCGATATTGTGCCAGTTTTAAATTACAGAGGCTGAAAATAGAGATACTTGTAAAGTTAGTGGTCTCTTTCTAAAATTTACAACCTTATTTCTATAATGGGAAAAAGGTTTTAAATTAATTTTATGACTTATTGTTTTGTATGACAAAGATATTTGGCCTTTCCTTTCCATCAGGGGAAGGCCTTAGGCTCAAATTTTGTTCAGCAGCAAGGGATTGCTTATGTGAAAATAAAGAATGAAGCAAAGCAAGGAGCAGGCCCAGAATATTCTGGAAAATCTGGTATCTGGCTTGCATCCTGCAGGATATTCCAAGTGGGTGGGAATGAGCTGCACTGAGTGAACACTAATGGTTCTGAGTATTGTTTTTGTACCTAGAACATTAACAAAAATGAGAATCCTTTTTTTGTGTCACTGTAAGAGTGGGTGACAGAGCACTGCAGTGTTGTATCCTGCAAAAAAGGGATTTTAGTCCAGAGATAATGTCACTGTGGCTGTGGTGTGATGAAAAATTAACAATGTGGCATCTGCTGAAAGACACGAGCTGGCAAATTCTCTTCTTGTGTCTGTTCCTGGAGGCATGGTGGGGCCCAGATATCCCCTAAGACCTGGGGGAGGAAAAAACAAGAGTTTTAACACAAGAAAGATATGGACTTGAGCCCTTTCTGTCTTTTCTTCCTCTCCAAAAGAAAAGTCCAATGAATCCTACTTATTCCGTTCCTGACTGCAGAGTGTACACTCAAAAATGAGATTCCTCTGAGTCTGCTTGCCTTTATTTTCTGCCCTGCATTTTTAAAGCTTCCACTGCTGCTCTTTAATGCCTTATTTTCCCTTAATATTAGATATATTGTCTTTCCTTGGTAAATGCCATCAGGCACTTGAGAGAGGAACGCAGTGGTGTGGCTGAAGGGGATGATTTTTCTAAAGTCCCCCAGTTCTCACATCTCTCCTTCTCGCCAGATTTGGGAGAGCAGCCCTTCCCTAGCCAAAGCTGGAAAAGTGGGATTCGTCAGAGTGCTCTCACTGGCACATAAGGAACAGAAACTTCACTTGGCCAGGGAACAGCCATTCCTCACACAATTCCTCTTTCTGCCACTTCCAGCTTCGCCTTCAATTCCATCCATTTCTGGGACAAAGAAATGTAAAATAAAAGTAATTCTGTCACACCAGGGAGAACAAGTTTAGGGAAAATATTTTTCCTAGTATAGATTTTTCGAATATGTATGTTCTTAGAAAAGAATTCTCCATTAAAATAAAGATCTTGCCTCCTGTGAACAGAATAAAATTTGTGTAATATGACAAAACATCACCACGGTGAGATCTGAGATACACCAGTGCTTGGAGCTTAAGTGAAAAATATAATTTGCTCACATTCTGACTACCAGCTGATAAATGGTTTATAAAAGAGTAATAAATGACTAATGTGAGCTTTAATAAATGATTCATCAGTTCCTATAGAGACCTGTAAGTGGATAGGTTGCTTGTCACCATGATTTATGATGACTTCCAGCGCTGCCTCCTGACTCAGTTGTGTTGCCCCCTGGGTAAAGCAGCCCCTGGAGGACAATCTGTACCTCCGTCTGCTCGTGGTTCAAAGAGGATATGAGACTTTCACAGCACCATCTGGGGAGATTTATTTTGCAGCTCAGACTGTTGAGAAACAGGCTTGAAGCTTTTGAGAGTCCCTGTCTTAACTCTTGGTATTGGCTAAACTGTACTGAGGAACAAATATGGACCTAAAAGCAATTTTAAGGCTCCTCCTGGATCACTTTTCCATACTTCTTTTACAAAAATGTCTCTCTTGGACATGATACTTTTATTTTCTGCAGTAAACAGACCTTACCAACACAGACCAGATCTGCCCATTCACTTTGCATGTTTAAAGCCAGCCAATCTCACCTCCATTTCTCCTGCGGCCTGGAAGTCAACCCTGGTCCTTTCTTACCTTGTCTTGCAGGGAAAATTTTCCTCTTTGGGACTCCTAATTAATTTTGTTCCTTTCTGTGTAAGACTTCCAGTGAGCTGGACCACACCTTTAGACACAGTCATGTTAATGGTAGATGATTCCCCTTCAACCCCTCCCACAGACCTTTACATCTGGATGGGAGAGATTTCTAGGGAAGAACCACAACTGTATGGAAAACAGAGCCGAAGAGGAGCTGTTCTTTGACTAAAACCCTGCTGGGCAGCATGGCCAGGGCTGCAGGCCTCTCCCATTCCCTGTTGGGATGGAAATCAGAGTGCAAACCAGGCTGAACAGAGACGGAAGCAGCAGGAGCTGCCAGGGTGGCTCAGCAAGTTGGGGAGGACAAACCAAGTTGGATTCTTCCCACATCACAAGCTGTGATCTGCTGCTGGATGTTAGGAGGGCTGAGGTGTTTGAGCAGCATCAGCAGATCTGAGCAGATGAGAAGCCCCTGCCAGGCTGGTAGTTAAGAATCAGAGTTTCATTTATAGCCTAAAAGTGATGGGAGCCAATCTAAAATTCCAGCAGCCTGTCCAAATTGGATCAAACTCCCCCAGTGCTGATTTGTCAGGGGGAGTAGCTTTGCGGGATGGGTAAAACCATTACAGCAAAATCACATGAACAGAATGCATATTGGAATTTCCATTTGGCTCCTGTGTTTGGGCTGTGAGACAATTTACATGCAGAGAGATCAGAATTCATACAGAAACTCAACAGAGCAGGGCAAAGCCTCTACAGCTGTCGGTAAACTTTGGCACAAAGAGCGGCTTCATGGTGGCTGGGGATCACCAGAGAGGAGCACTTTGGCCACCCTTGTTTTTTTTCTAGAGCTGTAAATACAGCTAGAAAGGCTCCTGGAGCATATCTTAACCTTCAGAAGCCTCTGCACCAGATAAATATTTGCAGTGACCTTTTCACTCAGCTTTATTTCCACTCCATCCTCTTGTAGCAGTTCACTAACACACTTGGCATAACTCCAAGTGCCCAAAAGTCTCCTCGAAAGCAAATGGAAGATGTTACCTGGTATATTTTTCATATGTGAGAGGTAGAATTTATGAAAGGGCACAAACATCTAAATAGCAGCAAATATTTTATTTTCTAAATGAACATTTTGAGCATTCTGTTGTCCCTGCAAAAATGAAGTTGAAATTTTCAGTGACTGTATTGTTTCTTCATGCTTAATTATTGGTCATTGGTCTCACCCATGGTACAGATCAAGCCATCCAGATTTTTCTGAGCTGTCATGACTTACAAACAGAAAAGATTTCAAAATCACATAAGCAGTTTAGGAATCTAAGAATCTAAATAATCTAAATATTATTAATTAATAGTATCTAATAATAATCTAAATAATCTAAATTTAGACCCCCTTCTCTTTTTTTCTTTATTTTTTCCTTAAGTAATTTTAGATGTCAAAAATAATAATAATAAAAAGACTATTGGACTGAATAAAGTAGCTGTAAAGACATCTAGTGCCCACTGGAGTTCAAAAACCTGGGTTTAGGAGCATAGATTGCTTTGATCCTAATTGCAATTAGGATTCCAAATGTCTGTCTCTCTTCTAATCACTTTCAAATAACCTGGAAAAATGCCCATGATCAAGAAGGTTTATTAATATTTCCGAGTTGTGTTGTGGTTCTACCAAACTAAGGACATCTGGAAGACTTATTTAAACAGTCTGGCTATCTGGATAATGAAATTACCCTTTTTGTTATTTTTTTTTTTTACTTCTTCTTCAACACTGCGTGTCAACTTTTATCAGAATTAGCTGACTTGCAGATTCTCATGTGATGAGAAATATTCAGCACCACTCAGGGCTGAATTACCAATGACCTTAACAACAAATACTCTGCTGTAGCATTTCAAGAGCAGAATAATTTCAGGGAAAGGAAAACAAATGTGATTATTCTGTGCATTGACTGAAACAGAGAAGTCTTCAGCAAAAACCAAAAACAAAACAACAAAGTAATATTGTTTGGAAGACCAGTGGTTCCTGTACTCATCCAGATTCATACTGTGTGCATAATAATCTGTATTCATGTGGCTTTCAGCAAACTATCTGCATAACCAGTGTAAGCACTTTGTTCAAGAACTTCTGCAAAATATGTTTAACATGGAGTCCATCCACTTATCACATAATTAGAGCTGGATGCGCTGCATAGCAGTAGGCAGCAGACTCCTACATTTATCTTTGCTCGTGAGGGGTGAGTTCATTGCTTTGTTTCTCTCCAGCAAGGTCAGGAAATACATGCAGTTGTCTATTTAATCTCCAGATAGACACGTTTCAGCGGTACATAAAACAACAGAGTGCCTGCTTTATAAGCTGTGAGCAGCTGAGAACCACTCGCGCGGTACAGGAAAGGTTCTGTGAATAGAAACGATTGTTCAAACAGTGAGAATTTGGGGAGGAACACAAAGGCACTGCACTGCTCCTTCAGATCTCATTCTCCTCCCAGCACTCTTGCTCTCCAAGTAGGCTCACACAATAAACTTGCATTTTTGCCAGTCCTTTTTCTTCCCCCCCTCCCCTTTGTCACTGTTCCTTTCCTGCCCTCTGTTTAGTTGCCCTGATTTGTTGTGATCAGCTGATCTGAGCCACTCTGACGCAAACTTCTGCACGAGCCCTTGCCTTTTGCAAGCCTTTGGTTCTGCTTGGAAGGACAGCAGCAACTCCATGGTAATAACGAGAATTCTCCCTGCAGCTGGCAAATTCTCACCACAAAACCATTCCAGTGCCGACTTATCCTCTGAAGGCTTCTTCCATCTGCTTCTGCTGACAGCAAATATCCAAACACTGTGAGCAGCACAAAAGCCATAGACCCACAATTTATTGCTTTCTTCTCCAAGAAGTGAAGGTTAATATGCTTCCTCAGTGTGGTCTATGAAGTGTGAACTTTACAACAGATATTAAGGTCAGGATTACAAAGTAAACAGCAGCAGTGAGAGTTTGGAACACCTCTAGCACAAATACATTTGGGTGAGGAGCTGGAGAGTAGAAATTAAAACGGAAGGAAGGCTCAAACAAAGGCTCTTGAGGGATGTACAAGCTAAGCAAAGACAACGTAATGTCTCCAGACCTAGTCTTGGACCACTTATTCAGGGAATCTGTATAAACACAATTATCAGCAATCATTGCCAGGAGTGGCTATGTGATTTTCCAGTTAAACAAAAAAAAACCCCGCCAGCTGGCATTTTGCAGTTGCCTTCAAATCAAGTTAGGACTGTTTTCTACAGATTTCAATTGTAATGTACATATAAAAATTTGAGTATTTTCCCTGATGATTTTTTTTTCCTCTAAATGTATGGCTGAAGCAGTCCATGGAAATTTCCTTTGACTTCACTCTTCTCCAAGAGCATTCATAGCATATTGCACTTCATTAACTGTCCAAGGAATTCCAGCTTCAGCACTGAGTGCTGGTGGGTGACACAGAGACTTCCAAGAAACTTCACACAGTTTCTCTCAGATCAAGATACAAAATGATGCATCAATCTCTTTTCTGAAATTAACTTTGGGGGTCTATGTTGGGAGATCTCGTTTGACTGCGTGATGTCCAGCTGACAAAAAACCTTAGTGTGGAATCAGAGATTTCTACACCTGGTATTCATTGCAGAGTGACTCTTAGATCATTATCTTGTTCATAAAATCCCAGAATGGATTGGGTTGGAAGGGACTTTAAAGATCATCTTGTCCCATGTGCCATGGGCAGGGACACCTTCTGCTATCCCAGGGTGCTCCAAGCCCTGTCCAACCTGGCCTGGGACACTTCCAAGGGATCCAGGGGCAGTGACAGATTCTCTGGGCACCCTGTGCCAGGGCCTCCCCACCCTCACAGGGAGCAATCTCTTCCTAATACCCAATATAATCCTCCCTCTTTCAGCTTAAAGTCATTCAGAATGTAAATTGGTGGTCAGGCAGTGAGGAAGAGATGACCAGGTATTACCTTTGTGGTGCAGCCAGTCAACATTTTCTATCTTAAAGGACCTTTTCCTTCATGTATATAAAAGATTACAGTTCCTCGCCTATGTAATATGGAATTTTAACAGAAACACCAAGAATTCTAGATCTCTTTGTCTGACACAGCAGAGCTGATTTGAGGAGTAACAAATAGAGGAATTGTTAGATGTGTTGCAAAATATCACTGTAATCCCACGAGTTCAGAAACGCACACTGTTAATATGCCTCCAGCATCTGTGGGAGTTCTGTTTTAAAAGCAGGATTAAACATGATAACACACTATAGATCTTAACATATTGAATTTGCAGCAGACAAAACCCTATTTAATACCAATTACGCAATATGTGTGAGCTGGTACCATAGCTGCAGTTTATATATGAGCACCGGGAATTTGTAAAGCTGAAGTCTATTCATTCAAAAATAATAGTTATGTGACTGCTTGGGTCATTCCACTAGAGTGGAATGAGTTTTGTGATCAGTTTATCAATTTCTTCACTGACAAGTGAGATTTTAAGATTTTTCTCAGCAACACTAAAACTGATTTGGCTACTCCAAAATTTGCTAGCCATCTGTGCACACGAATCAAAATGTCAGGATTATTTAGACAAAATATCTTTTTTCCTTCTGCTCTGAAGCATTAAAATAGACAATGGATAAAACTTGCCATGTTAAAAGGAGCTGTAGGTTTATTCGAGTAAAATTTTTAGCAAAGATACTCATTTGGAAACAATAAAATTGTATCGGCCTGATTGTGTCTTGAACTTAGTGAAATGCAAATGGTGCTGCTACATGTAAGAAAAAGCAGATTAGGGAGTTCAGGCAGGACTCCTTGTAGCTACAGTTTCTTTTGAGGAAAATGGTTCAGGAGTGGAATTTATTCATATCCTTGTAGTTCCTACTTTGGCTTGTTTCCAGGACTTGTTTGCCTTAGAGTTCCAGATGCCTATTTGCTTAAAGGGTAGCCCTTTCTCCAGCCGTCTGTCTAACAGCCACTTAATATTTATTTGTTTTTACAAATGTGTTCCCCTGTGTTCTCAGTCCATATGTCACCAAAAAAGTATAAGCCCAGCTCAACATGGAGAATTGATGTTATCCTCCCTTTCCCATTCTTGACTTTGACTCTATTAGGAAAAATCCCTGAATCCCAGTTGTTTTCTTGACCCCATATTTCCCTCCCACCCTATTGCTCTACAGCCAGTCCTTTGGAGTTTGTGTCCTAACTCCTGTTCTCCTCTTGATGCAGCTTTTGTAGAGACTTTTTTTTCACTTCCCTGTGTAGCATGGAAAATTCCTCCCAGCTAATCACTTGTGTCATCTTCTTGATATTTAATTGGTCCAGTGCTGAAATTTATCCTTCAAAGTTCCTTTTGCCTGTTGCATCATTCTCTTTTTTTAAAACAAAACCAACCTCCTATTCCAACTAACCAGGCAGCAAACTCTTATCTTTAGGGTTTTCCCCCTTCCAAGCCCATTCTTTAGTCAGGAGTCTGTAAGGAGCCTACTCTGAATTTTAATAATTAGCTTTAAATTTTCTTTCCTCTCCAAATTCAAGTCTGTCCTTTGACTCTCTGAGCCTGAACACCTCACATTCTTTAAACCCCTCTGCTCCTGTTTCCAGCCACTGCCTCAGAGCTGCTGAGACACTTCAGTGATGTATGCCCTGTTTTTGCTGAGTGACTCCCCTTTCTCTCTGCTCTTATTTTCACCACTTTCCCCCCTGCCTTTCTACATGGAAAGCTTTTCTTTTACTATATCACAAAAAGCTATTTCTGACCTTTGTCATCTCATGATCCTCTTTCTGTCCCCATGATTTTTCCCCTTTTTTTATCATTTCTGGAAGACCTTCCTTTTCCCATTCCTTGATTCTATCCCCTAGTGAACTCTCCTTCATTCCCCACCCGCTTCCCTCGGGAACCACATTTCTGTTTCCAGTGCCTCAAATGACTGTTTGCTCACATCTCACAGGAGTCCATGTGCACCCTCTGCCTTCTATAAATCGAGCCTCATCGCTGTCAGCTTCCACACATCCCCTCATTTGTTCCTTTTAGACTTTATTTCCTCCTCCCCAGCTCATTTGTTTTGCCCATTTCCACTCACCGAGGCTGGCAGTGCCCATACATTAACTGGTACTGTCAGATGTTCTTAGATCAATGATTTTGTTTCATTTAGAAGACTGATGGGGAGGAGAGCTCTGCTGTCCTCAAGAAGTTTAAAGAGTTGAAAGCAATCTTTTAGCTAAAAAAAAAAAAAAAAAAAAAAGTTTGAAAAATCAAAGGAGTTATGTGAGGGAGCTTCGAAAGAAACATAAGGAAAATCAATCCTGCTAAATAAGCTTAAATCTAAACCAGCAGTTGTCTGAAATAATATCATGGAAGAAGATTTATCTGCAGTATTGATATTCTTAACTGCCTGTGTCCAAGCTGTGGCTCCCATCCAAATGGAGTGCTCCACGGAGATGGGAGTGCAGGATTAGACTGGGAAGCAAATCTGGATTTCTCTACATATATATATATGTAAATAGAAACACAGGCCCACAGATGTCTGCCTACCTAAACTGAAGACCTGATGTTTCATTTTCCTAAAGCTGCATTTTCTAATAAGGATTAGAACAAAAATGAAACCTGGATTTACTAGTCTGTTTCACAGAGCCACAGAATCATTTAGGTTGGAAAAGAGCTCGAAGATCAACAAGTCCATTTGGAAATAACACAATATATTTCCATACTTAGAAATAACACAACTGGCATTTGAAAACAAAGAACACTGTTCCTGATTAATTGATTCAGTCCTGAACGAAGCTAAAAAACCTGTGTATGTTTGAAGACAAATGAAGGGCAGGCTTTTTGATTTAGCAGTTCTGACCTTTTCAAGTTTTCCATCTTAAATAATAATTGAAGTCATAAGTAAATAAATTCAACTTTGCCTGCAGATGTTGAACTCTTTAATGTCCTTTTCCTGTGACTTAGGCACTGCCTGATATTCCTGGCACAAACAGGTTTATCATGCCCCGTGCTGGGGCTGGCTGACAGTCTCTGGGAACTGTTTTCTTTCCTCCAGGCAAATGATTAAAATGCAGTTCCAATCAATAAATCTGTGCAGGTTCTGTGGAGGGGAAGTGTTCACCCAGGGGGCCTCTGTGTTCCTAGGGGTATTTCTTTTCTTCAATCTTCCTGTATTCACAAGAGAACCAAATTACAAAGAGTCTTGTTTACCTGGACTGCCTGTTGAGGTTGTTTTTGGCTGCCTGCTGGAGCTGGCGTGAGCAGCACGGAGCACAGGGACACTCTCATGTGCTGCTGGGTAAACACAGCGATGTCAGCACTGGGGCTCCTCTGTCAGCAGTGCTGGCTCCCAGCATCGCTTCTGGGAAATCTCTGCTCTGGGATGATCAAACAGCTCAGCCTGCACTCCTCTGGTGTTGGTGGGGAGCAGTGTTGGGATGTTATGAAGAGGTCTCAGATTCTGAGATGTGATTTTAACTGAACTTCTCCACTTCTCAAGGATGTCAGTGTTGCCTGTTTCCCTTTCCTTGAGTGAGGGTTATCCCAGCTGATCAAAGAGCAATGTGTGAGTTGCTAAAACTAATCGGTTTTAGATGCTCTTTACTCCAGCAGCAATTGCTTTCATGCAATCGATTAAAAGGAAATTTTAATGATCTTAATAATTGTGCTTTTAAAGGGAACACGGCAGTTATTATTGAACTCTTAATTTATTATTTCCCATGGAGATCGCTTTGTAAAATCAAAACATAAGCTTTCAAAATGCACCATCCCCTGCAGTCTCACTGGTTTATTTCTTAAATTTGCATGTCAGGTTTGTAAATAATGGTAACAATGGAGCAATTGCATTCACCTCACAACTTTTTCCATTTCTAACTTCTGTGTTGTGGGAGATGCAGGTTCTATTCCTGCCTGAATTCAGCAGAAGGTAGGACATGTTTCTATGCATCCATACAGCCAGGAAAAGCTTCTTGTTGGTTCCTTTGATGGACTACTTTAAAGGAAAACACTGCTCTTTATCTGCCTATAAATGCAAACTGGGGTTCTAGTCAGCAGAAATTCAGCTGCATGTTGCACATCTGAATTATTTATTCAGAAATAATAAGCGTGTTTTATCAACACTCACTGAGAGGATTATCTGTGTTACATGGAAAGCTGTTGTAGAGCCTTTCCTGAACTAATTTGGGAGTGTTCAGGAAGCACCTCATTCACTTTAAAATGCCCAGAGTCCAGACTATAGGTTGAAGCTCACTTATCCCATAAATTTATTTTTCTTAAATTTGTAAAGTATGGGCAGCATTACAAATGTTAATGCTACTATTATAGGATCATAATTTAAAAATACCATCATTCTCCAAAGGCTCCAGCAGTGTGTCATTTCCCTGCTTTATTAGAATGAATGAACAGATGTACAATTTATTTCTGCTGAACTATCATCTAAATTCATAAGCTATTTCTCATGTGCCTGAAATCTGTGTTGGTTTCCCATTTTCTCTGCCTTAGAAAAAAAAAACCCAACTATTCCACTCTCGCATTTATCACTCAGGGGATATAAACGAGAAGTATGCTCTCCATTCACTTTAGACAAATACCCTCAATACAATTTAAGTCCCATCTCTTCAAGGCTATTCACAAAACCCAGGCATAGGGACACCCAGGAGCTGAGTGGAAAAGTCCCTTGCTGTCTGTGCAGGTGGCCTCCAAGGACGTCGTCCCTGACAGGCCAAGGTGGCGCAGAGCAGCTGCCTTTAATCTTTTGGGCTGGCATTTACAGTGCCAGTGCAGGAGATGCAGTTTCTCAGCTGGAGGCTGGGGAAAACCAAGGAAGAGACAGCTAAGGGCTGTAAGGTGGGAGAGGTGAGAAGGTTGCGTGTGATTGGAGTGAAATTTATGGCTGAGGAGCAAGTGTCAGCTGGCCCCAGACACTCCAAATGCGCTTTCTGTGTCTTGCAGCAGCGTGGAGACGTGGCAGGCGCTCCCTGGAAGGGATAAACCAAACCAGACAATGCAGAGATTGGAGGGAATAAAACTGTGCACGTGGAACAGAGATGTTGCCATGGAAAAAAATGAGCATAAAAACCCCAGACGGTGCTCTCAGCCTGTCGGAATCTGTATTTGTTGGCAGGGTTTGTGAGCAATGCAAGGGTGGCATTTTGCTTTAATTCATGTGAGGAATGAGTGGATGACATGTTCTGGGGGTTCTGGCAGCATTTCTTCTGTAAACCCTATTTCTAAGGGTTTACATTGCAAACAAATAAAAAAAAAATTCAATGGTTTGATGTTGAAAACTGAATTCTCAGGCTCAGATTTTAGGTTTTTAAGTCTTTTTAATTTTATTTTTTTTATATAAAGATCACTTTGGCAAAGAGAGGAATGGAACAGAATGCAAATCAATCTGCTTTCTTCATTTCATAGCTGCTCCAGGATTTATATGCAGGCCTTTAAAATCCTTTTTGCCAGACAATTCAGGAAAATGATGAAGTAATGGCTGAGATTTGTTAAAAGCATGATTTTCTTCAGAAATCTTGTCTGCTTGGCAGGAGCAGTTTGTTCCTGTGGGACTGCAAGGGAAGAGTTTCAATTCACTAATAAAAATTGAGGAGTTCTAAGTGGAGCAGGAGTTTTGCTACAGTGGCCACGTTGCAGCCTCAAAACAATTAAATTTTGATATCTAGTGCTGCCACTCTTGTCCCCTTTGGATCCTTCCCCAAGCTGAGATCAGAGTTATTTTCGTCTCCCCTTTCCTTACATTTTGTTGACAAAATGGGACATGTCCAGCTAGGAAAGCTACAGGCACAATTTTTATCTGCACTTAAGGAGGGCAAATGTCATTTTGCAGCCACACCCTGTATCTCCAGTTGTCAGCACCAAACCCAGCATAATGAAGAGTCTTGGATGATGGGGAGTTTCAGACTGGGCTTTAAGGAAACTCTTTCCTATCTCCTGTTTTTGGACACAGAAAAAAGAATTCATGACAATCCAGTGAGCTTCCTGGCTGTTCATGAGCATCATGAACCTTATAAATGTTAAATCAGGCAAATGTGTTTTGCTCTGTGTAGATTTTTGGATTTGGGCTTCTCATGAAACTTTCAGGGAAGGGTTTTCAAGATATCCTCAAACTCCTCCCTCTTATTTGTATAATTTCCAGTATTTACTTATTTTTCCTTCAAGAGCTTTGAGGTTACAGTGATCTGATCTCTGTGATATCCCAGCAAACCTCTGCAGTCCTTCAGCTTCCCTGCAGGTGACATTTTGCCTCATCTCAGCTCTGGTGAGGATTTGCTTTAGCTCCAGTGAAGCCCAGAGCTTCGTGGCCTTGTCCCTTTGCAGGTGACACCCAGACAATCCTTCAATCCAGAACTGCACAGAATTTTCCCAGGCCGTGTGCTTTTGACCTCTGCCTCTCCCATTGCTCTTTGCCTTCCCCACTGTGGGCAGGAATTAGGGGCTCTAACCCAGCCTGGGCTCCCCAGAGCTGAGCAGATGGAACAGTTCCTGCCTCTGCCCTGCATGTGGAGCAACTTCTTGCACTTCTCAGCAGAGTTTTGCTGTTTGCACAACATAAAATCGCCCTTATTGTCCACATTTTTTCTTCCAGCACTTAGAAAGTGACAAAACCAACATCTGCTGTCTGTGGTTTCTTCTTCTTTCATGCTCAGCACAGGAGGAGAAGAGTGTATCGATTTTGAGGACTTTGATGCGATGGGATTTTGCTGCTGTTTGTTTTCTTCTCTACCTGTGGTTTTGCGTTGGATATGGAGAATTGATTAAGTCATTTGGGTGTTGTCTTTTTATTTGTTCTGGATTTTGTAGTGGAACAGGCTGATAATATTTCACACACAAAGGAGAGCCTGCAGGCACTGTGTGGGGCTCTATAGGCACTGTCTATGGGCTCCCCAGCTTTATGTCCCATTCAGGCACACTGGGATCTTCTCTAATGCACCAAACTTCTGTCCTGCACCTCCCATTCTGGGTTTCTCTTAAGGTAAGGAATCCTGACAGCTGTGCCAGGGTTTGTCCCGTGGGCAAATGTACACAGGGGTTTAGGAGGAAATTCATCAATTCCAGGGATAGTTGAGAGTGAGCTTCATTAAGAGAATGTTTTATAACCATATAGCATTTTTCATTCCAAAGGACCCCAAAGGAACATACAGAAAATGGATCTTCTCTGTGGGCAAGCAGAAAATGAAATTGCAACTTTCTGTTGCTTGCAGAGAAAACAGAGGTATAAGACTTCATTTCCTTTATTAAAGAATTCTACTCAGGAAAGATGCTTTAATTTCTAAGGAAGCATTGCAGGTAGTGGTTAACCCTGATGCTGTATTTTTACACTCAAAATCTTGCTGATGGGCAAAGGGGAAGCCCACCTTATATATAAAGCCAAGAATTTATTGTTAGTAAAATTGAAAACTAATCCAATTTCATCCTAATCCAAGAATCGTTATTAATTTTGACTGAATTACTGAAATAAGCAAGAAAATAAATATTCTTCAACTTAGAAGAATTGTCAATAGTGATAAGAAGACAGATGCAAAACTGCTGTATACACCTTTCTTAGCTCCCACCCCTTTTCCTGCTGTTTCTCTCACCATTTCCTTACTCCTCTGGGCCATAAAGTTGGTTTCATTCCAGTGTTTGTGGTCAGGGTGTTACGGGGAGTTGTAACACCTGGAGTCCTTTGCCAGGACAAAGGTGATGCTCGTGCTGATCGTTTCCTCCTCCTGCCCTTGGCATCATCTGGGGTCATGTTTATGTCCTTGAGAACGTGGTTTTGTGTGGTGCTCCCTCTTCATTGCCCTGAAGGTCCAAGTTAGGTCCAAATTTACTGTATCTGGTGTCCCTTACATTTTTTAGAACCTCTGTGGCCCCTTTTGAGCAGGCTCTCCACCATCACCAGTCCCCTGGAGCTGTGACAATCACCCAGCCCGGGGTCACAAGGCAGAGTCTGGCTGTGGCAGCAGCCTCGGGACGCACAATAAGGAATATTTGTGTACCAGCAGACTCAGGATCATTACATAGGATGCAAACCTCATTAGAAGGAGTCAAACTGAGCTGCTGGACGTGAAGTGCCTCGAGGTTTTCAGGGAGCAGTAAGAGGAGCTTTTTTGTGCTTCACCTCAGACACAGCACTTGGTGTTTCAGGTGGCTGAGGTACAGAGTGGAGTCTTTAATGAGCTCCCCAGCTCCTCTGAGCACCCACGAGGGCTCTGGGCTGTCTGAAATCAGGACTGTGCTGTGTCACAAGTGATCAAAGTCACTCTGCTTACAGGAAAAATGAAGTGGTTCTCAGCTAAACAATATTAAAAATCCACCAGAAGTGAAAGGAGAGCAAAAATCTGGCAGTGGCTAAAGGGACATGTGGTGAGAACCAGGAGGATTTTGTGAGTTACTGGTAGAGAGTGTAACCAGGAAAGCCACAGCTGAGCTATGGCAGCGTGTGTGTGGCTGTCACAAAGGTTATTTTCCAGCTTAATGCAGGCAACTTTTCTCCCTCTGGTTTTCCTTCCTCCCTCGAAGCTCAGTGCCCCCAACTTTGAGTGAAAATATCACAAGTAATTGAAGTTACAAACCCCAGCAGAATACTAAATTAGAAATTAAACAAAAAAGCTCATCAGTTGGAGCACAGAAGTCCTGGGCAATTTTTATAATGCTATATTACAGCAATTGGAATATCTTTTTTTTTTTTTCCTCCCCCAACTGCTTCACTAACTGAATTGATTGAATTAAATGTGTTCTGTGGTGCCAGTGAACCTCTGACCCCAGTTACTCAGGATAATCAGGGGGTAATCAGCCTGCTGTGATCTGAGCTCCAAAGGAGCAAGAATATTGTAGGTTCAGGGAGCCTGTGCTGGCATTAATCAGATGTCATCAGGGTTTGATTATAAATCCTAAAGACCACCAAATTGATACAACATGGTTTAATCCACTAAAAATTAGGTATCTACATATTAATCACCAAGTTGAATATCTGCAAGTGACTGCTTTTCTAGCAAGTGAAGTCAGGTGTCAACACTTTGGAATGTCCCACAGTTAGTCATAAATATAATGATCAGCATCAGCACAAAAGTAGCATTAGCCAGATTAAAAAAGGATTTTGTTCTAACCTCAAATAGATTTTTTTTTTCCCTCCCATTGGAGTTTTACAGCTCCATTGAAATGGTTCCTCATGTTTCTACTCTAATTACGAGCTTACTCAGAGGCAAGAAATAGGAGATGTTTCAGAGGTACCTGCAAGCACAGCATTTTTCTGCCTTCCAAGGGGAGGAAGGGTGGCTGCTTACAGTATATCACACTGCTGTGTACAGAAATAAAGTGCTATTTATTGTCCCTTAAAATGATTTCCCCTAGAACTGGCAAGCTCAGGTGAAAAATCTGTATCTAGAAAAGTGTGTTAGGATCCAATTAATTCCTCCTGTAGTGGCTGTCCTTGGGAAGAGCTCGGTGTGGCAATTCTGATGCAGATGTATGAGCCCATTATATGAAGGTTTCTGCAGGAAAAGGAGAACCAGTCTTAAAAGAGAGGAATGGCACAGTCTCTTAATAAACTCGTGCTCTTCATACATGTCCTGATTCGATAAACATCCAACCCTGCGGAAAAGCTTTTTGATATAAACTGAAGATGATACCAAATTCTTTTGTATCTTATTGGTGCCACCTGTATTTCCTGGGAATTGCCTTTATTTGCATGAGACATTTGGTGTGCTTGGACTCAGAGGAATTAAACTGCTGCTGAAGGACTTCCAGGCACCCCACAGTGTTAGTTGGGATCAGGATGAAGGAATTGTACAAAATCTGGGCATCCCAAGCAAGGGTCAGTTCTAGTGACCAGTGGCTGTGTAGGTGCCTTGTGCTGCCTGCTCTCACTCAGCCCCACCAAGAGCACATCTGTGCTTGGGGTGATGCTTCTCACCTCCCAGCAACACCTTACAGGGATGGCCCTCACAGGAACAACAACCAGGGTGTGCCACTGGGACAGCCCCCTTTGCCATTCAGAGGATGGTAAAATCACCAAATGGTTTGGGTTGAAGGGACCTTAAAGAACATTTCATCCCCCCTTGCCATGGGCAGGGACACTTCCCACTGTCCCAGGGTGCTCCAAGCCCTGTTCAGACTGGCCTTGGACACTTCCAGGGATGGGGCAGCCACAGCTCCTCTGGGCAGCTGTGCCAGGGCCTTCCCACCCTCCCAGGGGAGGATTCCTTTCCAATATCCCATCTAACCCTGCCCTCCTTCTGCTTAAAGCCATTCCCCCTTGTCCTGTCACTGCATGCCTGTACAGAAAGCCCCTCTCCAGCCTTTCTGAGGGTCCCTTTAGGTACTGGAAGGCTGCTCTAAGGCACCACGTTCAGGTGACCCTGCAGCCCACCCAAGGCAGGTCTGACAGGTTGATTCTCTGTATTTGGGTGTGGACCACTTCTCTCTGTCCAGAACAGCAGTGTAGAACCTTGGCCTGTTTTGACCTGCCTGCTAATTCTCAGTGCTCAGACACATCAGCTGGGGAGCACTGCCAGTCATCCCCAAACTCCAAACAGCTCTGAGCGAATTCAGTATCAGGATAGAAAAATACCTTTAGTTCATTTTTATCATCCTTATTAACAAAAATAAACAAATGGATACTTAACCATTTGCACAAAACATATCCAGCTGAGGCTGCAGGGGTGTTTGTGTTCCAGAAGGATGTGTGTACACAGAACGTTTGGGTAGGAAAACATAAATTACCGGTGAGAAGATGAAAGGGCCCTGAATGTTCCCTCTGTGCCATTCTAGGCAAGAAATAAGCACACAACGGGCACTTACAAGAGGAATGTTTCATTTGCCTTTATCACAAATGTTTTTCTTCCAAGGAAAGATGAAATGAACCCTGGCAATGGGAGCTGGGTGGTGGGAGATGGAGACCATCAGTAGCCTTAAAGCAGAAAGCAATAAATCCATTTAGCATAGCTGCGATTTTTCCTGACCTTTTCACAGCTGTGCAATGCCAAACCATACATCTGTTGCTGCAATACATGCTTAAATCTCAGTGTTCCCAGAGCAGGTTCATCCCAGCTGCCAGCGAGCTCCCCTGGCTGCCTTTGGAATGCTCTCCTCACAGTCCTGGATGGGGAGGCTCACATCACCCATAGTCATTAGTCAAATCTGCTGCATTTATATCTATTATTCTTTACTCTTGAGCTTGGAAAAGGAATTTTTCACTGCTAACAGGGTTAGAGGCCCCAGGTCTTTGTTGTTCCCATCCTGGGTAATGAGTGCTCGGTGCTTACCTGGATGTTCAGGATATAATAAAGATTTTTTTGCTATGAGAGGAAAACAGAAAAGGAAAGATCATTAATCATGAAAATTCACTTTATGTCTCTGATCTTTAAATGATTATTCTTGTATCATAGCTTTTTGATAGAGCAGTAATGTTTTGCTCAATGAATGTTGAGCCAACTGGATGTAGACTGGATAATTTGAGGAAAAAAAAAAAAAATCATGTATATCCAGTAGAAGAAACTATGTGCAGTAGACTTCATTCATCACTTTGTCAGCAGACTTGGAAGACTTATTGTGTTCAGATGGATTGAAATATGGAGTGTTCAGCCCAAATTCTCCTCTCCCCACTCAGCTTTTCACAGAAAACAAAATGCTGGCTCGAGATTTCATTTTTAAAATTCAGACAGATTCTGTATCACTGCAGATTATGCTGCCTGTAAACTTCCATCTGTACCTCCTGCTTCCACTGGAACAGTGTGAAACCTTGCAGAGTTCTTATCTGCTTCCAAAATAGAGTTTTCAAACTGGGATAACTTCAGACAGCTCTCAGCTGGAGGGCCTTGTAAATCTAGGGCATCTCATCCCCATCAGCTGGCACAACCTAAAATGCCAGAAGTTTGGGGAATTGATGAAATTTGTAGCTGAAATATTCTGGAGATACAAGTTGCTATGAATGCTTGGAGTGGGGCTGCTCAGCATTGCCCACCAAAGACTTTGTGAAGAACTTTAACCACTGTCAAAACATCTGTTGTTGGCAGCTTGGGCCTTGATCAGCTGTAAACTGGCACAAAGAATAACTCCCTTCTTTGGATTCAATGCCCTCCCAGGGAACAAGAGGCAGGATTTCTCATTTGGCAGCGTGTGCTGCTTGTTCTCTACCAGGCCAAAGATTCTGCCATGGAGAAAGTCTCACTTTCATTGCAACTTCCACCTCTCTGCAAAGACCAGGAGTCTTAAACTCGTGTTCAGTCTTGAAATATTAAGGTACCAAAAGAGATGAACAAGAGGTTTACAGAAAATTTTTGTTCTTTCAGCTATTTAGAAGGAAACCTTCCTTTCTTTGTGTGTTGGGTTTTTTTTTTTTAACTTCTATTAGTTTAGTGCTTTTGTACAGCCCTAAAATACAGTTTTGGTACCTTGTCTACTTCCTAGAGGTTAATATGATAATAATTTAAAAATCATTAGCATCTGCTGAAGGTCTCATCACTGCATGGCTCTCTGCCCATCAGTGCTGAGGCCACATTGCATTTATTTATACCTGAGTGTAGACTAAAGCCATTAGAGAAATTTCTCCTTCACTCACCTCAATCTTCCAAAATTTCTAGCAAATTAAGTGTTCCCTCCATATGTTAATGTTAATAATAATAATATATATAGTCATAAAAATCTTTTTTCAACCACTTTGGTGTTCAGAGTGGAGTAAATTCACCTCTCCTGCTGTTAAGAGTCCTTCGTGGTACAGGGAAGAACGGCAACAGTGAAAGAGGATGTGTTTTCTGAACACATTCCATGTCCAGGCCCCAAAAATGTGGCATTCTGGGAAGAAGTAGGAGGAAGTTGTTGCTTAAGGGTCCATGGAGTAAATGCATCCCACCTCTAACTGGGACTGGCTGGAATTCTTGCAAAATGAGTCACAGGTGACTTCCAGTTTTTCCTCTTAGTAGGGCAGTATCAGTAAGCTCCACCATATATGTTCAGATGTTCATTGTCAGCATCTGAAATGTTGGCTTGGGTATGAACAAGTCTCTGCTAAAAATGAAAAAGGACCATTTTACAAGGCCCCTTCCCTTCCCTTCCCTTCCCTTCCCTTCCCTTCCCTTCCCTTCCCTTCCCTTCCCTTCCCTTCCCTTCCCTTCCCTTCCCTTCCCTTCCCTTCCCTTCCCTTCCCTTCCCTTCCCTTCCCTTCCCTTCCCTTCCCTTCCCTTCCCTTCCCTTCCCTTCCCTTCCCTTCCCTTCCCTTCCCTCCATCATTAGGATAAGTGGGGAGAAAAAATCCTGCAAAACCTTCGTGCTCCTCAAATCCGGTGGAGGAAAAAGATAGAAAAATCCAGCGAGGTGTATTTTATTTAAAGTTCATTCCTTTAAAGAAGACATCCAGCATCTTAGCAAGAATGCAGGCTAACACTGCCCTTGATGGGAAGTGCACTGAGGAAGGAATGAGAGGAGCTGGTTTGGCTGAATTCAGCACAAGAGGCCTCATAAATGTGAAAGGCAGAGCTCTCCCTGCTCCCTGGGCAGGTGAATAGGTGTAGTCTGCTCCTTCAGCCGTGCTCAGATCATCATTTCTCTCATGCTGTTGTTTTAAACATAAGGTTTGTTCTACCTGCAGTGAAGGAATTTTTTGTAGCTCAGAAAATAACATTATTATTCGAGGTTTTCTCAAAAGTACCTTAAATGTAATAAATACAGTGACCTTTCACTGTGCTCTGTCCACCTGGAGAAGGAGTATTTTTTTTTCTATGATACAACCATCGTTCTAGAGGTGTCCAATTATTTGTGGGTGCTTGATTTATTCCAGAAAAAAAACTGAATGCACCTTGCGTTTATAGGTAGAAAAGAATGAATCATTTCTAAATTATTTATATATTCAGGGGAAAAAAAAAAGAGCATCTTTGTCTTCCTTCTGAATCTTCAGACATTTGATGTATACCTGGAGGTAACAGGCTTTGAAGCAGGCATTCAGCATATGATTAATACATGTTAGAATTATCTTTTTGCCTTTGTTCAGTGAGGCCCTGAGCTGGGCTGAGAAAGGGTCAGAATCTTGTGTAAACAAAAGTCTTCAAAATAATTCCAAAAAGCAGCTATTTTTCAAGCAACCTTCACCATCACTTATTTACAGTCCCCAAGTGGCTTTTTAGTCTTTTGTGAGCCCATAAACGAGAGGATTGAAACCAGCACCAGCTCAGAATGGGCTTTCAGCACTGCTGTGGGGAAGAAACAGGAAGAAAATTCTGCAAATTAATTTATGGATCTTGTGAGGATCTTATTCTGTCAATCCTCCAAAGTTTTCTAAGATTTATGGCACCTGCAAGGGGAATAGAAGGGACCCTTCATGCTGGCAACCCTACAGTTCCTTCCTTCCTTCCTTCTCCTTCCTTCTCCTTCCTTCTCCTTCCTTCTCCTTCCTTCTTGTTATTTTTGTATTCCAACCCACTACTACTCACTCATGAATTTTAATACCTGAAGTGGTCTCAGTCCCATAAATAGTTTGGCTTTAACCTGGTGGAAAACTATTCCCAGAGGGACTTTCACCTGGACCCTGGTTAATAAGTTCTTGTTTCTTTGTTTGTTTGAGTGCTTTTCCAAATAGGTTGATGAACAGCAGAACAAAATGAAGCCATGTTGAAACTTCCCCTTTTTGCTCATTCATGATTAATATCAAGGGTTTTAAGTATGTTTGTGTTTTTCTATAAAAAGGCACAAATTCAGAGCCATGCTACAGTGGGCAGAATTGAATCCTGAGCCTTCCATTTACCTAATTGATCTTTTGGGTTGGTTGCTCTTGTTGCAGACTTGCAGACAAAGATTTTGCAGACAAAAATATTCATTCAGTCCTTCATTACTGAGTCCTACTTTTACTTTGTAAAGTAACTGGTGTGTGCCTTGAAAGATCACAAGGCATTTACAATGCAGAGCCTGTGGAAAATCATTCAGAACTAAAAACTGAAAATGCATCCAAAATTATTATGGTCAATTTCATATATTTGAAACGTTTTTGGTTTTGGTTTTGTTTTTTATTTCTAAGATACAATTGAATTCCTTTTGTAATTTCACCAGGGAGGTGGAAGAATATGATGTACTCAGAAAAAATACAGAATGAGCTGAAAGAAACACTTTCAGTTAAGAAATAACACAGTGCTTACAAGCCAGCATTATGGCAGTAAGACAATGACAATAATAAAGCCTGTTTAGGTGACTCACAGCTATAATTCCTGCTTTGCATCTCGTTTACACCATCAAATCCTTGTCATACCATGATAATGTTTTATATTTATGTAGTGTCTTTCATCTAAATGGCTTTCTAAGTGCTTCATGTGTTGCTTGGTGTGCAGCTTACATCAACTTAATCCATTACTTTAATACAGATATTTTTGTAGTGAAATAGAGCTGCTGTTTGTGTCCACATAGCAAAGGCTGTGTGCAGTCTTGAGGGAAAACCTTCCACATTTGTAGAGGAGATCAGGGAGAATGTAACACCGGGTTGCAATTCACCTTGACCACGCCATTTTCCATTAAATTGCTCTCGTGGAGAGTTTGGTATAAACTGATTTTGCTCAGGTGCAGTTTTCCAGCCCTCTGGGGCAGCACCCTGGGCTCCTGGGGTGGGAGGGAAGGTGGCTGCAGAATCAGCAGCACCACTTTGGTCTATGCACAAGTGTTGTGCCAAGTATTTCCTCCTCGCACTTCCCCTGCCTGTGAACTTGGAGCTCCAAGCACCAGTGGCTTGGTTTATCCTTCTCTGGCAAACTGGGCTTTGCATCCCGCTGAATTCCACCAGAAATGCTCATTTCTGACATTTATGAGACTCTCATTCCTGATTGATCCAGAATGCAAACCTTTGCGACCATTCTGAAAATTCATTTGCACTTGGAGATGTTCCAGGTACAGAGCTATGGAAAATATGTTGTTTTATGAGCAAATAAATCCTGGGAGCTCAGGTGCATGTACTGAATGACAGCGTGCAAAGGAAAAGGCACAAAGAGCAAAGAGGTTGAGAGAGATTCTATAGCTTGTCATCACATTCTCAAGAAATTAGACAAAATATGGTCACAAAGGCAGTAGGCTTCAGTGGAGGGAGATAATTGCAGTAATACAATTTCTCTGTGGAATTTCTAACAGAGACATATGAATTAATACAACTCATTATTTTCCATGTTTTTTGATATATAGAAGAGGAAACAAACACGATAGCAGCACAGAATACCTTCCGCTGGAATATCACCCTGATAAATGCAAACTGACACAGAGTTTTAATTTGTTTGTTCCTGATTGGGAATCACAGCATGCAGAATCTTAATGAGCCATTGGGTAGTGATCACCTACCCCAGGCACGTTTGTCTTGCTTTGTGTTTGCTGCTGGTGGCAGCTCTTTAATTTGGGTGTCAGTGCCCCTCTGAGAGAGTTTTTTAGTGGCTTCACAATGGTCTTGTCCCAGCCTGCTCACGCTGCTGTTGGACAGGAGGCATTCAGATGATTCTGATGCAGTTAAGTTCATCTCTTTGCTCTGAGAAATCAGTAAACAGAGTCTCATTTACTACAGAGGCCTTAAATGAGGCTGTGAGATAAGAATCTGATTTTCTTACCGTCTGGGTACCATTTCCAGCTATGTTTGATGCTGAGGTGGGGTCAGTGCCTGGATTCTCAGGTGATAACGTTTTGCAAAGTGATCTTTTTGTGTACCTGCCCCATGGTGGGAATCTGATTTTAATTTTTCTGTCAGTGCCCCCTGCCACTGCAATGTCCTATCAGCTCATTATAGAGCTCAGTGTGGAGGAGGATTTGGCTCAGTGTTACATCCTGGCTCCAGCAGGAAACAACCACTAAATTCAGCTTGCAAGATCCAGGGAAGTTTGTTGGACTGAGACTCTCTCCTCTGCTCAGAGTTGTATTTGAACACAGTTGTTTCGAACATTTCTGATCTCCCTGCCATCCCTTTACTGACTCCCGTGCTGTAAGAAATAGAAGCTGCTTGTTGTCACCCTCCAGGACTTCCATGCCCCGTGGAACCACACTGGTGATCCCTCACAAGAGTTCCAGTGTCCTTATCTGCTTCCCATCAGTCCAGCGCGATGGCAAACGCTGCTAACTCGTTACATTTGGAACTCTATTTGTGCACCTTCACAAGCCTCACACACTTCATCTACATCCATCACTATATTTCCTCAAAATTGTTCAGTTTCCCATTAACTGCTGCTCACTGCTTCCTTCTAAGTTTCAGTCCGTTTTCTGTGTATTTTACCACAAGATTTTGGAAACAGAAAAAAGAAGAACCGTGTCTTTTTCCTCTGCTATGTTTCTAAAACTTTAAAAATGACAGAATTGCTAAAATCTCTGGGCTGTGTGCATGATAAGCACAATAAACGACAGCATGGCACATCACAGAGCAGGTTAACTTCACATGTCAAATACTCAGAAGCAGGAAATGCACACAGCCCGTTCCAGCAAACCCACTCTGGCCCAGGGTACCACCTTCTAAGCTATTAGTGTTAAAATGGGTCCAAATGATAGCAGCTTAAATAAAGTACTGAACTCATCTACTTTATTCTTAATTTATAGTGGTGCTTAGGGGATGTGCAGATATTTAAAATGAGTAAAATCAATTAACTTGTGATCCAATTATTTGTGTTAGCCACTGTGGAGTTTTTCTTTTAGAGCACTGGTTCAGACTTTCCCAGTTAAGCACCGTGCTTTGAGAGTGTAAACCTTTCACTGTGAAATATGAGGAACCTTGGTTATTTTTCCTCTGCTTCTAAATCTAAATCCTATTTTTGCCCTTTCACAGTTTTTAAATTCCCTTTTTACTTTTGTTTTTGAAAGGGACTCAGTGTAGGTGTAACAGATTTTTCTAAATGTTGGGAAGTCTATTCCTTATATAAAGGTGACTGAACAGGCAAGAGTTCACCTTCTAGATAAAAGACACGATATTTTTCTAGGCCACGCTATTTCACAGTAGATATGTGTCTTTTGCAATCAGAAATCTGTGATTTATTGCACTTTTCACATTATAAATTTAGAGTAGACCTCTGTGACAACTTCTGTGGTCTGATCGTTCTGCTTTTCCATCCATCTTGAACAGATTTTAGTCTAACATTCCAGGCAGCTTCAAATATCTGTGTTTTTGTGGTTGTTTCCAGAATGTGAAGGATGCTGGGGTGAGGGTACCACTGTACTTGGAATTATTTGGCTTGGCACAGCCTTTCCCTGTGGATGTTGGCGTTTCCTTGACCTGCAGGAGTCAGCAGCTCAGCAGTGCTGTGCCCCCAGCAGGTCCATGTGCCCTTTCTCTTTGCAACTGAAGTTACTGAGGGCTCTTCCTAAATAAGGAGAAAATAAGGATGCAGAAGTAAAGCCAACCCCAGCTGAGATATCCTTGATTTAGATACCCTTAGCCTGACATTCCGTGTTTTTTGAACTAACTGGCACATCATGGCAACCTTTTCCATCACAGTCTGGCATCGACGGGGTAAAAATAGTAAATTTCTCTCACAGGCTTCACAATAATGAATCTGAATAAAACAGCCATACCTTTTAATGTTTTACCCTAACAGCTCTTACCATTCCCAAGGTGAGCCAGGGAGTATTGAACACTTAATTGAATCAGAGTGGAGGATTAAGGAAAAGATTTTTCCAAAGGATCAATATGAATTAGGAGCAGATGCCCGGTCAAATCTAAGGGTTAGATTCTTTTTTATTGGGCTCTGTGAATTCTGGTCACCTTTTTATCCAGCTGAATGGAAATTGTTGGGTACTGAACACTTGTGGGAAAAATTCTGACCCTTTTGGTTCTGGTGTCTCATATTATGCATGCTCAAGTTGAGACAATATGAAACAATATAAAAATATCAATTATTGGCTAATTGGTTATTTTCAGTCAGAGTAAGTATCCAAGTCTGCTTGACAGTGTCAGCATTTGGCTGAGCTGGAAGGAACACAATCTTGGTAATCAGTCTTCTGTTATTTCCAAGATTCTTAATAGAGTTTTCCTTCTAATTTGTTTCACAGCAAGTGAAAATATTGTTGTATTATCATTTAGAGTTAATTAAACCGCAAATGAGCTTAATGAACTGTCTGAAACAAAGCTCAATCACAACCTGTTACATACTAACTATCAAGATCAAAAGAATCTTTAAATTCTTTGTTAGATACACCAAAGAAGATAGAAATAGCCAGTTGTTAATGTCATCCTTTTATGAAATCAGGTTTGAGGCTGGAAAGCTTAAACTGAATGCATATACTCAAATTATACAGAAAAATTGAAAAAGCGTTTGGGAAGCCAAATCTATTGAAAAAAGAAGGAAAACAAAGAAAACTGAACACAGGGGAAGACATAGTCATCTTTTCTTTATTTTTGTATGAGGAAATCCACTTTACCTCCTATTTGTCCAGATTGGGAAATATATACATTAATAAAATGCCGCTTTCTGGTTTCGGTATTTTCACAAACTATTCTGCAGTGCTGTGACTTCTCATGTTCTGTAAGACAGAGGAAAAGACATTTAGTTTATTCAGGTCTTGAAGCCACTTGGGTGACTTTTGCCCTTGAGTGATGCAGCTTTTAAGAAGTGCAAGCACGGCAAAACCTATTTGTGTCATTAAAGTTTGTAATTTTGGGCTTTTGAAGACTTAATCCCTAGAAATGCTAAGATTTCCTAATGATCTATAACGGCAGTGCTGATGTTCAGCACTTCTCAGGATTAGGTCTCTTATCAGCCTGGTTTATCCACCTCTAAAGCAGGTATTATCTTATCACTCTTATATACAGTGCTTTTAGCACGTCAGCCCCAAGTACTTGAAAGGTGAGGAGTGTTATTAAGCCTGACCCTTACAAGCTTTTCCAATGGTTTCTTAATGTTTTTCCTACATAAATAAGAACGATGGAGAATAAACTAGAATTTTCTTACAGGGCTTGGCTGGTCGAATCGTACAGCAACACATTTCACAAGGTCACAAAAAATTCTTCCATGGCAAAAAGAAGGCAGCACTGACTTTTAGTTATGCACACAAAGTGGTAGCATGAGGTCCAATTATTTCTGAGTGCCTTAGGGCAAGCCCTCCAAAAAATGGTCTGGGAATGGTTTTTGTGAGACCTGTTTTGTGCCTCGATAGCAGTGCAGTGAAAAATGAATGTGGGTGGGATAATTCATGAGAAAAAGAGTGTGAAATGCAAAACTGGATTTGTTTGCAAATAAAAGTAGATTTGAAGGCAAGAGTGGTCAGTATGAGTCAGGTTCCTCTTCCCTCAGTTCCCTTTCTGGCAGTATATGCAGCTCTGCAGCACTGCAGGTATTTTCATGCTTCACTTTCCAGGAATATGAGCTGAACTGTCTCCTTGCGATCAGAATCTTCCCCAGCTCCATTCCTATCACATCGCTGCTTATCTGCCATCTATTAAATGGAGAGCAGCTGAAATGTGCTACCTCATATTTCATAGGTGAGAATGCATTATTTAAACCCCATAACATTCCGTTTCGGTCAAGGATTCCACCTTCCTCCTGTTGGGGTAAATAATTAATGCTGCCTTGGATATTTTGTGGATGTGTGTGTGGTCACTAAGTGGAAATAGTAATGATTTCCTCTGTGTTTTTTCCTAGTTCCAGGCCACAGTGAAGGAGGGGGTCACGGGTGTAATAGTGAACTTGACTGTGGGTGACCGGGACGACCCCGCCACTGGGGCATGGAGAGCTGTCTACTCCATCATTAATGGGAACCCAGGGCAGAGCTTTGAGATCCACACCAACCCCCAGACTAATGAGGGAATGCTCTCTGTTGTCAAGGTAAGAACAATTCCCTTCTGCCCTGTGTTGTTGTAAGGTTCATCCCCTTGGTTCGCTGCATAAAACAAGGCACAGCAGGGATAGGTTATTCAAAGATATAAAGTTGGCTGCCAGTCCCTGTCCAAACTATGAGTATAACCACTTCTTCTGTCACAGTAACCTTATTTTTTTAGTCACAAGGACTGCCTGCTCCTATCTGTATTGCCATTGTGCTTAAATAACAGCCAGATTTGCAGTAAGCATCACAATTAATAGTGAGACTTGACAACAAAGTTCCGTTTGTGGCTGAAGGTATGATTAGAATTCAAGGGCCCCATTTTGTTCACGTTTTAGAGAGCACACGCAAATAGTAGGGAAGTAAGGGGCATGGATTCAGACTGAATCCACATTTCTAAAGTGGATTGGTCCCACGTTTCTGAAGCCTCATAGGAAAATTTACTTCGCTTGTATGAAGACAATCCTATGTCTCAAACTTAAAAAATTTAAAAAAGAAAGAAAATAGCCCTGTTTGCTGCCTGTACCAGAACTCTCTCTTTTTGGCTTCAGAAGAGGCATTTTCAATTCTTGAGAGAAATGTATGTATTTCCATGGTAGTGCCTTTGATTTCAAGACAGAAGTTATGAAAGCAGCTTGTGTTATTGTAATGAGTATCTCCTGAGTGTGACTCATTTGTTTAACACATGCTACATATAAATAAACACGTATATATGAGAATTGGATTATGTCTACGGGGCATGGCAAAAAAAAATGTAAGCTCTTGGACAGAGGGATGTCTCCATGGGTTTTTTAATTCCATTATGTTCATTATCTTTGATGCCCTTTAGAACTGAGTGTGTCTAATCCTAAACTCTGACCAAGTTCCAGATGCTGGGAATGCTCTTGTCCCTTGCTGGCCAATTCTGCCATCTGCAAGTTTGCAATGGGCTAAAAGAAAAAGTGTTAAGTGTTGTCTTTGAACTTTGCCCTCTGATTTTCTGGTTTGCAGCCTTTAGACTACGAGATTTCGGCCTTCCACACGCTGCTGATCAAAGTGGAAAACGAAGACCCGCTGATCCCAGACATAGCCTATGGCCCCAGCTCCACAGCCACCGTCCAGATCACCGTGGAGGATGTCAATGAAGGCCCAGTTTTCCACCCAAACCCAATGACAGTGTCCAAGCAAGAGAACATCCCCATTGGCAGCGTGGTGCTAACGGTGAACGCCACTGACCCGGACACTTTGCAGCACCAGACCATCAGGTGAGAGCAGAGCCCTCTCATTTTTTATCCATCTCAAAGTGGGAATGTCTTTTGTGCCCAAGAATTTGCCTGCCAGTGTAGAATTATGTTAAAGTTTTTTGGTTCTACACAATAAGAAGTTACTTTTTATATTTTTTTCCTGCAATTAGAGAGTCAGTTTGTTGAAAACACTGTGTTAGAGAACAAGAATTTTCCACACCATGAGATTCCTACAGTAGAACAATCAAGTGCCACAAGCAATAGACTTGGTTTGCATAGTTCCAAAACTACTTTTAACCTGCTTGTTTCCTCTTCCTTCATGAGAGCCAGTGAAGATGTGTAAAAGTTGAAAATGTGTAAAGAAATGATTCATCTGTTTTACGTGGGCTTTAAATCAGTTTATGATAATTTATAATGTCCCTCAGTGAAATAATGACTGTCCATCCACTTTCAAGAGCTGAGAAAAGATTTCCCAGTGACAGGCTGAAGCTAAAGGAAGCTAAGACTTGGCCTTTTCCAGATAAATGAAAATAAATTATTATTTCTGTGCTGTAATAATATAATCCCACATATGTGCCATGTCACAAGGAGCAAACCTAGGTATTACATGGTATCATCATTTTATATTTTGATCCATCTGGTTTGGTCTTTTCACTTGAGATTCTATGAAAAATGAAAAATCAACCACTTCATTCTCTAAGGCTAAGGTGGCTTTCCAGACAGCTTTTCCCAGCATTTGAAAATTACAGGTTAGACACTACCACTAAAACCTACAGCTGTGTTTAATTTTTCATTCCTCCTTGTAAGTATCATTTCCCCCAGGTCTCAGTGTATGTAAAAGGGTATAAACACCTTGTGAGAATGACTTCAAAGCTGCAGCTGAACAATGGCTCTGTCAATCCATACCACAGGCAGAGATTTCTCTGCTGTCACAGGGTTATTTAGCAGTGATTGTGCAATGCTTAAAGAAGGTTTGACACATGTACTGTCCTGCAAAAAAGAAAGCTGCTGATCTTGAGGATATTCTCTGTCAGTAAAAAGTGTTGGTGAAAATGTCACTGGAAAGGACTCAGATTTGAATGACGAGGAGGTGAATTTAAGCAGGTGAGTGTGTTCATCTCCAAGGAAGGAGGAAGAAGGCAAGGCAGTAATTAAAAGTTTCAATTCTCTGCATTACCTCAAGGACAACGTTGTTAATAACATGAATAGTTCAGTTTTTCTCCTTTGACTTCTACCATAGAAATATGAGTTTACCTGAAGCATGATTCTTAACACACCTTTCCCCTTGTTTTCTAAATGGATTTATTTATAGAATAATTTTTATTCTTATGTTTAGCTTTTGCTAAGAAGACCTCTTATTTCATTCACAAAATTTTGTGTCTATGGATGGAATTTCTGTTGCTTGTCAGACAGGGCAATATGACCCTCAGCAACTTTTCTCAGAACCTGGCTTGTTCAGGGAACAGATATTATTTCCTTCGGGTTTTGGACTGACTTTCAGAAACACAATTATTGAAGTTCCCCATGATTTATGTATTTTCATGGGAGATGGGAAAACTAACATTCATTAGTGTAACAGCTGGTTTTGTGATGCTAAAAGAGAAAAGCCAAGAAAATATAAGGATTTTTATCAAAACCAACAATCCAGGAGCTATTACCTGAATTTTTCCCCTTGACCTACTGGTATTGCTGAATTTCTCCAAACTACATTGACCCTGAATTTAAAGGGCACCTAGTGAGTCACTGAACACTCTTCAATTATCTTTAAGTGTGGTGTGTAGCCAGTCAAGTAACATAAACATGTTCTGCAGTCCACCGCATCTCAAAACTGTCTGCCAAGGAACTCTCAAACCTTGACGAACTCACAGTCTAAACAGAATTTTCCCAGAAGTTTTACTGTATCTGCATAGCCAAACATGGACGGTTTATAGACAAAAGCAAGATTTTTTTTCTTTTATGTGCAGAAAAGAAGAGCAGAATTAAGCTAAACTGGGCTGGGAATGAGGAATGGTCACATAAAGAAACTATGGAAGTGGAAGTGATTGTATAAGTTAGAAGGAAATAATGCAAATGTATTGGAAATCTGGGAAATGGTTGAATGCAAAAGGCTAATTTGACTACCTGTCAGTCCTATTGCTAAAATAACAGGAAAGCATAAACCAGCACTTTTAAAAGATGTTTTAATGCTGACAGGTGTTGAAACACCTGGGTACCAGCAGTGAAGAAGACTGTGGTATGAGAGCAGCATCTGCAATTAAAGACAGGGTACAATTCCATGTGTAAAGGCCAAAACCACTCACTGGTTGGGATCTGGCCTCAAATTCCCTCAGGCAGGTGTGTGTTTAGAGGCTGGGACAATGTCCAGGACTTTTAGAGCACAGATACCAAACTTTGTGGTTCTCAAACTATAATTGTGCCATCAGTCCTTGCTATGACTAAATGGTAAAATAAAGGCCAAGCAGGGACAGCTGCCTCCTAAATGAGATATTCCATTGCATATTAATGACCACGAGTGAGCAATGTTTTGTGTGCAAGATGCAATGAATGTCAGATTTGTGCTGTGTGAACCATGTACATCACACCCAACAAAGTATAAACCTCTTCAAAATGGGCAGACCAGCAGAGAATTAATGTTGGTGGGCTTTGGGTTCTTTTTTTCAGCCTATTACAACTGAAATAGATCTAACTGCAGGGATATTTTTAGTTAATTTTCTGTATAGAACTTGTAGAAGGAGCTGCTGATTATTTGTAATCAGGAAATTTAGTTACTCTACTAGATATAACATGATAAATGCATTTCAAGACCCACAAAAAAGAGTAGAGAAACCATTTTTGCCATTGTCTGCAACTAGATTGAATTTATTCTTTGAACAATGAAGATCTGAATCAGAATCAAATTACTTATCTCTGAAAAACGTGGCTTACTTTGTAAAATTTCCTAAAGACAGCTGTACTTTTGAAGCAATTTTCCTTCTTATTCTTCAGCTTGATGTGTTTTTGCAGGCTGAGGAAGAATTTCATTTCAAAGCTCAACCAAGCTGGCAAAAATGTGTTTCAGTGAAAAAAATGAGACTCCAAAATCACAGACCTCGAGCTGTGGCCGTTTGTCTGCACACGAGTGGCAGAAGTTGCACGGTGTCAGCTCTTCCCTGATCCACTGATGTTACCATCCCAGAGGAGCTCGAGGTAGAGGTGGGAGCATCATCCTGGAAATAAGAGGTGGAAAACAGTGTTTGTTCCACTCTCATTGCTCCCAGAAAGAAAAAAATCCTGTTCAGGCAGGGTCACATTTCTCACATTCATTAACTTTTTTTTTTTTTTTTTTTTTTTTCCCTTTTTCTTAAGCATTTAAATCTCTCTGTGGTTTCCATCTTTTCTAGAATTAAAAAAATGAAAGAAATCCAGCAGGCCCCATTTTAATTATAACCCAAAAATTTATTAGTAGAACAGTAATGAAGTTTCTGAAATTTGATTTCTTAATCAGGGATCATTGTTATTTTTGTGCCAGATTTGAGAGTTTAATTTTGGGTACTTCTTCCCAACCTCTGAAATTTTAATCAGAAGTTTCAAGTGTACATGTCAATGAGAAGTTAAAGGCCAAATTTAATAACATTTTCTACCTTGGGAAATTAAAAGAAGAACCTCACTCTGAAATCCATTATTAACAGTAGATCTTAATTAAACACAGTTATGGTTCTCAATATTTGACTGTGTGAAGAGATTGGTTTCAGTATTTTTCCCTTTTTTGGGATTCAACAAGTCCAGAATATTCAATAGTTAGGCTTTTAACTATGTGTAAATAAGTTGTTTACTGCAGTGTATTTGTAATTTTTAATTAGAGCAGTGTTGTTTTCTGGTTTCGTGGCTTATCGTGGCAATATATTTTTATTACCTACTGTGCTCTTGGATTTTAAATTATTTATGTAAACATATTGTTTCAGTATTTATTCTCAGTAAGCAATGTGACTCAATGCTTCAGAAATATCTTCACAAGAAAAGTTTATTACAGCTCTAAAGCATATCTAATTCATTAAGTAGAATTAAAATGCAGCATTTGAAGCTGGAGAACTCAGAACCCAAACTGCATCGAGTTTCATGGGAACATGAAAGGCTGTAGAAATATCTGAAGCACTCTATGTAAATAAGGTGTATATTTGTATATAATATTTATATCTGCACTGAATCGAGCTGCCCCACCTAGCACAAGTGGCTCCTGGAAGCACAGGGACACTGTTTCCAAACTCTGCTAGTCTGGAAATGGCAGCAAAGTCATTTATTATTGTCAGCTTCTCCAAATAACAGCTACTGGTCTGTCTGGAAGGGGATAGACTCTGTCTGGATATAAATTACATTTTTCTGTGCTGCAAACTAAGTGTTAATGAGGCCTCATCCTGGAGCATCAGACCAGGGGGATGAGGAGGCTGAACCCACCTGAATTAAAAGTGATTGTGTTTGTTTGCTGCCTCAAAGGAGGTTGTAGTGATTTGGGGCTCAGACTTTTCTGCCCTGTCTCAAGTGAAAGGATGAGAGGAAGTGGCCTTAAGTTTCCCAGAGGAGGTTCAGATTAGACACTGGTAAAAAATTCACTGCAAGAGCAGTCAGGAATTGGAATAATCTGCCCAGGGAGGTGGTGGAGACACAGATCTGGAAGTGTCAAGAGGTGTCTGGATGTGGCACTTGGAGATGTAGTTTAGGAGTTGGATCTCGGTTGATGGTTGGATCTTGAAGATCTCTGCAACCCTGATGATTCTGTGCGTGACTTGTCTTTTCACCAAGAGCCACTGGACAATGGACTGGTCAATGACTTTGGGAATGGGAATTTTTGCTACTGGGACACATTTTGCTTTAGATTGGATCATCCTGACTTTGGGGTTGGTGCCTGTGGAGTTGGTGGGAGTCAGTGGAAATGTTCCAAACTCTAATCAGTGTCAAACATGATCTGCATGCTATTTGCCCAAGCAAAATAAAATGGCTGCCTAAAATTCTATAAAAAAGGGCTGAAGCTTCACTGAAGTAGGAGTCATAGCTCAGTGAGTTTCTCCCAAATCTCAAATGGTTGAGAACACTGAGGAGAATTCTCTGGAAAAAGCGAGTTTCCTTTCCTTGGCTGCCAATCCCCTCCCTTCCACACAGCAAATGTATAAGCCATGAATTGCAAAGACAACTCAAAAAGCCTTTTTCATGTCTCTTGCCAGGATTTTTTCAGAGATCCTGAACCCCCTGTGAACAAGGATGAGGCTTCACATCACATTGCTCACAACCACTTAAGGGATCAATTTTGCATACTTTGTCACACATCAAGCCCTTTTAAAGCACTTTTGTTGCTAGTGGAGGTCAATAAACTTGCTTTTTTGGGATACGCTCCAACCACTTCCAGAAGTACTACATAATGAGAGAGGGATGGGATGACTTAAAGAGTGAATGCTTAGGAAGTAACACACTTAGTCATGGTTAAATATGTCTCCTAGAGTCTGAAGGACTTGTCTTTGATTCCTAACAACAGGAGATTTGTTTTCCTTGTGCAGACAGAAGAATAGCTCCATTGTTACAAATGAATGGCTGAGCCATGCTCTCAGCATGCAGCACCAGAGTTTTTCACTGTAAATTATACCCAGGAGCATCTCAAGTTGGCTCTGCAGTTTTATTTATGGCCTGACTGAACCCAGCCACTGGGAATTTGTAGTGCATCTCTGGATCTGAAGTTGCTGCGTGTTGGGCAGTGTACATTGTTTTTCTCTTCCTTTCTCTTTTTGAAGTTAGATGGAAAGGCAGGGAGAGACGGAATCTGCTTGAAACAAAGAAAAGTTTTTTCACTTCTGTCTTTGTAAAATCTGAAACACAGAAACACCAGCTCTGGAGAGCTGCAGGTATTGGGGTATCCAGCAAACAGTGCCAGAAAAGAGGAGATTGAATCAACTCTGAAAGGAGGAACTTGGACAATTCTCTCATGCTGCACAGCCACCACATGTAATTGCAGGTTCTCAGTGGCCAACCACTGGCTCAAGAGTATTTTACACAGCACTCTTTATTGAAACTGTTCCTTGAAGGTGTTAATACTGTCTGAGTAGACAAGTAATGTGATTCTTGTATTTTGCTATCATAAAACTGAAGGGAACAAATAGTAAAAAACTTGCATTGCCTTTTTTTGTTTTGGTCAGTTTGACCAAACTGACTTCCACTTTTTGTTTACTGAGCAAAGTAAATGACCCCTCTTTCCACCTACAACAATAAGGGAAAGAAACAAAATTGTTTCTGGAGCAGTGCTGTACCTCCTTTACTCTCCTCTCATACCCAGAACCACACTGATGTAACTCTGGAAGGGTGAAAACGGCTCAGGAGTGAAATCAGCCCCATTTTCCCTGTGCAGAAGATGGTTTGTAGCTGGCCAGCACTGTCTGGATATATCACTAAGGCTGAAGTAATGTGGAGGAAGCAGCTGGTTAAAAAAAGAAAAAAGAAAAAAGAAAATAAAAATTTTCAGGTGGGAGCTACTGAGATGAGACAGAAGAGAACAAATGACTGGAATTAAATCCCACTGCTGAGAGAATTGAAACACCTGCCAAAGCTGCAATCCAAGCCCTGTAAAAGCTGTGGACAGCACCTGATGCTGACCATTGGGGAAAGCCCGTTCCATCTCTGTCAGCTCCAGTAGCGGAGCTGCAGAGGGGCAGGATGTGCTTTTCCTCAGAGCTGTGAGCAGATGTTGATAGTCTGCCTCCCAAGCTCTGTTATTCAGTCCCTTTGCTCCTCACAGGCATCCCCTGGCTGCTTTAATTTAGCACTGACCTGTCAGCACCTCCCTGCTCGCACTGGGAGGGTCCCTGGCATCACTGATCCCCCAGCTCTTCCAGTGTCTCTCATGCTAAGGGACACCTCTAACTCTCCCCCGATGTTTCTTTTTGCCCTCTTCTTACTGATATTCTCTGCCTCTGTGTTGGGGTAGATGTTTGACCACTTCTTCACTTCTTTCTGCTTTTGTATATCTTAATTTTCAGTGCTTGAAACCAATCCCAGCTCACCCGTTCTTTGTTACACCAGTTTTTGCCTTGCTGGGAGGTGAGGGAGCTTCCATACTTGCCTTGTCTATACTCATATCTTATCTTGTGTGAACTCTTGTCTCTCCCTAGCAGCTGCCAAGGTTTGAGGAAAGGTTAATGTACGTAAAATGTTGGTACAGCATCTGTTTCCTTGTCCTCTCCTGGTAGAAAAGGAAACAGAGCAGGGAGGAGATTTTCACCCAGACTGAGTGAGGCTGTTCTAAAGAACACAGTCCCTCTCCTGAGGGGGAAAAAAAAAAAAAAGATCAATCCCTCTCTCCTTGATTGGTCTCTGAAATAGCAGAATTGTCTGAATTAAATGATTAAAGACTACCTAAAGCAGGGGGGCCAGGTATCCTCAATCCATGATTCATCGTTTTGCCCAGAACCCAACTACTGAAGCTAGACTTCATCACTCCTGACAATACTTGTCAGAAGATCCTCTTCTTAAAATTTTCCACTGTTCTACTCTGTTGGCATAAATCATACTTAATATGTTGATATTAAAGCTGTGGGTGATAGCATTGAAAATCTGTGTTTCCATGAAATCAAATAAGCCATAGACACCTATTTCAGCTTGCCTTGATATTACCTTTAGAATCCTGAATTCTTGATTAATAAGGAAGAATGTAGCATTTAAGGGGAGTTTAATTAGACCCTCTGTCTTTATCCTGCATAACAATATTATGCCACATTATGATTTCAACCGTGTCAGCGCTCAGAATGAATGGCTGTGAACTGTGAAATTATAGGGCACATTTTTCATGTCACCGACTAAACAATATTGCAGATCTTCTTGAGAAATATAACAATAGGATCTATCAGTCACAAGTTATGCTTGCAGTGGAAGGCAGATCTAGACAATAACTCACTTTGTCATGACTGTTCTCTTCTAGTCTCAGAAAAGGCAGGATTTTGTCTCTGGAAGAAGTAAAGAGTATCTTGATTATAATAAGTTAGCTATCAAGTTTGAGGACACAGTGTGAGGAGTCGTGTTGACAGGGAAGGGGGTGGTATGAATTTCTCTTAATATTTTAAAGCTATTGAATTCTGGAGTCTCACTCAGCCAGGTTTGAGCGTGCGTGAACGTCCATGTGTAGTTACAGCTTTCAGTGGTGCTTTGATAGAAATTTATTTGGACTGGTAATAGATATGATTGGAGTTCCAGGCACCAGTGGTGGTTTATATGATGGCAAAAGCTGGAAAACCAAGCACTGAAATCAAAGTTTTCCAGGAAGATTGGTGCTGCACCCAGGCCTGGATCCTGCCATGAAGGGAAAGTGTCTAATTAAGCAATTCAGCACTTGTGGCTTTAAAGCAGGTACAGAATTTGGATGGCACACTGTGGCCATACTTCATTAATTTGCCATCTCCACACTAAGGGCAGAATAAACCCATGGGAACTCCCAGTTCAGGGCAAAACTCCCACTGAATCTGGGAGGAGGTTTCCATCTGGGAGCAGGAGCTTTCCCAAAAGCACAGAATTTCTGTGTGTTGTGTGTTTACAGCCACTGCTCCATGGCAAGGCAGCCCCAGCCTGTGGATTTCAAGGTATAAAGGCCCCATCTCCTTTCAGGCTCACAGATGGTTATCCTTGGAGTGGAATTGAAGTTCACTGAAGAAATTGTCAGAAGGTTTAAGCACTCATTTTTACTAAATGGAGCTCTGCAATGTTACTGTAATAGGAAAAATGCCTTGCAGAGTTCAATTGGAATTTTTCTATTAACTTCGTAATAAGGATGCCAATTTCTGCAAAATAGTTTCTGAGTAAGGGTGAAATTATGCACTTTGTTAAGCAGCAGTAAGCCTGCAAATTCATTCTTGGTTCAAATGTGAATTACTAGGGACTGACTTCTTCCTAATTTTACGACCATTATACTCCAGGTAAATATGCCTACAGAGACATGCATGCCTGCTCTATATACAGCCAGAAAATTATTATCCATGGGATCCCTCGGGCAGCTCCTCTGGGTAGTGCTTAGCACCACATCCCCTTGGAGGTACCAACCCTTCTCACCCAGATTTCACTGAATACTCCAAACCCTGGAGAATTTTTGCACAATTACCTGTTTTAATGGGTCTGGCAGAGTACTGCTTCCTCTTTCACATGGGAAATTTCCACAAGAATTCTCACTGCCTAAGGCCCAGCCTCTCTGGAGATCCAGCCCCGGGTCATTGGTAGCATTTTACACAAATGCAGCCCCAGCCTTTATCTAATAATGCTTCAGGACTAAAATAAGGAATTTTTCTATTAGTACAGAACAAGGTGTGCAGCTTCTGGCCCTGGAATCCTCTAAGTTATTAACCAGTGTTTGACAAACAATTTAGCACAGAAAGAAAACAACAGTGTCTCAGTTGTGCACATCTCCATGTCAGGGGTGTTAAGTTGTGGAAACTGCTACAGAGCTTAGATTTTTAAGTGCAAGGAAAAAGAAAAAGAAGGAAAGGACCCTAAAAGGCTTTAACCTTTGTGTAACTGTGCTTTTGAATAAGTCCTTCTTTGTGCAGCTCAGTGAGTCTTTTCGTCACAGTTTCTGTCATTTCAGGGGGAAAAAAAACCCAGATTCTTTTACAGGTTTTGAGGCTTCCAGTTTTTTGTCTGTCAAATTGAAACATTAAAATTCATCCCACTATGATGCTCTGGACCTGCATTGAAAGTGGCTGGCAAAACATTCAGAACCCAAAAGACAAGGGAAAAGGGTGTGAGAAGTTTAATTCCTGGGGTCCAGCCCGGGGTTAAACAGCATGAATTAAGCAAGACATAACAGTGAACTGGAATTTTAGAAGATCAAATACACTCAATTCACAGAGCACTATATTTGTGTGCACTGAATGCAATGGATATTAAGCAGAAAATAAAACTATATACAGCCAAATAGTGGAATACTTTTGGCAAAATATTTACCTCATTAGTGCCACCCTGCAGGCAGGCAAGGCCTGGTTGAAAGTTTAGCAGCACTGTCAATGTGGTAAAACAACATAAGCAAGTCTCAATCTTCCATTTCCTGTCTTTTCAGTGCTTAAGCCCTTAACATCTAATGAAAGCTCTTTTTGTGTCATAAATGAATACTTATCCGGAGCTTTCCCCTCTAACCTCTTCACATTTTCCCTCACTGGCCAGTAGATTTCTTAAATGACACACATTTGTCATGTTGTTTAATATATGTCTGGGGGGGACTTGGTTATTATGATGATGAACCTGATATAAAAATTGTGCTGTGCAGAGTAGATTTGTTGTAGGCAGCACATCAGAGCAAGCCCTCAGATGCACACAGGATGTGTACCCTGGCAAGAAAGAAGCTTTTTAACCTGCAGAGGGAAATTACTGAGACTTCTTCAGCATGAACTCACCTCTTAGTATATAAAAGATAATTTTCGGTAAAGAATATACTTTAAATTTTTATTTCCTTGAAAAACACAGGAGGGTTTAATATGTTGTATATTATATATAAAAATACACCTTGTGACTTTTTTTTTCAGAATAGGAAATTCCAGGAACCAGGAAATGCAGGATTTCATTTTGGTCATCCTCTATTAATATTTAGCTGTGCAAGGACAATTTTGTCTTACAGTAACATCACTCAGACAAGGGATACTACAACGAACATCCCCTGAGTGAACATAACAGAGTGTGGAATCTGAGTTTTAATGTTTTCATTCAATGGGTGGAAAGCAGTATTTTGTTTTCTAGCATCCCTTGGATGTTGGGTGTTAGAGATTCCTATAGGCAGAAAGGTGGGGAAGAAGGAAATTCAGCACAGCAACCCCTAACAAATGGAACAGCCTGGACTTGATGACTTTGGAAATGAAACACCCAAGACATGGTTATGCACAACCTTGAAACATAAGGGCCAGGTGGGTAAGAGACATCCATGGACAGCTGTAATGCCTGAGAATCTGATTTACTAAGGTTAGAAAAGATAGATCACACTGCCCTGTTCATTTTTCATGGTCATTAAAGAGAGGGAATTAGGCAAAGGAACAAAACTGTCTGAAAATAAAGGAAAAGATGTGACATGATATCACACATTGCTGCAACATTCAGGATAGAAAGAGGTCTCATTTCTTTTGTATAGTTCAATGTAATCGGTCAAACAAAACTCAAATAGGGCATTGTCCATTCTTACCAAAAGAATGAAAGAGAATTAATTAAGTTTCTTCTATAAAACTGCACCCATGAAGTGCTTAGTGTATTTGAAATCAGCTGGAAAAAAAACCCCAAAATCTTAATTTAAGAGTTATTGTTAGCCAGGAATAAATGTGCCTTTTTCTTCACATTATCAGGTGGTAATGTAATTTTTCCTTGGATATTATGTACTCACATTATCAAACACGCTACTGAATTTCTCACCCACCGTTTCCTTTTCTTGTTACTGATGCTACAAGGTTGGAAAGTGTTTTTCCTTGGTGGGTATTTATTCCTCTGGGCTACATAACTATACAAAAGCACTGGGACAGTCTATTTTCCTACTATGAATACAATTCTTTTTAAACAAAGCTAAGCAAGAGAACTAAAAGGAAAAACACATCAATTTTTGCATTATTGATAACAAAGTGACATATTTTATTTTATATTATCTCCTGCTCTTGCACTGTCCCACAGAGAATTCAACTTTAATAAGAGATGCTTAGGTTTAAATAGGCAACAAGCCTAAACAACAACTCCTAAATAACAACTCCTAATTAACTCCTCAGTTGCCATCAAACTGTGACCAAAACCATTCTGATTCGATTCCGTTTCATCCTGGAATGGTTTGCCTGGGTTTGGAACACCACATATCTCCTCCCTGAAGTTAACATTTAGCAAGGCCACGTGAAGGGTTGGAGCCAGGACAAGCCTTTGATTCCCAGTGTCATACCAGGAGTTAGAAATGTGGTGGAGTGCTCATCCCTAGAAGTGACCAAAGCCCCGTGGATGTGGCACCTGGGGACACGGGTTAGGGGTGGCCTTGGCAGTGCTCAGTTAATGGTTGGACTTGATGATCTTAAATATCTTTCCCAATCTTAACGATCCCGTGGTTCCACGACTCTGTGTGCCAGCGGGAACTTGAATTTCCAGCACAGGGCTCTGCCTCTGTCCAGCTCCCTCCTTCAGGGACCCCGTGGGGGACAGAGGGACAAGTAGTGTCATTTTGTTGGTTTAGAGCTGTCATTGATGCCATGGTGGGTACAGATGTGTTGGTGGAACCTTCCAGCCTCGCTAGCAAAACTCTTCCTGCAGGAAAACGGAGCTGATGGGAATGCATCCCTGTGTGCTCGGAGCTTGTCATGGGGAGCTGGTGGCAGCAAGGGCTGTGGCACCCACAGGCTGTGGCAGCAGGAGCAGCAGTGGCTCTGCAGGAGAGGCTGAGGGTGCTGCTGCAGCCTCCTGAGGGGTCACACAGCTCTGCTCGCTGAGCAAATCCCCTCTACGAGATGTCAGTTCTAAATTCAGCTGTTACTGTGAACGGCAAACACAAAATATCCTTCTGAGGCTGAGCTCCACACTCAGCAAAGACCACAATAATGGGCCAGGCAGTGCTCTAATGTGAGAAAAACCCCAAGATTTAAGCCAGGTTTTGCTTGGATCAGGTTCAGCTCAACTCCCAGGATCAATGTTTTCCTTTTCCTTCAGTGAAGTCTGGATTCCAATGTGGATCTTTGCCACTCAAGATTATGCCTGTCAAATACATGAAAACATACTTATAATTAGTGGATCAGCAGCCAATATCTCACAAAAATGAGTGTCTGGAGGGAACCCTGCAGCAGCAGCATATTCGATCCTGGCTGTCCCATCATGTTTAACTAGAGCTGGGGACAGGGCTGTGTGCTCGACAGGGAGAGCAGAGGGAAGGAGTAGGGCTGGGGCTGCTTTTCCTGCCAGGCCTCCGACTGCAGCTTGCCAAGGAACTCGGAGGATTTCCTAAATCAGCAGAACATTATTGCTCTCCCGTCATCTCCGTGCTATGCCTTGGGAATAGCTGAGTCTCAGAAACCAGCCCTGTGCAAGTTCAGGCAGCTCGGGAATCCCCCAGCTCTGTCAGCACAGGAAACAACTGCGATTGCTTTTCTGGCACTATCAGCTCCTTCACAGATTTGCTGTCTGAATTGCAACTTCTTGCACAGCCAATTTATTGTGTGTTAAATTTTGTCCTTTCTTATGCTACCCCTGTTTTTTTTCCCTTGAGCTTTGTTGCCAGGCTAAGAAAATGCCAGTGAAAATATTTATGCTGGTTCATCCCTTTCAACCCAAACCGTTCCAGGATTTTCTCTAGCACTGTAGAGGTAAAAATTACATATTGTAAGGGTTAGGATGGAGGAAAGTCATTCTATTAATAACTCTGAGTGCCTTGGGCTGTGGAGCTGTGGTCCCAGGGACCATGTGTGGATGCTCACATTGAGACACTGCTCTTTCCATGTCATTTGTGAACATTCTTTGGCTCCCAAAGAGCTGTCATTAACAGGAAATGTTGTTAATGTTTAGTATCAAAGCAAGTAATTCTGCTAAATCTGCAGGAGTTGATTCCCAAAATGTCCCCCTTGGTATTTCTTGCTCCTCTAGCAACAGGGAGAAAGGCCTGTGCCAGTTCTAGACTTTATTATTAATCATTTGCAGAGCGGCAAGGTGTTATTCCCCATCACTGGGATATCCAGTGTCCTCCAGATTTGTATTGGACTGGAATTCTTTGAAAAGTACTGATGAGAAAAGGCAACAAAAGAGTCAAGTGAGTGTGCAAGAGGCAGCTGAAGGTGCCCAGGGGTGCCTGCTGCTCTCACTCTGCTTTGAGGCACCGCTGTAGTGAGGGCTTCTCACTGGCACAGGACACAAACTGTGCTGAAATGATTATTCAGCACACTTGTTACCCTTCCCTCTTGGAAATTAATTTGCAGAAACATTAATTCACTTCCCTCATTAGAGATGAGTCCCAGAGTCAATAGCAGCCAGGCTGGGATTAAGTTTGGATGCACAGGCTCAGGATGCAAACTGTGCTGAGCTCCCTGCCCTGCCCCTTTGGGAGGTGTTTCCAGGCCAGGGTGTTTCCACTGTGACTTTGGTATCAGCCAGGGCACAGCTGAGGTTTCCTGGAAGCTGCCAGAGCAATTCCTGCCTGGGAGCAGCCAGTCCAGCAGGAGCTCTACTGATCTGGATAGATTAAAACTTCACAGTGTGAGCCACTTCCAACCTCCTTTCCGCCCATCCCTTAGAAAAAAGAACGGGAGAAGCTGCAGAAATGTGCTATTCCATGGCTCTGTTCAATACTGACATTTCAGTGGTGGATCTGCTGGGCTCCTATAAAATTTTTCCAGTTTTTCAAAGCTACGAGGGTGGTTCTTGGACACAGGGAGCAGCAAATGGATTTGCAGTGGGAGCAGCTGCCTTTGCTGGAAGCACAGGCACAAAGAACAGGCGTGTGCAGAAACTTTGATAGAGTTTTGCTGCCAAAAACCTTCTCTGGGTAGTTTGTAAAAGACCCTGCAGCTCATTTGATGTTGATTAGCTTTTGAGGCACAACTGCTACAATGAGAAAACTTTTACTGATTTGCATGTGTTGACAATTATTCTAACAGTAACAACCTGATTATACCAGTGTGTTAGTCCCAGATATGGTGTATTATTCCCTAGCTTTAGGAATAATTCTGGTACTTATAGCCTCTGGCTTCATTTAACCATAGCCCTAATCACTTCTGATTAAAACATACATAAATGAGTTTGTGGAAGTTTTTTTTTGTTACACCTCAGCTTCTAGGATTTTTTTTGCCCCGAAGGAAAAAAAAGAGAAAATTAGGTTTCAGCATAGAGAAATGTTTGAAAGACTGTACAATAATAACAAAAAATATTTTCATTTCCAGAGCATTTTATTTAACCGCCTCATTAATACAATTTTATTATTTTCATTTGATTAATTGCTGTAGGTTTTGAGTTTGGGTTTATTTTATTATTCTAGTCGCTCCTGTTATTTTCTTCGTGTTTACCAAGGGGTTTACACCATTATTTCTCCACACAAATAACTAATTAGTCAACCATTTTCTCATTTGACATTTCTCAGTGGCGGGAGACTAAAAACTGAATTTCATCTAATTTTTCATTCTGTTTTGATTGTATCATTGGAGATAGAGAATTGTGATGAAAGCCAGCCTATTAAATCCCTGATGTGACAAGCAAAATAAAGCTGGACTGAGGAATCTTTATCTCAGATGGGGAGATGGGGTGCACCAAAGTGCTCTGCAGGTGGAAACAGGAGCAAATCCTGCCTGTAGTGTGGCCACAGCCTGCAACCCAAACCCTCAGGCCACAGGAACCACTTCCAGGGCTAAAATCCCTGAGATCAGGGCCAGACAAGGACCAAGGCAGGGAATTGTGATGCCTGTTCAGACAGGATCAGCATAAGGCATCTGAAAACTTAAGTCTGGACATGAACTCCCACAAACTTGAGGGATACTCTGGGGTCACCCAAGAAAAAGCTGCTGCAGGGAGTTACAACAAAAGCTTTGATGCCCCACCTGCAGAGCTGAGGGATTCATCCTGGAATGCACCCAGGTTATCAGAGAAATGTGCGTTTTCAGTGGCCAAAAATGCACAGAGTCACCTGTGGCACAACACTGAGGGGGGAGGGGGTTAATTATTTTTTTTAATTGTACTCTAAGTTGACATTTCCAGCCTGTGAAAATACAGACGGTCTGCAAGCCCATAAATCCATCCCACGAAGCTGAAAAATGGCTCTTGCATAAATCCCCAATCTTCAGTGAGTTTAAAATTGCACCTGACCTAACACCTTTCTCAACAGCATGGCCATAAAATGTGATTTATTTCAGGTTTTAGGTTTTAATGATATATGTATATGATATATTTATTCTGATTAATAATAGTATCGATTGCAGTTAAATTTGCTTTTCTACATTTTTGATTTTTATTTTTTTAAAGAATCTAGCCGAAGTAATTTGAGCATGTCCAAATGTCTGCAGGAGAGCACTGCAGGAGGTTTTTCACAGCCTGCTGCACATGTAGCATAGAGCCACACTTTTAGTGCATTTGAATCTGAATTCAAATCTGTTCATTTCATATGATTTAATGGTAAAGAAAGCTAACCATGTTTAGCTTGGCAGCTGGAGTGTGTAAATCAAAGACGGGCACTGGAAAGTATAAGCAGAGGTCAGTTCAGATTTTATTTTCCTTTCTGACTCTCTAACAACCTCTTTGGAAGATTGAGTTAGCTCTGTGTTAATAGAGCGTGGTTACAAGGACTGTGTTTAGGCCAAGGCTTAGGCCAGACACTGTGAGGTTTAAGATTCACAACAGGTCCTGAAAACTGTCAGTGACGATCTCCAGAGGTTCCTTCCAACCCCAACCACTCTGTGATTCTCTGGAATCACAAAGTTAGACACACAGTTCTGAAAGCCTTGAGGGTGATTCTCTGGAATCACAAAGTTAGACACACAGACAGTTCTGAAAGCCTTGAGAATCAGGAATCAGCATGCATGGTTACAATTGACAGGAAAAGATCAGGAAAAGCCCTTTAGTGGGGTCAGCATTTATCATTTCTCTTATAACCTGGCCTGGAGTTCTTGACATGTCTAAATGCTTACATTTTGTCTCACTAACATTGTGTGATGAAGCATTTATGCTTTTGTTTTCCCTTTGATATGAAATCCTCTGGTTGCCTTTTAGTACTTACCTGTAATGGAAATGAATTCAGGTATCCCAAATAACGCCTCCCTTCTGCTGTTAGGACAGGCTTTGTCACACTAAACACAAGGGCCACGAGTTAGTGCCCTGTACAAAGCTGTGTTTAGGGGCTGCAGCAGAAGATTTTGGGCAGCAGCTTTATATCTGAGTAAAAAATGGAATCCAAACCTCTGTATTCCCCTGCACCTCGAAATCAGTCCATTTAATCAATCCACATTGTTCTTCAATATCTGAAAAAAAAATGAATCACAGAATAATTGAATGGTTTGAGTTGGAAGAGCCCTTAAAGACCACCTCATTCCAACCCCCCTGCCCTGTGTAGGGATGTCACCCACCAGACCAGGATGCTCCAGGCCCCATCCAACCTGGCCTTGGCAAATGAAAACCCACAACTACTCTGACAACATTCTTCCAATGGCTTTAATGCCACAAACATTTTAAAATTAAAGATAAAAATAAAACCAATCTTGGAAGTTGCATAAAAATGATCTTTACAAAACCAAATGTGAGTATAGTTACAGAACATTAGCTGTAATAGACATTAGAGAATCGTTATTATTGTTTTTGTTGCACGCGGGGTAGGAATAAGAGACCCAGCTGTGCAAGGCTGGGAATATACAGATATTTATGGTTTTGCCCTCCCCAAAGCTTATAACCCAGACCAGCCTGGGAGCAGGAATACCTTTGTTATCTCATAGCCAAAAAGCAGAAAAATTGCCGTGCGTCCTCAGTAATGAGCGTGGGTGTGGTTCAGCTGGAGAATTGCTGTGCTGCAATAAGGTTCCCTTTCTGCTCTTTTTGGTGCCATATGCTGCCGTAATTAGTGCAGGCAAAAGGTAATGAGAGCACAGTGGAGAAGAGGGAGCTCCATGGGAAGCAGTTGATCTCTAAAACTCTGCATTATGTCATCCCTCTATAGAGCACAATGCAGTTTTAATCCAGATTTTTAATGTTGCACTTATATTTTGGAAAGTTGTTTTATCTTTCTCTGAGAAGCACCACTGCTTCCCCAGGTGTGCATCTTCGTGCTGTAATTGCTGTACAAGTCTCTCCCAAATACCACTACTCCTTTTTCCAGGGGTAGTGGCTCATGATTTTTTAACCAGAAATTCATACTGGTTTCATTTAAAGATTACAGAATATCTGTATTTAGAGATTTTTTCATTCAGAGGCAAAAGGGTTTTTCATGCTGAGCTCACAGGCACAGACACACAAAGTTACCTTCTCCATTATTATTTTACTTGAATTGCTCTGGAAGAGCTCACAGAAAAAAATCATGTGCTGCCATTACATGCTGCAGTCCCAGCATGAGCAAATGTGAATAACGTGAATGTTCTTCATTCCAAATGCAAACGTGCAGCTATACTTAGGGGAAATATTAGGTCACTGATTGTTTATACTTATGTTGGTGAGACCAGGACCCATAAAAGGAGCAGGTATGAATTGGAGTTGTGTATGAATAAATTTGTTATATTCCTGAGACTGGCTCCTGCCAGGCAGAGTGAAATGGTGTGAAAATCTTTACTATCAGTGTCTGTCACAGAATGTTTTTGGTTGGAAGGGACTTTAGAGATCATCTTGTTCCACCCCCTGCCATGGGGGGCTGACACTTCCAGATTTGCCCAAGACCAGGAAGTAACAACACACATATGGATGGATGGATGGATGGATGGATGACAGAGAACATGGATTTTTACTCATATGGGTTTGACTCTATTTCAAACATAGGTTAAAAAGAATTAAGGAGATAGGCAATTTGAAAATGTCAGGAAATATCTTTCTGCATCTTTAGAAAGCCACTCAAATATTCTTTTCTGTTCTGTCTATCTTGGTACTTTTGATGTCCCTTCTTGCCCTGTGCTCTCAGGCCTTTTGCAGTGATTTACAGATTTTATCCTTTTAACAGCTTTTCCAGGCAGAAATACATCCTCACCATTTTAACCCTGAGATGAGGATGTAGCATGAATGAAAGGCTTCCCTAATTCCATTTTGGTGGAGCTGGGACCCAAAATCCAGGCTGTGAGTCCCAGTTCAGCCAGCCCAACCTTGCTCCCTGCTCCACCATGGTGTCAACAGCTGCTACAGTGTACAAAGCCTGACTGGAGGATCAGGCACTGATTCCAGGGACCAAAGCCACTGCAGCCCTTCTCTCCTGCTGGGAGCTCTGGTGTCCCTGTAGGACACAGCTCGAGCAGCCTCCAGATGCCCCAGGCTGAAAATCCCGACGCTGACAGAATCACTGTCCTTCCCTCCGGTCAGTGCCACGTCAGGCTGGCTCAGAGGTGTCATTCAGCACACACTTGGCACTGATGCATTTTGCCTTCCTTCGCCTTCTGTCAAGGCGTGAGAGCCGAGCCTCCTTGACTCAATGTGGGAAAGGTCTGGTGGACACCAAGCTCTGGAAGCCCTTGCCAAGAGCAGCATCTGAGTGTGCCTGGCTGCTCTCCTGTGACACCCTGGCCCATGGCACTGCTGGCTGTGAAACCCTGTTTGTGGTTAGCGCAGGGTTGTGGCTCTGGCTGGATTTCTGTGGCGGTGTTACACACCTCTGCACACCTTCTGTGACACAGCTCTGGTCTGTGTAAGCATCTTTGCTAACTGAGCCACCAGCCAGCGGCACCAGGCAACCCCAGGAGCTGCTCTCAGAATTATTTCCCTCTGTTGCAGCAAGGGGGAGATGCCATTTATAAGTTTTAAATTATTTCCATATATCTGCTACTCTATTTGCACCAAATAGACAAGTGTGTATTTTGATTTGTGCTCTGTTCTGCATCCATAACCTCTCTGTGCCTCTTTGTAGGGCTGTGTTTAAGGTGTGCACTCAAACATTGCAGCAGACAATTTCCAGCTGAAGGGAATTGTTTTTGCTGCTCTCTTTGCAATGCCTGGCTTATAGACAATGCCAGGCCATGAACCCAGCACAAGGAGGTCACAATCAGAACATGTTACACACATTTTCCCCTGCCCTCTTGGCATGCAAGCCCTTGGGAACTGTGAGCTGTTGCCATAGCTTAAAATTTATAAAAAAAAAACCAACCCACAATGAAATAAACTCCAGGAGCAGCACTAAATTTCACTGCTGTAAAGTAGAATAAGACCAAAGAGTAATTGGCACACCAGAGAGCACAGCTCTGTGTACATCTGATGTATCAGTGTGTTTAGGACTGAAGAAACAGTAGGTACATGCAGGCAAGTTCATGTTTAACCACCTAAAAAATGGTCTGATTTAAAAGCTGCTGTGCAATCAGCAGATCCCACCGAAATCAAAAGTGGGAAGTGAATCTTTGCATTCCAAACTTCTGTCTTTATCATGGTGTTTATGATGGGTCTATTCTAAACCTTTGCTAGCAGAGCCCTCAAAAAAATGGAACAAAGAACAATCATCTTAACTGTACTGCAATATGCTCTTACAATAAGTAAAAAGTGTGGTGGGAAAGACAAAGTACTACTTTTACAATATCCTGTGCCAAATTACAGGTTATACAATCCAGTTTTTTATTTGCACAGCCAACAGTGCTTTGTAGAGCAATCAGGGAAGATAATACAATCCATTTTACATTCTCATTACTTTAGAAGTGTTGAATCCTCTGAAATGGTTTCGGGGTTAATTGAGAATTTGCAGTTTTACAACAGACTAGGAATTGTTTAGGCTGCCCTTGTTTCATATTTTTGTGCATACCTTTGTTGCAAAGTTATAAAAATAACAATAAAAAGAGAAACAAAGAAGTGAAATGAAATAATGATCTGCACTGTTGCCATTCCAGGCACTCATTTTTGTGGGAGATAAAGCTGAGGTATTGACTAATGTTTAAATGGCTATTAAGTGGAAGGACATGTTGGGCTGATGGAACATCTCACTGTGCACTGTCTTCCTCTGATTCTTTTCCACATATTCCCTAAGGGATAATTTCTGCTCCTGGGGGAAGCCAGTGGTGAAGCTCTGAGTTACTTTTCTGCCAGCATAAATAAGTCAGCTATTTTCCCTATTTGTCTCCTTTTCTGCATAAATTCCAAAAGTTTCTGGTTTCCAAATCTGCTCTTTAACTTATTTTAACATAAAAACAGCTTATAAAGATGTGTATTTTTTCCTGACTGTATATGCAGAAGTTTTGATGCTCACTCTGGCTGCCTGAGCACCAGAATGTTCCTGTGCACCACAGTCAGGCTCAGCAGCACCCAGGAAGTTGCATTTTTCAAGCCTGAAGCAAAGCTGTGGTAAAGAGCAGCAGCCTGGACAGGGCTATGTGTCAGCACTTTGTTAGCAGCTGACATTTTATTTTATTTTACCTTTTTTTTTACCCCCCAACAATGTGTTATTTTTGTTTATTCCTTCACAGTTGCACTGATAATTTTTTTTTTTTTTTTTGGGCAGCATTATCACACAGGAGTTTCAGGTGAATTCACTTCCAGGTGAATGCTGCTGTGAGGCACTGCCTTGGCACAGACTCATTAAATAATTACAGGTTCCATGTCAATTACTGGTAATTTAAAATGTCTATAAAAGTTTTTATGGTGGTTTATGACCTATAATAGTTCACTACAAAAAAGATAAACAGGTTATTATCCCATGTATTGATTATATGATTGGAGTTTTGCTTTAAAATATTAACACATTTAATTGGAGAGGGAATTGGTGTCAGTTAATTCACTTCTGCGTTGTTCTATTACTTAATATATTTAACTGAGTATGGAATTAGGCCCTAATCATGAACATTCTTACGTTTATTGCTTCAGTCAAGCAGGGAAGTTCCTGGTGTGTAAACTCCACAATCTCTTTAAACATTTCCAGTTTGGGGGGCTGAATATTTGTGCTGATTAAAGGGAAAAAGCACACCAGCGAATTTCATGTTGGGGGGTCTTGGAGACAGCATTTCCAAACTTTGATTAAGGCAACATGGATGTGGTTGAATTTAATCAGCAGAAGGAGGAAACTCCAGATCCCAGAGTGCAGAATAAATGTGTGCAAACAGGGCTGGGTATAACCACCTCCCCACAGACCTGGTGAATTCACTGTCTGACTCTCTTTTTGCTGCCATTCCCCACAATTCAGTGCATTTCCAGCTCACCCAAAATAACTAATTGTAAAAAAAACCAAATAAAATAAAAAAATAAAAACACTCAAAAAGTAAATTAAAAATACAACTTCTAGTCCAACTGGAATTCTGAGTCTGGGAAAAGGAGGACTGTGACAGGATTCATGAGGTCAGTGTGGATGCAGAGGCGCATTGGAAGTGCTCTGGCTGTGTGACACAGCAGTAGGAAACAGCTCCTATGTAATCTCTTAAATATTGATTTGTCTGCTAAACTTTGGGACATATATTTATCTCCAAAGAAATTGACTCAAACTTCTCTCTGTATCTCCCTCTGCCAGCTAAGCCTAACCACACTGAACAGTCTCTAAAGGAAGGCACAAGGTTTAAATTGCATTTTTGAAATATCGGGAGATCCTCTCGTAAAAGCCACTGAGTGCAAAGACAAATTCCTTTGCAGTAAAGTGATTATTTTGTGTTTAGATGTGTAATTTGTTAACAATCTCTGCACTTTTATTCAGGTATTCAGTGTACAAGGACCCAGCAGGGTGGCTGGAAATCAACCCTACCAATGGCACCGTTGGCACCACAGCTGTCCTGGACCGGGAATCTCCCTTTGTGCAGAACAACGTCTACACTGCTCTCTTCCTGGCCATAGACAGTGGTAACTATTACTATTATTAATATTATTATAATTAATATTATTATCCATAATATCCTGTGGTTTTCCTGCTTGAAAAGTTCTGTTCTGGAAGCTGCACGTGTAAAATTAACCATGTGCTGCAGCACTTCCCTGCGTGGCCACCTAAAGGTATTAGAGATCATTGTGGAAAGCAGAGGAAAGAGGAATTACCTTAAAACTTCAAATTTAGAGCAGCTTTAATTTAGGTTTATACCTCACACATTTATTCCCACACTGATTTCTTAATGCTAGGTGCAATTAGTCTAGAAACATTCTTGGAAAGTAATAAATCAGAGTTAATAAATCATCCTAATCAGAGTTAATTTCTTCACAGTATTTGAGCAGTCAGCATGCCTGAGGCACCTAAATACCAATAACAATGCATCCTTGATATGCTGGATTATAATCTATTCAATGCGATAACAGTGACAATAAAAACATCACTAAACCCCTTGTTAAAATGCAACAATTTTTGCATATTGTGTGTATTAAAGTTCCTTCTGTCAAATAGAATCCAAATTAAGCTATCTAGGGAAAATTCAGTGAGTGACTTTGGAGCAGAGAAAGAAAGAGAAAATCCTGAACATTCCAAATCTCTCGAGCTAAAGGCATAAAATAAATAAAAGATTTGCCTGTAATATTACAGCTAATATGGTAACACTTTTTCACAGCTGCAGCTGGTTTAGCCCTGGTGATGAATTGTAAAATGCTCATTTTAAGAGAGCAATTCTACATTTTTGTAAGCACATGACTCAGGGAACATTTGCAAGGCTTGACAGGAGAAAAAAAATATCACCTTATGTAGAACAGAAAAAAAATTCTGCTGAGATGATGATTTACTTATATATTAATATACATATTTTCCTTAGGAAATTTCTGTGGAGAAATGTAGTACTAAACATATTTCTGTCTTTTACTTGCTATTGGATAGAGATGATTTTTTTTTTTTTTTTTTTTTTAATGCATCTTAAAACCTGGTGCGCTGGGAAATGTCATCTCACGATGAAAGTAAAAATTTGGGATATTACTGAGGGGTTACCCAAAGGACAAAGTTGTGTTTTAAAGGTGAAGTCAGGCGTTGTCAAAGAGAACAGATGGAGAAAGAAACTGAGTGGTTTTGACTGTGGGAACCAGCCTGAGTAATGTGGATTTTGGGGAACACTTTTGTGCTGCAACTTAGGCCTTGCTCATTTATGCAAACCCAGAGCCTCGCTGCTTTTAGTTCTTAGATTTTTTTTTTTCCATTCTGGAAAAATGAGAGAAGGGAAAGTTGTGCTGAACAGCAGAGAAAGAGAGGGAAGGAATCCTGTTCGCCTGGGGTACTGAGCCAGCACCTGATTCCAGCCCCTGTAGCTGTGTTTATTTGTGATTGTGCAGCTCTGTTGGTGCAGGAGTTCATCTTCTCCAGCACCATAAACTCCTGTGAATGTTGTGGTTACACACCACATGTGTGCATGCAGGACTGTGGTGCTAAGGGGTTAATAATAATGGCCATTTCAGAGAGCTGCTCTCCTGCAGTGTGCAGCCCTGCCACACGTGGAAGTGGGAATAAACAGAAGAACTTAATTAGCTCATATTAACCTTGTGCCCTGTATCACCTCTGGATTAATTACCAGGCAGCTTGGGGAGCACCTTAAACTTAGAGATGGGCTGGCAGGTGGAAAAATTTTCTGCTGGCCTTCATGAATGACTCTGTGGCCAAAGCAGCCAAGGAAGTTTTGAGTTGATCTCAACAGCTTGGGGGTCTGCCTCGTTCCCTGCAGGGATGACTGGGACTGACAATACCCCCGGAAAGTGATCCCAAACTTATTTCCAGGCCACTGACAATGTGAACTAGCACAGCTGGGAGACCTACTTCATCTCTCCAGCCATCACAGCTAATGCCCAGCTTGAAATATTGCATTAGATGAGAAGCCAAATTGTGGCAGAATGATATGACATGAATACAGAATTATTTCAGGACTCAAAAAGAAGGTTGTGTTAACTTAAAAAGGGAAAAAAAAAAATCAGGTTGAATGTAACTCTCTGCATTCTCTTCAGAGCAGCATTGTCCACAGACTGCAGATCTCTTTCTTCAGGGTAATAAGTGGAGCCTGTCTAATACCAGTGGATATGCCTGGGACTTCTCAGTGAGAGGGCAGCCAAAGGCAGGATTAAAAATTGTCAAATGAAATAGGGTAATAAAGTGAAAATTTAGAGGCATTTCCAATAAAGCAAGTCATTTGCTTGGGCTAACAGGCTTGGGGTGAAAAGGGAGGAGAGGAAAAAAGAAATAGTTTTCCAGAAATTCCTTTTTCAAAAGCATTCAGTGGAGGTCTTTATTTCCTTTGGCCTCTCATCTTATGTCTGAGTCAAATCTGAGATGTGCTGGCACAGGCACTGAGGAAGTCTGGGCTGCCATAGGCTTTGCTTTCCCTTCCTGGGAATACAGAGAGCTCAGGCAATGCCCAGGGCACAGCCCAGCAGTGGGAATGGGTACCCAGAGCAGCTTCCAGCCGAGCAGGCACTGTGAGCTCTGTGCTAATCTTTACCAGAATTTATAGTGATTAACTCTAAAATCACATAAAGCCTTGTACTTAGACATTGCTGAAGTACCTTAGCCATATCCTAAACCATAAACATTATTTAGTGTTCATAGCATTTAGAGTTTATATGCTTACAGAAAAGAATCTGTTGTCCCATTGTGTTCCATGATCACCTCTTTATAAAATAACTGTACATTTGAGTGCTGTCCTGGGTGAAGAGTGGAGACAGCTGAAAACAAACCCCACAGTGATCCTTTTTCCGTCCCCTTTTGCTGATGTCAACAGAGAATCTGTCATCAGTTCCAGCAGGCACTGGCTCCTTGTTATTACACTCCAGTGCAGGGAGCAAGTGCCAGGGCATTATTTTTAATCTGTAAAGTGTTGGATATTTCTGTCACAAGTAAAACCTGGAGCTTTGTGCTTGGTAGTTCTTTGTATAAATCCATCACACCTTTCTCTATTTTTGGGATATCACAAAACTGTTCTTTACCAGTAGGACAGTAACAATGAATGGGGCATAGCAAATGGAGTCACTCCACTGCAAGAAATAATTTAGCTCTTTATGAGATTCTTTTTGACCTTTACGATATTATTTCTCAGCATTATCAAACTAACTGCAGGTAGAGGTGGTAAAGTAAGAATTATGTTATTCCTGATCTAAACAGTTCCTGTACCTTTCCAAACACTCTTAAAACAATGTGTAACAGCAAATTTGATGGAAACAGTGTTAATTTATAGATAATAAATTTTGACCTTTTATGGGGGCGCATTGCACTTTAAAAATTACTTTTTGGAAGAAATACCCTAATTTTCTCAGTACATTTGATTTCAGTAAAAGGTCAATGTAAGTGTCTTTAGAATTTGAAAACTTTTTATTAAAGACCTGTGTGGACACAGAGTCTCTGGCCTATTAAAGAAGAAATTAAACATTGGTGGGAAATACCATGCAGCAGAGTTAACACATTACAGTGTCATGAACTGTGTTTAGTCTGAGAATGAGCTGATAACAGGGCAAAGTCAGGTTTATGCAATCTTGGGAAACATCAGAGATTTCATTCAATTAACAAAATTGCTAACAATGGTACATTTTATTTCCTGGATTTAGCCCTCTAATCACTGAACCCAATTTGGTGTCACAGAGTTATTGGGAGCTTTTCTGCCAAACACACCTGTGTGAAACACAGAGGAGAAAGCATTTGAGTTTGAGAAACCTGTGTGGAACAAACCTTCCAAATGTGCTGTGTGACCGTGCTGTGGTGTCGTCCTGCAGGTTCTGGTACTCACTGGGAAACTTGGGATGAGGATCACAAAGCAGAACACCTGTACGTTTTTCTCATAAGGAGAGCCATGCTAAAAACTCTCCAGGAAAGGTCTTTTTTTCTCCTGTATTCTGAGAGTTTGAGTCACAATCTAAAAAAAGTAAGGGAGGAGTAAACCATGTCTGGAGGTGAAGATAAAAATACCTGGAAAATGTGTGAAATCTTTAAAAGATAAAATTAGTTTCTCCCTTTCCTTTTAGAGGCATGAATAATAATTTATCCCCAGATTTACCTTATTTATGCAATAATCCCTCTTTTTTTTGGAATTAATATTGCATTTTGTAGCTTTTTCTATCTCTTTAGAAACAAAATTTTTTGGTTGTTTTTGGTGGCTCGAGTCATGGAAAACCCACCTATGCTGTCCAAGACTGTCACGTGGTGACAAATAATGACACACTCATCTTGCTGGTCAGGTTAAATGCAAACTTAAGTTGAATTTCACTTTTCCCATGCCACCCCAGTGGGGTCCCACCCACCCAAAGCCAGGGAGAAAGATTCTCCCAGCGAGAGAGTCTGATCCAGTGTGAGCATTCCAGCTTCCTTCCCTGCCATTCCTATCACCACGGGGCTACTGGGACAGAAATTGGGAATATGAGAACTTCTACTGCATTAAACAAAGAGAATAAATGTCATTAAAAGTAGCTTTAGGTGTGAGTTCAGGGTTTGCCTTGCTCTACACTTTGCCAGTTAAAAAAAAAAAAACAACTTCGACCTTGCTTCTCTGACTGTGGCCAGTTGTACTTGTGAGCTGTGGCACTATTTCAGTTTTCCTCAGCAAAACGAAAAAGTCCTGAATCAGGGTCTAATTTTCCCTTGTTCCCGTGTTTCCAAGGCCCAGTTGAATCCAAGTAATCCTGGAAATCCCATTTATTGTGCAGGTCTTGGCACTGCTAATCATTAAAAATAAACCTTATTATTCTGTACTCTGTGTGGTGAAGAGTTACACATAACACCCAGAAAAACCTGGAGGAAAAAAGAGTTGTGTGGCAGTTTGCAATTAGAACTTTTCCTTACATGTATCTAACCTGTCTTCTTGCTTCATGATGTACCTAATTAAATTACCATAGATTGATTCCACCTAAAACACGCTATTTTTGAAGAAATCAGGCAATTAGTTACCATGGCAACCCAATTAAGCCAGTTTTATACCCCTTATCTTAATTGCTGTATTAATTGAGAAGAGAAAATAAATTGAAGACTCATCCTTTTCTTGCCATTTTAAATTTCAGTAAAATATGAATTGCACACAAAATATTGTTTTAATTTGTCATCACGGGCCCATGATTAGAAAAAGAAATTAGAATGCTGAAAACAGTATTTAAGACGGATGGCGTGTGTCAGTAGCAATTTGATATGCTGAAAGAGCTGTGCTCTTTTGAAATGCAATTACTCAAAAATAGGAGCTGCATATATTATCTGAGGGGATGAATGAAGGGTTGTAACTTTGGAAGATTATTTATTTTGTGTATTTTACAGAGCATCTCTATGTCAATATATACGGAAAATGCATAGGAAATTTGGACTGATGGGGAGTTAGGGACTGAGATGTCAGCATATGGTTTTGAGGAGAGCAGTTTTGTGAGTAGCACACCCAGATTTTGGTGTCTTCCCACTCTCCTGGTTCCATTTGCTTTGGCTGAACCATTAATAGGGCTCAGCCTGAGCACGGGATGGAACGGAACAGGGCTGTCTGCATGGGATCCCTGCCTGCAGTGAGGGGACTGCTGCCAAAGCACCGAGCACACACAGATTTTCTGAGCGGAAAAACAGCATATGGAGGGGGAAAAAAACCAACGTGAGGGATGAGACAGAAATTTGTGTTTAGATTCTCAGAGCAGCATCATTAGAAAGCATGAAAAGCACTGTTCTCAGAGCCATCATTTGAAAAAGTGTGTGTAAGTCATGTGAGGAGCAGCTGAGGGAGGCTGAGGAGACACCTTGTGTTGCAATTATTAAAGGATCAGGGGCATGGATCATTGATAGAATTATGGGATCAATAAAAGAACTGTACAAGCAATAGGCCTGCAAGCAAAAGGCCTGTGTGTGAGAAAAACTCTGCATGAGAAAAATCTCTGTGAGAACCAAGCTGGGAACAAGAAGGGAGTTTTGAGAAGGTACAGCTGTGTAGATAAGACCAAGGGAGAAGGGGAGGTAAACACTGAATTCTTTTAATCATAACATAACTGTAGAAGCTTGCCAATGTAAGTCCAATTAGGTAGAAGTAGAAATGCGCTTTGATAAGCTTTAAGCCACTTAAGAGTTAACAAGCTGGTGTACTATGTAAGTGCCTCTGGATTGCTAATAAACGGAGTTTTGCTCTTATCAACCACATTGGTTTTGGACTGCAAGTAACTCCCCCCGCTGGAGTCCCGGGCCTCTCTTCTTTTTACAATTCCAACAACCTTGCAGTTCCCTACAGACCCCTGACAGCAGCAAGGCTCTTCTCCCAGGCAAGCAGCGACAGGAGGAGAGGACACAGCCTCGAGCTGTGCCAGGGGAGGGTCAGGCTGGACATCAGGAGGGATTTCTGTGCTGAAAGAGCTCTCAAGTGTTGCCAGGGAAGGGAAGAACTCCAGGGACGTGGTGGAGCCACCACCCCTGAAAGCGTTCAAGAAACCCCTGGAGGTGACACTCAGAGGTTTGGCTGACCTGGTGGGCTTCAGGCAAAGGTGGGGCTCGATGAGCTTGGAGGCTTTTCCAACCTAATTGAGGGTGGAATAATTCATTCTGTGATTCTGTTTCAAAGAGAGAACAAAACGTTACCTGGCCTAAGCATGCACTGCCCAGTCTGGCTGCTCCAAACTTCTACAGCGCTCCTTTCTTTTTGTCTCCTCCTTCAGGCAACTATGAAACTGAAAATAGAGAAATTGGTGAAAAATCCACTCCCAAGGAGATATCCTAGGCAGTCCTACATTTTACAGTTAAATGGCAGTAAAATGAAGGAAATTCTGTAGTTTCTGTAGTTCCAAGCTGACCCCAATGTGACAGAGATTCAGACGGAGTTTATGGAATTCTGGAGAGAGAAGGTTTCATTCAGGGTGAGCCAGGGGAAAGGTAATTGTGCCAGAAATTAACAAACCCACACTCTTAGAGGATTTTTTCCATGCTGAAATATGAAGAAAAATGGTTCTTTCTAGAATTGCTCCCTCATTTTGTATCCTTGCAACTTTGTTGCCCTGCAAAAAAAGGAGAAGCAGTGGGGGGGGGAAAGTGTTGGAATTGACCTTTTGGGGTCACATCAGTGATAGTGCAAGCGGATTAACAACTGCTGCTAAATGGCAAACCATAAATATTCTGGTAAAATTTGGAATAAGTGAATTTCCACTCTTTCAGCCCAAGAGGGAATCCATATGGCAGTGGGGCCCTGCTGGCCCCAGGGCTGAAATGGCCTTGTAATTCCTGCATCATGGCATAAAAGTGTATAGAAAATTTGTAATAATTTGATGGGTCTGGAAGCTTAATTTAATAAGAAGAAATAAGTACAGAAGGTTTTTTATTTACCTTTCATAATGATCAGGTGAAAAGAGACGGTTCATCCTCCATTCTTCTTAAAATCTCTTAAAATAGCTTCCAGAAATGCCATGGCTTAGATCTGCGTGGCAGCTGGATTCCCTGGAATGGTTGAATTTTCTTCTTTGGAAATTTATCAGCTATTGCCAGAATCCAACCCTTCTGATGTTCTTAAATACGTAAAAAAACAGAAAACATATTAGTTCAAATTAAATTCCTTTTTTTCCATATTTGTTTCTAAGTAGATTTTATGTAAAGGCATTTACATAAATACTCATTTGCTATAAGACTATGATATAAACCATAAACCTAAATATAAGTGAAAACACAGCTTCAGGGCCTCCCAGCCCTAACACCTTTTGACTTCTGTGTCTGACATTTCTCTTGTCCGTTGGTTATCAATGCTTTGTTCCCCAGACATGCTACTGGACAATTTATATTATTTGCAAGGAAACTGACTTTCATCTGGTTTATTTAAAGCATGTGAAAAAGTTCTTTTTTGTGTTTGATAATCCTTACTGTCCCTTGGGCAACTCATTCCACCTGAGATCAGGTTTGGTGTCAAAATAAAAAAAATCAAACAAGAAGGGAGAATATTTCTTGAGGATTTTCTGTTGGTTTTCACAAATTAAACGAAATTGTATCAATATTCTTATTATATTAAATTTGTTTTAATATAATTTGAATATTAAAAAATAATGTCCTATTCTCAGAGAAAAACATTGCAAAAAATATACTTCAGTTATTCCAAAGAGGGCTTATAATTTAAGACTTTATACTAATAATTCTGATATTATTCTGTACAGCTTTTCATTAAGATTCAAGCATTAAAAGTATACAGAGTATCTTTTTCTATAAGATTTCTTTTCAAACTCTTTTTTTTCCAACTGGATGTAGCAACATGGTCATTTATGCTGGCAGCACTCAAATCCAATTTAAAATCTACATTTCCTGGTAACAGCCCCTTGCATTGGAGACTCCAGTTCAGCACCAAGCTATGGCTTTGTTTCAGGATGAAATTATCCATTCTTCGGCCTCTGTTTTGGCAGCTTTTACACAAATCAGTGATGCTTTTTCACTCCTGGGATTGTCGTGGTGTATTCCCAGATGTGCCACTTGTGGGAGTTTGGAATTCTCTCTGTCCCCAGTGGCTCTAAAGGCACCCAAATAATTAAAGTGCTCAGCCTCAGGAGGGGTGGCCAGTTCTGGTCAGTGGCAAATATGGGATCGGAGCTCTTTGGAAAAGCTGCTCCCGAGGATTGTTGGACCCTTTAGGTCTTGCTTTGCTCATTAATTTTGCTTTCAGACACAAGGTTTGACAATAAAAAATAGAAGAAGTTTTAGTTTGGAATTAAAATATGCTGTGGGTACCTTTCCTTTCAAAATCAAAGGCGCCTGGAGATCATGGGATTTTGAATTATTTCAACAGCATAATACTGTCAAATTTACGAAAGTCATATATTCCCAAAGGATGAGTTGTGACCATTTTTGCTTGATTCATTTCTTGTTATATTTTTATGACACGCGTGTTAACAAGCTCCAGTTTATGACCCTGACATTTGCTTGTTTTCCTTTTGGAGGTCTTCATAAATCACAGAAAGATATTTTGTTTAAATCATTATAAATAAACCAAGCAGAGAATAAGTCATTGAAATGAACAGAAGCAATTTCCTTTCTCTCTTTTTTAAGTGTAATATTTGCCCAGCCCCTGAACCATTCAAAGAGTGAAACATTTACACGGCAGGGAGAACACAGCCGTATCTGTGTGTGACAAAATAGCAGGACATCCATAATGCTGTTGGCTTCTTCATTTCAAAAGGCAGATTTTAATATTACTGACTTCAGAGAAAGATAAGAAGGGCAGTGCATAAGACATTATCAGTCCAGTGTGGAAATAATGCATTCAAAATTAAAGACAGCAGTTTAATTAAGTGCATGAAAGGCTGCCTTTTATGATCATATTTCAAATACTAGAATGTCTTTTCATCCATTCTGCCATATGACTTTACTTAATAATATATCAAGAACAAAAAATGTATTGGAGTCTTTCTGCAAATTCAATTAGTCCAATAAAAAGTGAAAAATAGTTTCTTTTTCATTAAAAAGAACTCAACCCTAACCCTTCTGATGACAAAGTGCGAGATGAGAAGGGAGGGCAAAGCTGGAGAAGGATGAACATTCTGCCTTTGTGATGCATTTCTGTGCGCAGGAAACAGATGAAGTGTCACCATCAGTAACATTTGTTATTGGAAGGACTAATTGCACTCTGCTGCAGGCAGTAGTTTATCAGATCCACACCACGGGGTGTTTGCTCCTCCCTCGGGATGCTCCCCCGGCACAGCGATGTCTCCCCGGTTATTGGGCTGCAGTGGGCAGGGCGATTATGCTGAAGGGAGCCTCTTGCAGGCTTGAACTGCGAGTGCTCTGGCACCTTGCCCTGGTGCTGCACAGGTTAAGAGCAGCCTCTTGAATCCATTCTGCCTGCGAAGGGTTTGTGCTCAGGGAAGTGCAGGGATCACAGTTCCCTGTGCTAAACTAGGAAAAAAAAAAGGAATAAACAACCCACGAGTGCAGCATTTCAGTGCCGGGTACAGTAAAGGATGAAATGTGCGTTCCAAAAACCTCGACGTGATTTTAATGGGGTGCCAAAGGGAGCTGAAAGGAGCTGCTGTGCTTTAGGCTGAAGGCAGTGGGTGACTGGCTCAGCCACGGCACACATCTGCAGTGACTGAAAGTTATTAGCACTCGTCAGCTCCTGGGTGACCCCTGTGAAATGAGGTGCTGGTCCCAGCCCGGCTCCCAGCAGGCAAATTCTGCCTTCCCAGCTCCCCCAGTGCCAGCGGGGCTGGTTTGTCAGTCACAGCCCTGGCACAGAGCCTTGTAGTGGTACCACGGTGAATAAACAACACCCTCACCTCTGCAGCTGGGCACTCAGGTCAGGGCTGAGGCAGGCTGGCAGATCATTTGAGAAGGATTGAAACTGTGCTGCTACACGGGTAAATAACTCATCTCATTTCCCAGAGCTGCCTGCTGACGGGTTTCACTTCTGCTGACATAAGTCCATGTGGCCCTGAGGGTTGTTAGGAATGGTCTGGTCCTGTTCTGCTTCTGGGCACCCACCCCACAACCTGATTCCTCTCTGCTGACACTTTTCCTCTTCCTTGTCTTATTCTTGGTTCTTTTAATACTGTGCTATCTATCCAGGGGATGGTTCCCAGTATGTTTCTCTCAGTATGTGCTGATGAACAGATTCTGTTCCAGATATCTATTCATGTCCTACTCTCATTTTAACTTCAAAATATTCCTCTCCCAGAGGTTTCCTTAGAATAATTTTCCATACTGTTGAGAATCAGACAGGCTTCATTCTGAAAATGCAACAGTGAATTTATGAGAGTGGCTCATCAGGTTTTTTAAGCAATAATTTCCATATAAAAGAGGTAAGAACAATAAAAACTATTTCCCTTTGCAAGCCTGCAGGTGCAAATAAGAGCGAGAGTTTATGGAAATATGATTTAATAAACAGATGTTTGTTTTTTCCTATAGGTAACCCTCCTGCTACGGGTACAGGAACTTTACACATCACCTTGGAGGATGTCAATGACAATGTCCCATCCCTTTATCCAACACTGGCAAAAGTTTGTGATGATGCAAAAGATCTCAGGGTAGTGGTTCTAGGAGCATCAGACAAAGACCTTCATCCCAACACAGATCCATTCAAATTTGAACTCAGCAAGCAATCCGGCCCAGAAAAGTTGTGGAGAATCAACAGGCTTAACAGTAAGGCTGTAACTTTGATTATTGTGTAATTATTCCTGCACTCCTCTATCCCAGTGTACTCCCCCTGAGGCACTGTAGGAATTCAGGAGCAGTTTTGCTTGAAAATCTTGTAGGATGGACCAACTGCTGCTGCTTTACCCTGTGCTGGATCTGCTGGGACCAGCTGCCAGTGGAACACACTGGTTCTGAAACCTGAAACTTCTTCCTTTCCTTGATATGTTGGCTGAACTGTCTTTTATCTTTGTGTTAACGAGGGGCTACTAATGACTGATAATTTTGTAATTCATGGCACAGGATTTGTTTGCACAAGGTGCACAAGGCTTTGCTATAGGACAGCATGAAACTCTTGCATGGGCTTTAGCAATGTAATTGAAAAACTTCCTAATTTTAAGTATTTGAACTCTTCACAAGTAAAATACCCCAATGCATGGGACTCCACATGAATGGTAAGAGGCTCATGAAACTGCAGAAGGTTTGTATGTCAAACTGTGGCACAAGTACATTATTTCTTCTTAATGTAGATTATTCCTATTTCTTTTCTGGAATGTATTATTTATCTCTGCCACACTCCAGTCTTTTAGTTCATGTCACAGTCTTAGAAAAAAACTAAAGATGGATGTGATGGTTGTACCTGCCTGCAGGACAAAGGGGAGGAGCCTTTTTCTTGGCTCTTCTCCAAACATCAAAGCACCCCTCTGTAACACCCTAAAAGAATTATCACACCCACCTGGGTGCCAACAGCTGCTGTGACCCTCAGTTCCCCAGGTGCAGCAGATCTGTGGGTTTGGAAGGGGCTTTACTTCCCTTCCCTGCCTTCTCAGGGAAATTGTGAGAATGGTTCAGCAGCTTTGTACTTCCTGGCAAAAAGAGTTATTTTTTCCTTTGGCAAGTAAATTTATTCTCTCTTCTTGTTGTTTTGGGGGTGACAGGCCCTAGCATTTCATTAGTATATTCATTTTCACAGGCAACTTCTGCCAATAACTTTTAGACTAAATAATGTATTTAAACAAAAGGGGCTCTTACAAGTCTTTCTTTTGGTGGGGTTTGGAATAAGTTTGCAAGTAGCTTTCAGTCCATGAAAGAATTTCAGTTCTGTCTCTTCTTCCCTCCAATTCAATTATTTTTTCTTAGTGTATTCTCATTTTCTTCCTAATTTCCATAAATAACTTTGACATGTCTGATGTTGCTTGCAGATTCCTCTACCTCTCCAGACAACCAACATTTGGCTAATTCTCCCCTCATCCTTTGCAGATACTCATGCCCAGGTCATCCTGCTTCAAAACCTGAAAAAGGCCAATTACAACATCCCCATCTCAGTGACAGATTCTGGAAAACCTCCTCTGACCAACACCACAGAACTGAGATTACAAGTGTGTACCTGCAAGAAATCCAAAATGGACTGCAGTGCAACTGATGCTCTCCATATCAGCCTGACCCTAATCCTCCTTTCACTCCTCAGTTTATTTTGTAAGTCTTTTGCTGAGCTGTAAGTAATGAAGTGTTGTTTATCTGCTCATTTGTACTCTGCACAAGAAAACCCTCCAAGGGAGAAGTTAAATTCATACATTGATACCACAATGCATAAGTTTGGGCTCTTTTTCCATGAGGGAGTAGCTGTGAGAAAGATGGGGGGAGGGTTTTTTTAAATAGTCAAAAAAAAATAGTAATGAATGCCTGATTGTCAAATTAAGAAATAGAAGCAATAATTTTCAAAAGAATCAAAGAGAATCAGAGCTAACATATGACAAACTAAGAAGTACCAGCTGTAGTAGCAGATTTGTGCAGTGCTTTCTTTCATCTCTCCCCACTTGAATTCAATTCAAACCCAGAAAGAGGAGATTAAAGGTGTTCGTGTAACAATGGCTGTTCTGGGTCACCAGGAAAATGAGGACTGTCTGCTTCAATCTATTCCTCCACATAAAATGTGCAAGTGACTGGAACATGAGGAACTTATTTAAGGTTCTGGGCTTAGAACCACCCAGAGCTGATAATCAAGTGGCCAGTCTGGGCTGGAGGGCAGAGAGAACTGACAGGTAAATGAAATTTCTGCTGCTTCTGAGAAAGCTTTCCAAACAAGATTTACAAAATTCCTAACTTGAATTGGAAGAAGTGGAAAAAAAATTAAAATTAAAAATCCCAGAATGACTCAGAAGTAGGAATTCAAAGCTGTGGAGTCCACAATCTAACGTGGGTGTGTCCCTGGCTGGTCCTGTGACAGCTGCCAGCAAAATTTTTGATGCAGTGTTAGTTTTGAATTCCTAATCTGTTTCAAAGGCATGATAGTAAATTAACTATACAACTCTGATAGTAAATCTGTTATTCAAGGACTGCTACCATCATCTTATGTTAACAGAATACATTACGTGGGGACTTAAAACCTGAGCCATGGTGAAAGGCCTTTTATTCTCCACGAGAGAAAACCTGCCACGAGGCAGGGACAGAGGTCAAGGGAGAGATCCTTTACACATCTGAGGCTTAGTGTGTGCTTGATTACACATCCTGCCCGTTTTTTTCCTTCTCGTAGACTCCTTTTATCCCAAAAGGTTGGCATGAAGGTCATTGTGAGTGAGCTGGTACTAGCTAAGGTTTGTGATGCTCTTTGAAGATGAAAAGGACTATATAAATGCTAAGTGCAAATTCATGTTCTTAGTCTCAATCAGTGACATCTAAAGTATCTGCTTTGGCTTTGGTTCAGCTGTTCTGGGTTCAGTCTCCTGGAACCAAATGCAAACTTCAGCTGTTAGGAGTAATATGTTAAAAATATTTGACAGGGTGTGACACTATTGCAGCAGTGATATAAATATGCAGCCCATTGATTCAAATATATTCTTGTTGCCACTTCATAAATGTTGCTGCTGCTACACTAGGCATGACTTTCACTGCTGGAATTACTTTCTTATCTGACATGATTTGCACTTGGACTTTATTTACATTAATGCATCTGCTCAGAATACAATGAGGTAGCGAAAAGCTTTTTGCTTTGGAAAGTTGTTCTTTTCATGTTGGTTTTTTGCAGCCCTCACCAAGAAGTCTGATCATTTTCCTTAGGCTGAATTATAAAGCCAGTTCTAAGTATTGGAAAATGCTTTTTGAGTTGCTCTTCTTGGCTACAGGTCTTGTCCAGCTCAGCTGTGGGTGGAATGCAGCCCCTGGCATCCCAAGCGTATCCCATAGCTGCCATTCCATCTCTGGAACTGTTACCTAACCATGCCTATGCAAAGCCAGCAAGCACCACAGCTCTCACGAGCACTTTCCTCAGGTGTGGATGACTGCATGGAGACAGGAAAGAATGAGGCTGGGAGCCAGTGAGAAGAATGTGGTTCTGTGTTTGAACTTCCCTGAAATGAGCTGGTATCACCCCATTCCCAATTCATTTCCACACACAGATTTTTTATAACCGTGATTAGCTCCATTGCAATGTTTTGTATAGTCCAAATATTTATCAGAGTAATCAAAGATTACGATGCCATAAAAACAAAGAGAACTTTAGTGCTTATTGAACAGATGAAACGTCCCATTTCTAGTGGCAAGTTATGGGTTTAATTTTAGCAAAAGCCCTTACGTGGCTCACTTTGCTCCCAGTGTTTGTGTTTTATGAGGCTCTTGTTCCTGGGAGGTAAATCCTTCAGTCAAATGAACTTTGTTATTCATGCCAAAGTATTTCTTTTTGTATTTGACATCTGGTGTGAGGATAGATAGCCCTCGGAAAGAGCCGTTCGTGGGAAAAGAGCTCTGCATGATTATCTTTCCTATAGAAAACATCTTGGTATTATCATTTAAATGGTGCAATTATTATCTATACTTAGAACATGTACCTCCTTCGTAAATCATGAAAGAAGTCAGATGTGGCAGATTTCTGAAGTGTCTGAGCACACAAGTGAAGAGCCTGATTAAAACTGAAATGGATGCAAAACCCAGCAGTTTCTCCCATTCTGGAGATGCCCTACTGTGCTCACTATACTGAGGGATAATGTGATACAGACTGCAGAGTTGCCCAGAAGCCCTTGGAAAGGTAGATATAGTTGGAAGAAAAATTGAGGAGTTCACGACAGCCAGAAATAGAAATGATAAAAGGCCAAACTATAGGGGCAGATTTGTGTGACACAACAACGAGGTGCCTGGTGGAATTAAAAGATGATGAACACAAAGTTGATTGGGAAAAGGAGCATCTTTGCGTATTTGTGCTTAACCTAATTACGACTGGGAGTCAAGCTGGAACGGCAGAGAGTGAAGAGGCAGAGGAGTTTCCAAAGTTACAATAGGTAATGGTGACAAATATTGGAAAGAATCCTGTCACTTGTCATTAATGCAGACCCCATGTTTAAGATGAGACTTCATGTGGTGGCTTTTTGTCCTCTGCCAGCTTTTCCTTGCCATTACTGGAGATGAGGCAAGGAAAAGTTCAGATATAATTCAGAATTTAGTAGTTCAGATTGAGGAAAAAAAATGGAAAAAACAAGCTGGGATACTTGTCTGGGAGGGGGACTACAGGAATCAGTTACTTGAGGAAGGGAGTGAGCAGGGGAAAGTGAAAATCTGTCAGGAGCGTGTCTGGTGCTGGCTCTGAGGTTGTCCATGGTGTCCCTGAGTGCTGCATTGTCTCAGTCATCTTGTGTTTCCAAGCTAAAACAGCTCTGTTCAGAATTAATGGAACCAAAGGGACGTGCTCAACACCACCAGAATTATAAACAGGCTCCCTCTGGAAGGCTCCTGAGTGTTTTAAGTGAGAGAGAAGCTCCAACATTCCATAAGGATGAGGGATGGAAATGGAGGCAAAGTGAAACAAGCCAAAACCGAATTTGTTCATATTGCCATAACAAAGTCAGCAACAAAATCTCCCCCAGGCCCTGCAGGAGACTGAGAAAGAGCCACTCTGGCTAGCAGAACGAGGTTTTAGATCTATTACAAATTATTTATATTATTATTGGTATTTAAAGGAGTATTTGAATTCTGGGCTTTTGATTTTATAATAACTATTTCACTTAATTGCATAATCATAGAATGGTAATTGCATTTCATATCTTCTTTTATATTCTACTGACATTAAAGGCCACGTTAGATTCAAAAGCGTGGAATGAAGGGAATAAAAGAACAACCAAAGGCACAATAGTCATGTCAGGAATATTTTACTTAAATTTCCTTGCTATAAAGAGACTGGGATTCGAATACTCACACTGAAAAAAACCCCAATTTTTTATCTTTTTTGACGATCAACCATGGATAAGAAGCTTTCTTTGTTCACCTGGCCAGTGGACTACAAAGCTGTAAGTTGACTTGAACTGAAATAAATAAAATGTTCCATTATTCTGAACAGAAAGTGAGGTGCCAGACTACAGGGGAAATGCTGCCATAAAGAAATTAAATAAGCTGGAGGTCTCTACATTGCAATTAATTTGTGAAAGTCAGGGTGAAAGGCCTCAGGTGTGTTTGAAAAACAGAGACTTGCACAGATGTCTGTGCTGCGATTGCAAAGAAGCCTTAGAGATACCCCTGAATTTAATTTCCTATTAACTTCCACAAACTTTTCCTATTTAGAGCTGGCTGTCCCTCACTATATTGTTTTTTTCTGATTTGAGGAATGCAGCTACAGGGCCAATAGAGAAAACACAGGTTGGGGGGTTTTTTCCCCCTTGAAAATGATGTATTTGTTATTAAACCACTACCACAAAACAAATCGAATTATATTAAACTGGTGGGTTTGAATTTCCATGAACCTGGACAGGCAGAGTTAATCCTGCAGCGTTACCTCTCACCCAGCTCATTTTTCAAAGCAACAGCAGCCCCTGAATCTCTTGTTTACCCCGTGTTATTTGTGCAGGAACATCAAATGGCTGAAAAGTGAAACAATGCATTCCTGAATGGCACCAGAACAAGACAAATCAGAGCAGGTTTCAAATGGAACAGACCTTTAAGGTCACTGCTCTTTTCATTACCAGCACAGATTTGTTACCTGCACATTCCCACTTTTCAGCCTTTATTTTGAGTTACTTGGCTTAGTTTGAAACAGTCAAGTTGCTTTTTTTTACTTCAGGACTCAAAAATTCAGTTTTTACAGTAAAATTTTTGGGTTTTCCCAAGAAAAAAAGAAAAAGTTCATCCTTGTTCCATACAGTTTTGAAGAGGAACCATCAGAGGAAGGGTTCCCAGTAGGTGAATTTGCTAAACCAAATACTTCTTGTTTGTTTCTTTGTTTGTTGGGTTTGGGTTTGGTTTTTTTAGCATTTTAGGTTGTCTTAGCGCTTTTTAATCTTCTACAACAATTTTCTACTTTTCAGAGTAGTGTTATTTAAAAATAAGTTTAAAAAAAAAGATCAGTTTAATTAACAAGAGTAAGGAAGTTTGCCAGGTCCATTTTCCCATTTCTGAGAAATGAAACGTCCCTACTTTGGCTAGCATTACAAAAACCATCAAAATGGGGAGTGTTTTGCTATGAAAGGTGCTTTATTGGGGTGGCTGGGGGTTTTTCTGCACTGCTCTAATTTGAGTTAGATTGGTGCATTAGAGAATTACCATGTAGGTACCTAAAGTATCACCTAAATTATGCTCTCCAAGTAATTTGAAATTGCTGATATTTAGTGAGTTCCAGTGGTGTAAATCTCACCTCCCAAACCCAATAATAACAGCAGCAATATCCACTATCACTCCTTACCTTTGTTACAGATGCTTTGGCCCACATTAACATTATTATTATTTTTGCTGCTAATTATCACTGAAATAGATGCTTTCTTCCATGCCTGTATGAGAAATACACCATTTTTATTTGTGTCCTTAACGATTTTGTTTGATTATTAAAGAAAGGATGGCTTGGGGTTTAATGGATTTCTTCAATTCAAGCCAGCCTTGATTTGAATTTCCTTGTTAACACAGAGCTGTGTCCATTCTTCTGATTCCTCTGCAGGTTTATTCAGTCCTGCAATGTATTGTACAGTTGGCTTTGGGAGCCCACCTAAAGTTAATGGGTCTTGAAATGGCCCAGAAATCCATATGGATGTCCATAATTGGAGACAGGATGTTTGTACACCCGGTCGGAGAGACAAGACAAATAGAAATGCCCCCAAATTGCACATCAGCATATTTAAAATGTGTTTAATAACACTACATTTTATTGAGTCAATTATGTGGGAAATGGCATTTTACACGCATTTGAAACCGTCCAAACATGCTCCAGAAGCGCAGAGGTGAACAAATAGGACAGTTCAGAAGCTGTGTGTTTGGAATGCAAAAGGGAGCCACGTTAGCAGCAAATGCAGCTCCTTCCCTAAGAGCTGCAATATTATTCCTGGTGGTCATTCTGGAGGCACGAAATGGACATTTAAAGAGATTGGTTTGATAGGCCACTTAGTGTTGTGAATTCAAGTGAACACTTTTATGTTTTCATTTTCTCAACAGTACTTCACAGTAATTGTTGATATATAATATTTTGTGTTTCTTTTCTGAACAACTTCTTAAAGCCACATAAATATCGAATTTCAGATAGTTATCATCAGAACTGCTGTGGAGTGGCCTATGATTAAAAACTAGCATTGACTATATGACCAGTTGAAGTATTTTTTTCTGCCATTAATGGTCGCTATACACCATAGGACATTTGTTTCTTTTCACTGTGTCTGTCCTTGGATATTTCCTCACTCTATAACATCCAAATAGCTCAATGTAAACAGCTTTCTATTCAGATTTGGGTGGGATATTAAAGATCAGGAGGAGATTTGTTGTGCCTAAAGGTTTGATGGTGTTGCCTTTGCTTTTGTAATACCCAGTGGAAACTTACAGAGCCATTTAAAGGGCCACTGATGTTTGGAGCATTTCAGACTACATCTTAAAGCCTTACTTTATCCATATAACTGATTGGGATATGGCATTGGTTGGTATTTAGGTAAGTGCCATGCTTAGGAGTAGTTTTTCAAAGAATTTGAAATGAGCAGCTTGATACCAACACAGCCAACCCTGGCAATTTTCTAGTTTGGTTTTTCCTTTTCTGTGGTTTCTAAGCATAATACATTCCTCTAGTTTTTATTCTTTCTCAATAAGAATTTCTTCAGATGATTAATTTAGGATTTCAAGAGGGGTTTAGCCTATACCTACAGATCAGAATGTGTCTGGACTGTTCATGTCCTACTTATTTAAAACTGATGGTAACCCGTGCTGTGCTGCTGTGGGAGAGGAGATCTGACTGCCTGAGCAGTTTCCACTCCTTTAAAAGGTGGGCTCCCTGCTACAGCTGATGCATTTCATTCTCAGCATCCATATGAAGAAATCAGCAGACTTGTTCAATGCTGCTATTGCAAAACTGTACTTATTCATTTCACTTGTTGAATATTTTCAACCATTCAGGTCAATTTATGAGATTAGAGCATGGGAAAATATCCACAAAGGCTGTAGGCAGCCACCTCTGCAATTGTTTCATTTCAACAGAACTGAAAAATGAAGGAAGCATTTATTCCCTATTCCCAACATTGCTTTGGGAAAGTATCCAACTGAAATTCACATCAATTTAAAAAAATAGTAACGGACTACATCTTGGCCATTCTACCCTAAAACTACCCTGCCTCCCACTAAGATTCTTCATAGCCCTGGAGAACAGGAATTACATTAGAAGATGTTTTATTTGATAAACCTAGGGGAGCACTGGGCTGGGTAGCACACGGCCTTGTATTTCTAAGCAAGGAGAGTCGGAATTTTACTTCACCTGAGCAATTTTTCTTTCAGAGAGTGTTTCTTTTATGCACTTCTTAAGAACAGCTCATTACATGGGGACATGACAGGGAAGAGGAGAGGCGCAAACGAGGATTCAGCAGTGCCCTTGCCAGGGTCAGAAGAGCACTTTGGGTTCCACCAGCCCTGCTTTGGATCTGTCACTGCAGCCTTATAATAAAATACAGAAATAAATATTATAATAAATATAATTATGATAAATTAGCAGTGTGAGACATATCTTCTGCTGGTGTCACTGGCACATTTCCCCTCTGCCCTGCCAATTTGGGCTGATTGCAGAGCACATGGCAGCATTTCAGTTTCTGAAGTTAAACACTGACACTGATTTACGAGAGCCCACCGAAGCTCTGAGGAGAATTATGAGACACTCATTTCACACACAGCCCTAATGCACACGGTGCTTTTCCTATCATTAACAACTTTGAAATAATTTCTCACATAAATGGGAAACAAACTGTGTGTGATGTCATAAGCTGCAAATTTTCAGGATAAACTCATTTACTTTTGTAGTCCTTATAAACTTTTGCCCAGGGTGTTATGTCCAGTGAGATCATCAGTTTGCTCTGGCTGATATTAACCCCAAATTGCTTAATAGCAGGATTGAAAACACAGGGGACCTGTCTGGAAACAGTCCTTCAAATTCAGTGAGATTTGGGGTGAAATTTATAATAATTTATAGGCACAGGGTGAATTTATAGGCACAGTGTTTCACACTGTGAAACTTCTGGTGTTGAAAGTTACCCATGGCAAATCACCCAGTGATGCACGTGAAAATCATTTCTATTTTCCTAAGTTCAAGGCTAAACTAATAACTATGCATCTAATTAATGACCTTTCCTAGATGGTAAATCCAGGAAAGAAGGACCTGGATGTTGATTAGCTGCCTAATCAGAAACACGGTGCTGATCTCTTCTATCATTTTTGTTACCTCTTTAGCATTACTGAGGTTTCAATAAAGTCCATGATGTAATGTAGACTTTTAATTATGCCAGATTAATGTAATATTTCTGATGAAAGGGTAATTGAAAGAAATGGAGCATGCCTGAGCTGAACTCCAAACTCCAGCTGTGTTAACTCTCTTATTTTAATGGGAATTAAAGGATGAATGCATTTTGGGTAAAGCTCATTCCTGTACAGAGGGTCAGCGTGAAACTTAAATGCCTTTAATTTTTATGAGGTTTTAACTGCAATGTAGAAGCAGAATCTGTGTAATAGAGGGTGAGCTTGGTCTCATAAGGAACACATCTTTCAAAGGCTTTTAATTACTCAATTTAGACCTGTTTCTTTAAAATAATCAGGGAATTGAGTCACTAATATGTAAATATATTCAGAGAAAGCTCAGGCTGCAGCAGGGAAAGCTGGGAAACACCAAAGCATTTTCTGAGATCAGAAGTTCTGCAAACACCATTGCTAATTGGCTGATGGGAAGAGTTCTGCTGGAATAAGAGCTCTTGGCAGCCTGAATCGTAGGGAATGAATTTACATCCTGCCAGTTGCTTTTTTCCTGGAATGCAGATTATGAAATCTTTGTCTTAAATGATGTGCTTTTGTTTCCTTCATTTTCTCCTGTCGTGTAGATCAACAAGAGGAGCAAACCTGGAGTTAGCCCACTGTGAAAAAGGCTGAAAGGGAGCTGTAGTCATTGAGGAAGCCAATATTAGGAACCACTTGGGCTGAATTGGGTGGATTGCACCTTTTCAAACCAAATCAGCTTTTGAAACCCCAGTTCAGGGCTGTCCCTGGAAAGTTGGGCCACCAACACCAACTCTTCCAAATGCAGTCAACATCAATAGACTTTGGTTGGAGTAGAAAGAGGGGTTTTGTTCCATTTAGGTTTCTAAGTCATGAGTCTCCCTGCCCTGAACTGGGCACTTAGACCTATATCCCCATAGCATAATTATTATTAATAATGCTATTAGTACCTTAGATCCAGATAAAATCCACAGTGTTTGTCAGTTTTCTTGACCAGCACAAGCAAACATCCTCTTCCAATGCCAAAGCACTGATGCCAACAGCCACCAGCTGTTTATAAGAACCTGCTGTGCTTTCTCATCTGAGCCCATTGACCAGGAATGTAATAATTCAGAAACACATGGCAGTAACCCTGCCTTTTTCGCTACTATCTCACTGTTATCTTTGCAGGGATGAGGCTGAATGTGTCTCTCAAAATTGGTGAAGATAACATTAGAGACTCAAATGAGAGATATTTCTGGAGAAATAAGTTCCCTGTAGCTGTGCTCACTTAGGTGCTGCTGGTGCATCCCCAGATTCCCAAGAGGAAAGGTGGGAGGGACCAGGTAAGAGCAAAAATTCCCACCCCACACCTTTGTGGCTTGAGTGCCTTGGGCAGCAACTCACTTGTTGTAGGTAATTTCTGTCAAATCTCATCTAAACCAGCGCATGGCGTGTAATAACTCTTGAGTGCTGAGGCCAGATATGGAGACAGAGCTGATAAAAAGAAAATAAAATAATTACTAGGCCTAATTATCATTAGTGTGCAGATCTAAACCTGCCAGGCACAGGCTTACCAGGGCATTAAGTTCTTAAAGGAAATAGTTCTCATTGATCAGCAAATGTGCTCCATGCATGCGTTATTTGCACATTTAATGCTCACAGTGTTTCTGAAATGCTAATATATTTTATGACCTATTGCCAGCAGCAATCATCTTTAAATCATATGTGTTATAAAATACATAAGAATGGGTTAAAAAAAAAATTAAAAACCAGTGCAACCCCCTCGAGTGAGTGGATAAACACCAGAATCCTCCAGGTGAGCTGGTTAGAGCTGGAGCTCAAATAAGAAGTAGACTCTAAAAATTTGGCTCTGTGAGAGCATTTCTGGAACTTTCATTTGTTCCTTCTTTATGGGTACAATAAAGAAAAAGAAAAGCCAACATGAAAACTACAATTCCTATACAGGAAACATTAATAAACATTGGAAATCCAGCTGGGAGAACAGACAGGTTTTAAATAAGGACCAGAGGCTCACAGCTCCCCAGTGAGTTTATAACAGAGCAGTTGTGTTGGTTTCAGTGGACTTCTTCACATTCAGGGTTGAGTTTTCTGGGCAGTACTTTGGTTATCCTTGATTTCTGTAGATTTTATGTTAAGGGAGTTACTGGCCAGAATGTTTGGCCAATTAACACCTTGCATGGCTGTATCAGACTCCTTGCAGAAAGTAAATTTGTAAACTGATGCTCTGTTATTAACCACAGGCACTAAAAGACTGATGCTCTGTAGGACAGAAGCAATTTCCAATCCACTTTGTGTGCAACAGAAAGAACCAAGATAGATTTGATCTTGCATATTCTTACTCACCCAAGATGGTTGGCTACTGAAATTTTACAGAGCATAATTTTGAATGTTGGATCTGATTTTCAGAGGCAAAAGCTACTCCTTTAATAATCCACCTGTGCAGAAGGGTCAGTCATCATTAATGGGTTCCAGGCAGTCCTTGGAATCAGATAATTCTTTTAACACACCTTCAGTCAAGGTTTAGTTGAATTCAGAGTGGTCTTGGCACCCTTGGCCAGTGCCAAGGGTTTCGTGGAAGTGTCAGCAGAGGCAGATGTTGGGACACAGCTTTCTACAGAAGGTGCCCAGGTTTCTTTGAAATCACGTCAGGGAAGTTGTCACCACGGGCTGTGAATGAGAAGAAAAACAGGTCATGCAGGGATAACCCAGAAATGTGCAGGGAGAAAGAGGCAGAGAAGGAGCCACAGAGATTTTGTCAAAGTGGTAGAGCAGGAAAATGCTATGTACAGCACAAGGCTGGCAGGAGATGAGCACACAGCAGCTTCAATTTGTCAAGGGCTCAGAAGAGATGCTGCAAACCTAACTGAGAGCCTGGGTAGGAGATTTAGCTGTTTGAATGGCTATAAAAGCCCTTTGGGACAATGTGTGAGAGAGAATCCTCTAGATTGACATAGCCTAAATATACAGACCTCGAAAGGAGATTCCATGACAAAAACCTCCTCTGGTTTGTTTGTGCTTTCAGGCTCGAACAAGAGGCAGGATGATGGTGTTGTCCTGAGCAATCAAAGGACTAGAAGGGAGTGCTTTAGGGGGAAGATTTAAGAGTGGAGTTGTAGCTGTGCAGAGCTGTCAGCTAAACATCCAAAAGGTATCAGAGCCAGAGGCTGACATTTTAGACTAAATGGAAAAGCAGGAAAAGAGAGTAAAGTCGCAGAACTGCCAGCACCAGTGTGATTGCTGAGCAGGA